>NC_134689.1:247021260-247345427 GCF_050947455.1 Rhinoderma darwinii | reverse complement strand
GCGCATCACGCACCCATTGAAGTCAATGGGTGCGTGAAAATCACGCGCAGCACACGGAAGCACTTCCGTGTGACGCACGTGATTCGCGCAACAGCAGTAAAAAGTGTGAATGAAAACAGAATAACAGCACATGCTTTTCTGTTTACAAACATACAAACAGAGTGTCACAATGATGGCGGCTGCGCAAAAATCACGCAGCCGCGCACCATATGGTGATGACACACGGAGCTGTTATGGACCTTTTGCGTGCGCAAAACGCTGCATTTTTTGCACGCCCAAAACGCACACGCTCATGTGAATCCGGCCTAAGGCTGGATTTACACGAGCGTGTGCGTTTTGCATGCGCAAAAAAGGCAGCGTTTTGAGCGCGCAAAAGGTACTTAACAGCTCTGTGTGTCATCACCATATGGTGCGCGGCTGCGTGATTTTCGCGCAGCCGCCATCATTATGACACTCTGTTTGTATGTTTGTAAACAGAAAAGCATGTGGTGCTTTTCTGTTTTCATTCATACTTTTGACTGCTGTTGCGCGAATCACGCGCGTCCCACGGAAGTGCTACTGTGTGGTGCGTGTGATTTTCACTTACCCATTGACTTCAATGGGTGCGTGATGCGTGAACAGCGCACAAATATAGGACATGTCGTGAGTTTTATGCAGCGGACTCACTCTGCGTAAAAATCACGCAACTGTCTGCACGGCCCCATAGACTAATATAGGTCCGTGCGACGCACGTGAAAATCACGCGCATTGCACGGACGTATATCACGTTCGTGTAAATCCGTTCTAAGGCTGGATTCACACATTGAGTATTTATTGCAGATTTTGATGCAAATTTTTGAGTTAAAGCCAGAAGTGATTTTAAAAGGAATGGGAAATATAAAGGAAGAACTTCCTCCTGGATCCACTTCTGGCTTTGGTTGAAAAACTGCTTCAAAATCTGCACTACAATTTGCAATAAACATGCGATGTGTGAATCCAGCCAAACAGCACTACACCTTTCTGTGGGCTGTCTGGTAATGAAATTCATTGCCATTTACTTGCCCCTTTTTGCTAATCATCGACAACTAGTTTAAGAAATAAGGCAAGAATTCTGTATATTAGGGGGGATTCACACGAGCGTGTATTCGGTCCGTGCGGGCCGCGTGGTTTTCACGCGGCACGCATGGACAATACAAGTCTATGGGGCAGTACAGACAGTCCGTGCTTTTTGCGCAGCGTTTGTCTGCTGCGCAAAAAGCGCGACAGGTTCAAAAACTCTGCGTATTTCGCGCATCACGCACCCATTGAAGTCAATGGGTGCGTGAAAATCACGCGCACCACACGGAAGCACTTCCGTGGGACGAGCGTGATTCGCGCAACAGCAGTGAAAAGGATGAATGAAAACCGAAAAGCACCACGTGCTTTTCTGTTTCCGAACATCCAAACGGAGTGTCTTTGCGATGAGCGAAGCCGGACAAGCGTACCGAACTTCACCGGGTTCGGCCAAACTCGTTTTGGCCGATCCCGGCAAAAAAATTATCGGTACGCGACGTCAGGAGATAGTCACTGTCCATGGTGCTGAAAGAGTTAAACTGTTTCAGCACCATGGACAGTGACTTGCGATCCCAAAATACATTAACCTGTAAAAAAAAAACGAAGTTCTAACTTACCGATTACTCCTGTCTCCTTCCTGCAGTCCGACCTCCCGGGATGACACTTCAGTTCAAGTGACAGCTCCAGCCAATCACAGGCCAAGCACAGGCTGCAGCCAATCACAGGCTGCAGCGGTCACTTGGACTGCTGCGTCATCCAGGGAGGTGGGGCCCGATGTCAAGAGAGGCGCGTCACCAAGGACGCGTCACCAAGGACGCGTCACCAAGGCAACGGCCGGGAAGTTCTCGGTAAGTAGGAACTTTATCTTTTTTTTTTACAGGTTTTTCGCTGTTGTGTTCGGCATTCACTGTCGAGGGTGCTGAAAGATTTAGCTCTTTCAGCACCTTGGACAGTGACGGGCGTTGACAAGCCTCATCTCTATGATGCCGGCTGCGCGAAAATCACGCAGCCGCGCATCAGACACGCATGACACACGCAGCTGTCAAATGGTTTTTGCGCTCGCAAAACGCTGCGTTGTTTGCGCGCGCAAAAACGCAACGTTCGTGTGAATCTCCCCTTACTTTGTCACTGGTTGTCAATCTTAGACTTGGTAATTAAATAAATCAAGAAAATATACTGTTCTAGAGCCAAATCAATAGCTATATGGGTTGTAAAATATAAACAAACTATTTGGGGAAAAAAAGTACCAAGTACCCAAATAATTTGCCTCAATAATTGGCCTAATATAGATATGGTTGTATAAGAAAGATTATTTATTTTAAATGATTTTCAATTGAATTTGAAATAATTTCACATTTTAGTATACAGACCTCACTAAATGAGATATACAAATCTAAATACAAATATAGATAGTCCTCCCAAAATTGTATATATACTGGTAAGTCACATCTCTATTAACATAAACTCCTTCTTTCACCAGTATACAGAAATTCGGGAAATTCCAGGGGCCACTCAGCCAGATCTGCACATTCATGCCAGGCAAACAAACTTGTACATCTGTCGAGTAAATGACGAAAATCACCGCATCTTATTCAGTAATTGGGTGAAGGTGAAAGTACTGAAAAACATTCCTGCTGGTAAGATAATAGAGATGTTACTGTCAATTTGCATAGTAGCTCTCCAGCATCTACCTAAAGTATAAAATCAACTTTATATAAAAATTATCTTTCTTTTAGACTCCTTTTTGTAGCCTCTGTTGATACCACGTTTGGCCATACAGTTAACATAATATGTTTGTAGAAAAATAAACAGTATCCAGATGTACTGTACAGTATCCATATACTTCTATGGGGCAGACGTTTGCCAAAGGTGTCTCCCTGGCAGGTTTACATCTAGAAACCTTTTCGTTTTACTGAATGTGAAAGTGTGGGTTGCTATGCTTTTTCAAAACAACAGGACACTGCAAAAACAAGTATGTGCTAAGGTATATGTTATAAAATAAAACGGAACAAACGTTGTGTGAACCTAGTCTTAACAGTACAGTGTTAAATACTATAGGCTTCAGGAAACCTGTCACGTGGTACATGTTGTCTGATTTGTAAACAGAATGTTATATAGCAGGAGGAGCTAAGCAGATTGATAAATATTTTTGTAGAAAAAAATTCAGGATATCCTTTAATTTAATTCAAATACAGTAGATCCTTGCTCACTCCGGGCTTAAGAGTCCACTAAGTTGTCCTAGTCAGTAATTGACAACTGTTTCTGTATGCACACAAATGGAGGGAAGACTGTCATTTAAAGGTTGAGCTCGCCCACTGGACTCTTAAAGGGAGTCTATCACCAGAATATCCATATTAAGCTAGTAACAGTGTATTGTAGAGGACGTTCTAATCAGCAGTACTGCGCATGCACAGCGTCCCTGCTCTTTATTTGTCGCATGCTGAGTACTGCTGTAATGGATTTGCCTGACACAGCTTCTTTGTCGACGCCCGTGGTTAATCAGCCTGCATCTGTGCCTAGGTCTGTTAGAGTTACTCGATCTGCTACTACTCAGGCTGGGAGGCTGAGGAGTGGAAGAACCTATCACAGCCTGGCCAGACGGAGCTAGCTCCCGCCCTCTGTCTATTTATACCTTCTTTTCCTGCTACTCATTTGCCTGTGATTCTGCTGGTTTCCTGGCTCTGCTGTTCCTGCTAATACTATTGACCTCTGCTTCAAATTGACCCTGGCTTTACTGACTACTCTCCTGCTCTCATACACTCCTGGTTTGACTAGGCTCGTTCACTACTCTTGTTGCTCACGGTGTTGCCGTGGGCAACTGTCCCATTTCCTTTAGCTTCTGTGTACCCTTGTCTGTTGGTCTGTCATGCACTTATTGAGCGTAGGGACCGTCGCCCAGTTGTACGCCGTCGCCTAGGACGGGCCGTGCAAGTAGGCAGGGACTGAGTGGCGGGTAGATTAGGGCTCACCTGTCTGTCTCCCTACCCCGTCATTACATAATCACAGATATCAAATACCTTTTCTACCCTGGTTCCTGACTCACTATGGACCCCCTTGAGGCCCTGGCTCAGCAAATGCAGGGTCTTTCCCTACAGGTCCAAGACCTGGCTCAGAGGTGCAACCAGCGTGATGCTACCCTGGTAGTGCCCCCCACCTCACCTCTAGAACCCCACCTCAAGTTGCCTGACCGGTTCTCAGGGGACCGGAAGACTTTTTTCTCCTTCCGGGAGAGTTGTAGGCTCTATTTCCGTTTAAGGCCCCATTCCTCAGGTTCTGAGAACCAGCGAGTGGGTATAAGTATGTCCTGGCTCCAGGACGGACCTCAGGAATGGGCCTTCTCCTTGGCTCCTGACGCCCCTGAACTTTCGTCTGTTGATTTTTTTTTTCTGCTCTCGGGCTCATCTATGACGAGACTGACAAGACTGCCTTTGACGAGAGTCAGCTGGTGACCTTACGTCAGGGTAAGAGACCCGTTGAGGAGTACCGTTCTGACTTTAGGAAGTGGTGTGTAGCTTCTCGGTGGAATGACCCTGCCCTGAGGTGTCAGTTTAGATTGGGTCTGTCGAATGCCCTGAAAGACCTGTTAGTTAGTTATCCCTCTTCGGACTCTCTAGATCAGGTTATGGCTTTAGCGGTACGTCTTGACCGACGTCTCAGGGAACGACGACTCGAAAGTTTTTGTGCCTTTTCCTCTGACTCCCCTATGATGGCTCCAGAGGTTCCGTTGCTTCGTTCTTCCACGGAAAACTCGGATGAACCTATGCAACTCGGGGCCTCCGTGTCTTCCCAACAACGTAGAGAGTTCCGCAGGAAGAATGGTCTCTGCTTCTACTGTGGGGATGACAAGCATCAAGTGAACGACTGTCCTAGGCGTAAGAATAAGCAGCCGGAAAACTTCCGCGCCTAAGTGACCATCGGGGAGGTCGCTTGGGCACACAGGTATTTCCCGTAAATATGAAGCCTAATAAGATCTTGCTTCCCTTTCAGGTCTCTTTTGGTGGTAGGTCTGCCACCGGCAGTGCCTTCGTGGACTCAGGGTCTTTTGCTAATATTATGTCTGTGGAATTTGATATGTCTCTAGCTATGCCTTTAGTTGATTTGCCTAAACCAGTCCCGGTAGTGGGTATCGACTCCACTCGCTAATGGTTATTTTACACAGCATACCCCTGTATTTGAACTCATGGTTGGCTCCATGCATTTGGAGCGGTGTTCTGTGTTGGAGATGCAGGGATTATCGTCCGGTTTGGTTTCAGGCCTTCCTTGGTTGCAGATGCATAATCTCACGTTTAACTGGAATACTGGGGATCTTACCAAATGGGGTAATGAATGCATGACTTCCTGTTTTTCTATTAATTTGGTTTCTCTCACTGAGGAGGTGAACACTCTACCTGAGTTTATTCAGGACTTGGCTGATGTTTTTTCTAAAAAAGCATCCGAAGAGTTACCTCCTCATAGAGAGTACGATTGCGCAATCGATTTGGTACCAGGAGCTAAGCTCCCTAAAGGTAGGATATTTAATCTCTCTTGTCCTGAACGTGAAGCCATGAGAGAATATATCCAGGAAAGCCTGGCCAAGGGTTACATCTGTCCCTCTACTTCTCCGGTAGGTGCTGGCTTCTTCTTCATAGGGAAGAAGGATGGTGGTCTTAGGCCATGCATCGATTACCGGAACTTGAATAAGGTCACTGTAAGGAACCAATATCCCCTTCCTTTGATTCCTGATCTCTTCAATCAGGTTCAGGGGGCCCAATGGTTCTCTAAGTTTGATCTTCGGGGGGCTTATAACCTTATCCGAATCAGGGAAGGGGATGAGTGGAAGACTGCGTTTAACATGTCCGAAGGTCATTTCGAATACCTCGTCATGCCCTTTGGGTTGTGTAATGCTCCCGCGGTCTTCCAGAATTTCATAAATGAGGTTTTAAGAGACTACCTGGGGGTATTTCTTGTAGTGTACCTTGATGACATACTTGTGTTTTCCAAGGACTGGTCCTCCCACATTGAGCATGTCAGGAAGGTGCTCCAGGCCCTTAGGGAAAACAAACTCTTTGCTAAAACTGAAAAATGTGTGTGGCTTTACAGTGCTTGCTTGGGTTCGCTAATTATTACAGGAGATTAATTGCTAACTTCTTGGTCATCGCTAAGCCTCTTACAGACCTTACTCGCAAGGGTGCTGACCTTCTCCACTGGCCTCTGGAGGCGGTCCAGGCTTTTGAGGTCCTTAAGAGGTGCTTTGTCTCTGCCCCAGTGCTGATTCCGCCTAACCAAATGGAGCCATTCATCGTGGAGGTTGACGCCTCCGAGGTGGGAGTGGGTGCTGTCTTGTCCCAGGGTACCAGGGGTCTTACCCATCTCCGTCCCTGTGCCTACTTCTCCAGGAAGTTCTCCCCCACTGAGAGTAACTATGACGTTGGCAACCGCGAACTCTTAGCCATTAAATGGGAATTTGAAGAGTGGCGCCACTTCCTGGAGGGGGCTAGGCACCAGGTAACGGTCCTTACCGACCACAAGAATCTGGTTTTCCTAGAATCTGCCCGGAGGCTAAACCCGAGACAATCTTGATGGGCGTTGTTTTTTACTAGATTCAACTTTGTGGTCACCTATAGGGCTGGGTCTAAAAATATTAAAGCTGATGCACTGTCGTGTAGCTTCATGGCCAGCCCTCCTCCTGAGGAGGATCCTGCTTGTGTTTTGCCCCCAGGTATAATCATATCCTCTGTTGATTCTGACTTAGCCTCCGAAATTGCGGCTGATCAAGGTTCAGCTCCCGAGAACCTTCCAGAGAACAAGCTGTTTGTTCCCCTGCAATTCCGGCTAAGGGTACTCAGGGAGAATCATGACTCTGCACTATCTGGCCATCCAGGCATCCTGGGTATAAAACACCTCATTTCTAGAACCTATTGGTGACCTGGGTTGCCTAAAGACGTTAAGGCCTATGTCACCGATTGTGAAACTTGTGCTAAGTCCAAGACTCCCAGGTCCCGACCAGCGGGCTTACGATGTTCTTTGCCCATTCCCCAGAGACCTTGGACCCATATCTCCATGGATTTTATGACTGATCTGCCTCCATCCCAAGGCAAGTCGGTGGTGTGGGTTGTAGTAGACCGCTTCAGCAAGATGTCCCACTTTGTACCCCTCAAGAAACTACCCAATGCCAAGACGTTAGCTACCTTGTTTGTCAAACACATCCTGCGTCTCGATGGGGTTCCTGTCAATATTGTTTCTGACAGAGGGGTACAATTTGTTTCATTGTTTTGGAGAGCCTTCTGTAAGAAGTTGGAGATTGATCTGTCCTTCTCCTCGGCCTTCCATCCTGAAACTAATGGCCAAACTGAGAGGACTAATCAGTCTCTAGAAAAATATTTAAGGTGTTTTATCTCTGTCTGTCAAGATGATTGGGTCTCCTTCATTCCGCTCGCCGAATTTTCCCTTAATAACCGAGTCAGTAACTCGTCGGGGGTCTCCCCCTTTTTCTGTAATTTTGGGTTTAATCCACGGTTCTCCTCCGTTTCACCTGGTGGTTCCAACAATCCCGAGGTAGATGTCATTCATCGGGAACTGTGCACAGTCTGGGCCCAGGTTCAGAAGAACCTAGAGGCGTCGCAGAGCATACAAAAGACTCAGGCAGATAGAAGACGTTCTACTAACCCCTTGTTTGTGGTCAGGGATCTGATGTGGCTGTCCTCAAAAAATTTGCGCCTTAAAGTCCCGTCCCAAAAATTTTCTCCCCAGTATATAGGGCCGTACAAAATCATTGAGGTCCTTAACCCTGTCTCCTTCCGGCTGGAGTTACCCCCGTCCTTTCAGATACACAACGTGTTCCATGCCTCCCTCCTGAAAAGATGCTCCCCGTCCTTGGCTACCTCGAGGAAACCTCCGGTCCCTGTTCTCACTCCTGAAGGGGTAGAATTTGAGGTGGCCAAGATTGTGGACAGCAGGATGGTCCAGAACTCCCTCCAGTACCTGGTCCATTGGAGAGGTTACGGGCCTGAGGAGGGGACTTGGGTACCCGCCCGGGATGTTCACGCCAGGTTACTGCTCAGGAAGTTCCATCTTCGGTTCCCCAACAAGTCAGGTCCACCTAGGAAGGGTCCAGTGGCCCCTCATAAAAGGGGGGGGTACTGTAATGGATTTGCCTGACACAGCTGCTTTGTCGACGCCCGTGGTTAATCAGCCTGCATCTGTGCCTAGGTCTGTTAGAGTTACTCGATCTGCTACCACTCAGGCTGGGAGGCTGAGGAGTGGGAGAACCTATCACAGCCTGGCCAGACGGAGCTAGCTCCCACCCTCTGTCTATTTAAACCTTCTTTTCCTGCTCCTCCTTTGCCTGTGATTCTGTCCGGTTTCCTGGCTCTGCTGCTCCTGCTAATACTATTGACCTCTGCTTCAAATTGACCCTGGCTTTACTGACTACTCTCCTGCTCTGCGTTTGGTACCTCGTACACTCCTGGTTTGACTCGGCTCGTTCACTACTCTTGTTGCTCACGGTGTTGCCGTGGGCAACTGCCCCATTTCCCTTAGCTTCTGTGTACCCTTGTCTGTTGCTCTGTCATGCACTAGGCAGGGACTGAGTGGCGGGTAGATTAGGGCTCACCTGTCTGTCTCCCTACCCCGTCATTACAACTGCCTATTAGAATGTCAAGCAGAAAGATCGTACTGCTCATGCGCTGAGTGAAGGGCAGGGACGCGCGCGCATTACAGAGAGTACGGGGCCAGGCATGAACGCGTGGATTACGCTGCCTGGACCCTGTCAATCAATATAAGAAGGGAAGGAGGGGGGTTGAACTGGGGAGCGAAGTAAGAGCATTTAGGTGCAATGGTATCGCCCTTATTGCACCTAAATGCTCATTAGCATAAATTTAATAAAACTTATTTTTCTTTAAGCTCACCGTGAGCAAGGATTTTTATCAATAAAATACAAGTTCTACTAAATTTTTTCCCACAAAGATATATATCAATCTGTTCAACCGCTCATGCACTATAACATTCTGCCTGTGGATCGGACATCATGTACCAGGTGACAGGCTTCCAAGGGGGGGCACCAACTACTGCAACAATATTGCACTAAAATGCAATGTTCAAAAGCCTGATACTACTTAAAGGGAACACATAGACTCCGAAAGCGAGATCAGCTGGCCCAGTTGCCTCCGGGCGCGGGATGTTTCGAAGGGTATGCAGTAGTCGAAGCCGGAAGCAGATGGCTTCGACCACTGCATAGCAGCCGTTCTGCAGAACTGCAGCTCTACTCCTATTCACTTGAATAGGTGCAGAGATGCAGTACTGCAGCTCGGCCACTATTCCGTGACCGGAAAAACTATTCCGGTGCCCGGAGGCAGCCTAAGCAGCTGATCTTGTGAATAGGTCATCAGTTGTGCATTCGTGGACAACCCCCTTTAAGTCCTATCATGGTATATAGCAAAAAGCCAGATGGGTACAGATGTTTAATGCTTGGACTAATGCTTCCCATTACATACAGTACATAACACCACGCTCCCGGAACATATTAAACTCCAGAATAAATTAGAACAATCTAAATATTCCAAGGGGCCAGATTTTTGTAAACTCTTACAGCAGATCTGTCAGCTGAATATGTGGAAAAATGCTGCAAAGTAAAAATGCTTTCAAAAATAGAAATGTTAATAATTTTTTTTTAGCAATTACAAAATACAAAGTAAATGAACAGAAGAGAAATCTAAATCAAATCAATATTTGGTGTGACCAACCTTTGCCTTCAAAACAACATCAATTCTTCTAGGTACACTTGCACAAAGTCATGGATTTTGTAGGATTATAGTCAGGTGTATGATTAACCAATTATACCAGACAGGTGATAATGATCATAATTTTCATATGTAGGTTGAAACATAGTCATTAAATGTATCAGAAATAGCTGTGTAGGAGGATTAAACTGGGTGAGAAACAGCCAAACTCTGCTACAAAGGTGAGGTTGTGGAAGATAGTTTCATGTCACATGTCCACCATGGCAAGACTGAGCACAGCAACAAGACACAAGGTAGTTATACTGCATCAGCAAGGTCTCTCCCAGGCAAAGATTTCAAAGCAGACTGGGGTTTCAAGATATGCTTTTCAAGCTCATTTCAACAAGCACAAAGAAACGCGCAACGTTGAAGACCGTAGATGCAGTGGTCGGCAAAGGAAACGTGCAGCAGATCAAAGACACTTCATGCTTACTTTCCTTCAAAATCTGAAGATGTCCAGCAGAGCCATCAGCTCAGATCTGGCAGAAACCAGAGGGACCCAGGTACACCCATCTTGGTCGCCGAAGGACTGGAAAGCGGTACAATAATGAGTGTCTGCAAGTATAAAGTATAATGGAGGTACCTTGAAAGTTTGGGGCTGCATTTCAACAAATGGTGCTGGAGATTTGGTCAGGATTAATGGTGTCCTTAATGCTAAAATATACAGGCAGATACTTATCAATCATGCAATACCAATCAGGGAAGCATCTGATTGGCTCCAAATTTATTCTCCAGCAGGACAACAACCCAAAACATACAGCCAATGTCATTAAGAACTATCTTCAGCATAAAGAAGAACAAAGAGCCCTGAAAGTGATGATATGGCCCCCACAGAGCCCTGATCTCAACATCATCGAGTCTGTCTGGGGTAACAAGTAGGGAAAGAAGGATTTGAGGAAGCCTACATCCACAGAATATCTGTGGTTAGTTCTCCAAGTTCTTTGGAGCAATCTCCCTGCTGAGTTCATTCAAAAACTGTGTGAAAATGTACCTAGAAAAAATGATGCTGTTTTGAAGGTAAAGGGTGGTCACACCAAATATTTCTTTGATTTTGCTTCTATTCATTCACTTTGCACTTTGTTAATTGATTTTTAAAAAAAACACTATTAACACTTCTGTTTTTGAATTGCATTCTTACTTCGCAGCATTTTTCCACAACTGCCTAAAACATTGGCACAGTACTGAATGTAATGATTTATTTTGGCTTAACAATTTTGTAGGGCAACGTGAGTATAGAATTTGTGTGTGTTCTGTTTCAGGGGCAATTCTTCCTGACTGGAACGGTAAGCCCATAATTGTTACCGAACCAGTCCCTGCACATGTGAAAACCCGTAATACAGTGCATCTTTGCTGCTATGCTCTGGGACTGCCAGCTCCTGAATACCAGTGGTATCACAATGGTCTGTGCCTGCCCCATAGAAGGGATAAGGAAATCAAGGTGAGATTTGAAAATTAGAAATTGGAGTGAGAGCATTATGTTCTAGCAATAAACTTTAAATAAAACGATGAGGGTGGGGATATTTGCCTGATGTGCTTTACATTTAATCTGTGAAAAGTTGAATGTGATGGATGTGTCTTTTATAACCTAAGTAACTATGTAGCAACTTTTGTGAGATGGTCGGATTAGTAAAGCATGTCTGTGAAAGTTATCTTTGTATTTATGTTATGCGGTATGTAAAGTACTGCTGTGTTAGAGTGAAGTTCAGACTACACAGCCGCACTGCAATACAACAGACTGTTGTTATAGGGATGATCCAGACTACATCACATTGCTGTTTTAGGGAATAGTTCAGACTACAGTCACTCCAGGAAGACGGTCTTCCTGGAGGAACGCTGAGTCGCTGTGCTGAAGGACCTGCGGCCGGGAGTGACAAAACAGCGTGATCTCGCGATTGAAGCTGAGTTCACGCTCGGCTGTGAAGAGGAGACCTGTATGACGCTGATTGGACAGCATTATACAGAAAACATTACACCACCCAGAGTAAAAAGTAAAAGTAACCTCCCATTTGGCATGTATAGCCAAATTAGCATATGTATAAAAATGAACATAACTTTGCAACTAAAAAACGTTTTTGAAAAAAAATTACACTGTAGTTATCAGCATTATAGTGCAGCACCATGTCCATAGAGATAGGGCATTAATAAACTAGTGACAGATCCCCTTTAAATCAGACCAATCTCTGGCTGGGGGACAGAAGGAACCTTACACACTATTCTTTCTGTAATGATAGACCAACAATCTATGTACTTCTCTTTAGCTAAGCCCAGCCTTCTTAATAAGTCATCGTCCAAAATGGTAGTGATTAGCACATGAAACCCTGATTTCTCTGCAAGACTGATTGTTTAAGGAGCTTCCAGAAATGTGTGCAGACTGGCAAATGAGAATTTGTTAGCTATCTGTTTGTTTGAATTTTGTTTGTTTGTTATTCATTGCTATGACCCTCTTTGGCCTAGTTCACATCTGCGCTGGAGGCTCCATCTCCAATTCTGCCGCAAACAATAGCGCATCATGCTACGCTATTGTTTCCGGTAAAACCACGGACACACCAACAGAAACCTGATGGAACCCATTAAAGTCAATGGTTCAGTCGGCCGCCAGTGGTGTCCGTGGTGCAACGAAAGTGGCGCTCCTAGTTATTCCGTTGTTCTGCTCCTCTGATGGAGCAGAATAACAGAATGACCAGCGCAGGTGTGAACTTAGCCTAAGGCCTAATGCACACAACTTTAGTGATTTTGTAGTCTGCAAAACCACGGATCCATTGCTGTCCATTTATCTGCAAAAACCTTTTGTAGTGCATCCGTGTATCCAACGGCGGATTAAGTAGACCATAGACCCTGGGCTGTTCCACAAACTTGGGCCCCCCTTCCCCACCACTGCACTGCTATGTCTATAGTGAACACCACCTTTCTGTGCGAGGATTGACAAATGGGTGTTATGATTCCCCTTGTCAAAGGGCTGTGTCCCTACATACTGAAAGTCTCCAGCCATCGCTGACAGTATCAGACTGTTTAGGGACACATCCGTCTGACAATGGGAATAGTAACATGCATTTGTCTATTAGTCCTGGGTACACAAAGACTTTATGTGGAATACAAGGATTTCGTACAACAGACATGATAGGATAGGGGACAGATCCTATATACAGGGTGGGCCATTTATATGGATACACCTAAATAAAATGGGAATGGTTGGTGATATTAACTTCCTGTTTGTGCCACATTGGTATATGGGAGGGGGGAAACTTTTCAAGCTGGGTGTTGACCATTTTGAAGTTGGCCATTTTGTATCCAACTTTAGTTTTTTCAATGGGAAGAGGGTCATGTGACACATCAAACTTATCGAGAATTTCACAATAAAAACAATGGTGTGCTTGGTTTTAATGTTACTTTATTCTTTCATGAGTTATTTACAAGTTTCTGACCACTTATAAAATGTGTTCAAAGTGCTACCCATTGTGTTGGATTGTCAATGCAACCCTCTTCTCCCACTCTTCACACACTGATAGCAACACCGCAGAAGAAATTCCTCCCGATCTGACCCCCTTAGACTTTTATCTTTGGGGTCATCTGAAGGCAATTGTCTATGCTGTGAAGATACGAGATGTGCAGCAACTGAAACTACGGATACTGGAAGCCTGTGCTAGCATTTCTTCTGCGGTGTTGCTTTCAGTTTGTGAAGAGTGGGAGAAGAGGGTTGCATTGACAATCCAACACAATGGGCAGCACATTGAACACATTTTATAAGTGGTCAGAAACTTGTAAATAACTCATGAAAGAATAAAGTAACGTTAAAACTAAGCACACCATTGTTTTTCTTGTGAAATTCTCGATAAGTTTGATGTGTCACATGACCCTCTTCCCATTGAAAAAACTAAAGTTGGATACAAAATTGACGACTTCAAAATGGCCGCCATGATCAACACCCAGCTTGAAAAGTTTCCCCCCTCCCATATACTAATGTGCCACAAACAGGAAGTTAATATCACCAACCATTCCCATTTTATTTAGGTGTATCCATATAAATGGCCCACCCTGTAGATGCAGTGACTCACAAGTGATGTCTTCTCTGATGGGAGTCGTTCTCTTTTCTTCTCCATCTGACACAGACCGTTATGGCAATTTCTCCTGAAGAGACATCTTTCCTCCTCGCTTCTGCAGCCATTTCCAGCCCCTATAGAAACACAAAAATTCAGACACGAAGGCCCAGGCCCATACATTAAAGGGGCCGTCCGAGTACAGACCGTTTTTTCATACTGATGACCTATCGATGTGCAGACAACCCCTTTTACTCAGACTAATAAATTCGGACCCCAGACCAGATCCTAGAATACATACAGACACCAGACCTTCTAAACTATTGCAGTCCCCAGACCAGAACCCCTAAATAAACACAGACCCCAGAACAAGCACCCTAAATACAGACCTCGGACCAGAACCCTAAATACAGATCCCAGACCAGACCCCCTAAACTAATTATGACCCCAGACCTGACTCCCTAAACTAATACAGACCTCAGACTAGACCCACTAAACTAATACAAACCCCAGACCCCCTAAATACAGACCCCTAAATAAAGACCCCTAAAGTAATACAGACCCCAGACCAGGCCCCCTAAATACAGACCCCAGAAACTAATACAGATCCCTGACCAGACCCCCTAAATATATACCCCAGACCAGATCCTCTAAATATACAGTACCCAGACTAGACCCTCTAAATACAGACTCCAGACCCCTTAAACTAATATGGACCCCCAGAACCCCTAAATACAGACCTCTTAAACTAATACAAACCCCAAACCAGACCCCTAAATACAGACACCAGAGCAGACCCCCTAAATACAGATGGCAGACCAGACCCCCTAAATACAGACCCAGATGCCTTAAACTAATGCAGACCCCCAGAACCCCTAAATACAGACCCCTTAAACTAATACAGACCCCAGACCCCTTAAACTGATACAGACCCCAGACCAGACCCCCTACATACAGACCCCAGATCCCCTAAATATAGACCCCCTAAATACAGAGTCTTGCTGCTGTTCTAGGACCTGCGGTCATGTGACCAGCAGGTCTCTAAACAGTAACAGGAACTGTAGACATAAGGTCATGTGAGCTGCGGTCATAAAACCACAGGTGTGTGCATTAGGCCTAAAGATTCAATATAGTAAAAAAACATGAAGATGATACAATCTTGAAAGGAAACTATAAACAAGCGCGCTATTCTTATGTTCAGTAAGTGGATACTGGTTGTTTGTAAAGCTAGCTATACGCATTAGATGAAAAACTTGTTTGGATGACAGTTATCTCTCCCTACGCCCCATAAATATGCACGCTTGGCTCTGTGCAGAATATTTAACCTAATGTATTTGGCCAGCTTTATTGTGCCAGTACAACGCGTGGAAAAACCACACACAGTTTTAGCGCAAAATGCTGCCATTTTGCAATGTGATTATCTGCCGCGCAGCTTGCACAACTGAAGCACAATAAAACCATGTGCTTCGTCTCTACCATCCGCACAGTCAAAAACCGCATCGCAAAACCAAGGCAATTTGTAGTGAAACCATTTACCATTTTGCTGCACGGTTCTCAGCAATGCAGCGCACTACCACAGCACGGTGTACTGGAACCCTTGAACCCTTTTACATATGTTGGAGATTTTTATCTAATTTAATTTTAATTTATAACCTCTATTTCAATTTAGACTTATTCAAGGGTCTTATTTAAAGGGGTATTCCTAAATCATTTGCTCAACTGTTTCCATAATTCCCATAAAAATGTATAGACAGAGCTGTGCACATGCCATGCCATGTCTGAGTTGGAAATAATAACTCTTTGATACAACCATCTGCAGTAAAAGGGAAATATATAAAACATCTGCACATCTACGCCAAAAAAGACAAAGCACAGCAATGATCTGTATATCTCATCCTAGATCAAATCAGTAAGGCAAAAGGATAGTGGAAGCTACCTGTGCCAAGTGTCAAATATCCATGGAGAAATTTGGAGTGAACCAGCTGAACTCACATCAGGTAAATAAATCATTTACTTTCCTCTAGTTACATGACAGGAGTTTGCATGGTGATACATGTTGGCCTCTTGTAGATTTTTCACAATCCCCTTTCTTGTATTTCAGAAGATGACATCATTTTGCAAGCTTCCCTACAGCCTTCAATACATCTAGGTAATGGACCCATTTAGAATGTGTACCGTATTTAAGTTATTCTCATTAAGATTACAATTTCAAGTCTTAACGTTAAATGTACATGCACATCTAAACACCATTTCACAATTTACATATAGAATTAATGCATTGGAAACTTTGTGAATATATTACATTACTTATCTTGTACTGATCCGGAGGCATAGTCCAGAGCAGCATTCACAATTCTGCACTATTCAGGGCTGCAATCCCTCAGCACTTCTTATGGCTCAATCTCACTACAGAGCTTGTTCTTGTGACTTATGTTGACTGTTTTCAAAAGCCATAAATGCTGCTCCGGGCTATCATACAAACTGTAACACAGGATCAGTACTAGAAATGACTAAAATGATGCTGTAAGGTAGACATACATGTCAAATATTGTATAATGAAAGACAAGTTTCTAATAAACTTTGTATTTCAATTCCTCACCGTTTTCAAAATCCCTGCTTGCTGTCAATGGTACCCTTGTTGCTTACATACAGAGAGTGAAAACTTATGCAGACCTAATACTTCTCACAGATGGTCGTTTGCTACAATTTATCCAGTCTAGGCAGTCCTCTGTGATTAAATTTCATTTACATTATTCTGGACAAATCCTTTAAGAAAGTCACACTAGAATTAGATGTGATAGCCGCCAATGTGTGTTCAACTAAATGACATTTGATTCTCATGCTCTTAAATAATTGTATTATGTTTCTACAGGATTAACTCCTAGACAAAGGTACTTTGGTGAGTATCATTTTAGCATCTTTGGCTTAAAGGGGTTGTCTCATGAAAGACATTTATGGCATATCCCGTGGATATGATAGATGTGAGTCCCACCTCTGGGACCTGCACTTTTCTCCCAAATGCAGGTCACCAAATCCCATCCCGCCTGGCCGTGGCATCCAGGCAGATAATCATTGCTGAGCAGGACGGGATTCCGGAAATAGCCGAGCTCCCACAGAAATTAACGGGAATTATGGAAACAGCTTTGCACAGCCAGCGGCCGTCTAACCAGGAATGCGGGACACCCATTTGGGAGATAGGTTAGATTCTCAGAAGCAGGACCCACATCTATCAAACATTTATAGCATTTCCTATTTATATGCTATAAATTTCTATCATGAGACACCCCCTTTTAGTAGAGCTTTGGCACATGCACCTATTCTTTGAAATTGATGTAAATAAGTTATTTTATATTTGCATGTAAATTTAAACCAAAATAATGTTGCTGAGGTTAAAGACCAACCCTAAAATATAGTCTACAATTATCTACATTTTCTAACAATCTTATAGTAATACAGCCATCCACCAGTACAGCTATTATTTGATCTGATATGGATTTTTTGTGACGTTACAGCGACTGCAAAAGTGGCACTATTGATTGGTAATAATGGTTACCTAAATCACCCCAATCTCCTCGCCCCTATGGTGGATGTGTTTGAGCTGTCTGTCCTTCTCAGAAAACTGGGCTTCTGTGTAATATCACTTGTAGACCTGACACGTGAAGAAATTTTGACATCTGTCAGACAGTTTCTGCAGCTTCTGGACAAAGGTGTTTATGGTGAGTGAGTATGTAGAAAATGTAAAGCAATAGTGATTATCACAGTAAAACCAAATATTATATTTGTCATTATTAGCAGTAAAAATATATATTTTTTCTTTTATACGACACTAGTTATAGATAGAAAACCATTCCAGCTCTGTCCGGACTTTTCATAGCTTCTGTCCTGTTGCGAGTGTGGATATTTATCTCCCTTCCAGGAACATTTGCATCATTGGCTAATAATAAACAGAATTAGCTACTGCCAGTCTTCAGTGACCTTGTAGTGAAGGTCAAGAAAGGGTGCTCAGTAAAGAATTAACAGTAAGATCTGTGTCCCTTTCTTAGGGCTCGTCCACACGTTGCAGAATTGATGCGTTTTTTCCATCCGGAAATGCGGACAGAAAAAAACGCAGCAGAATACAGTAGCAGCAAAGTGGGTGAGATTTAACAAATCTCACCCACACACTGCTTAAAAATTCCGAGCCGAAATTGACCTGCGATGTGTATTTTTCAGACCGCAGCATGTCAATTCCTGCTGTGGAAAGAGGACTGAATTGCTGCATTTTTCAGAGGAGATGCCACCATCTCCTAGCATTGTGAAAAACGCAGTAAAATACGCACCATTTTCTGCAGTAAAAAACGCAGGAAATTGTGCGTTTTTCCGCAGCGGAAAGTCTGCTACTTTCAACGGAATTGCTGCAGCAATTCCGTTGTATATGGGCAATCCCTTCCATACCTCCCAACCATTCCGGATTCAGCGGGACAGTCACGGATTCCGGGCGGTGTCCCACTATTCTGGGCGGCCGGGGGTGTGTCCCCTGTATCAGATACAGTTTAACCCAATTCTAAAGCAGGGACTTCCCAGGCACAGCACTACTTTAAGCGATGTGCTCGGGGAAGCCCTTGATGTCACTGTCCATATATGGACAGTGACTTCAGTGGCTACTCCTTGAGCGAAATCCCCGTTGCCGATGATCTGGCCGGGGATTCCGCTCCTAGAGGAAACCCCTGAGGTCACTGTCCATATATTGACATTGACATCAGGGGCTCTTCCTGGAGCGAAATCCCCGGCCAGAGTCGGCAACGGGGATTCCGCTCAAGGAGTAGCCACTGATGTCACTGAAGACTTTAAATTGTAATCTTAATGAGATTAATTTAACATATATGGACATATGTGGACAGTGACATCGGGCTTCCCTCTAGGAGCGGAATCCCAGGTCTATGCTCTGACTGGTATTCCGCTCCTAGAGGAAGTCCCAATGGCACTATCTACAGGGGGTGGCGCTATCTTCAAAGGGGGTGTGGTTCAATCTACATGGACACTGTGGCACTAAATAGGGGCACCATCTACATGGGGACACTGTGGTGCTATCTACATGGGCACTATCTACATGGGCACTGTGCCACTATTTGAGGGCAATGGCACTAGGGGCAACTACGGGGGCATTATACTGTATAAGGGCAGCTAGGGGGCATTATACTGTATTGGGGCAGCTATGGGGGACATTATGCTGTATGGGGGGCAGCTTTGGGGGCATTAAGCTGTATGGGGGCAGCTATGGGGCATTATACTGTATGGGGCAGCTATGGGGGCATTATACTGTATGAAGGGCATCTGTGTGGGCATTATACTGCCATTATACTGTATGGGACATCTATGGGGCATTATGTTGCATGGGGCAGCTATGGGGCATTATGCTGTATGAGGGAATTTGTTTGGGAATAATACTGCATGGGGGCATCTGTATGGGCATTATACTGCATCGTTGAATCTGTGTGGGCATTATACTGTATGGGGGCATCTATGTGGGCATTATACTCTATGGTGAATCTGTGTGGGCATTATACTGTATGGTGGCAGCTATGGCAGCATTATACTGTATGTTGGCAGCTATGGGGGCATTATACTGTGTGGGGGCAGCTATTTGGTATTATACGGTGTGGGAGATACTATGGGAGCAAGATACTGTGTAGGCTGAACCAGGTGTGCATGGGCGGGGTTGGGTGGGATAAGAGGCGTGGCTCTTTGTGATACTTGAACGTTGGGAGGTATGCATTATACTTACTGGCTTGCTTTAAACATATATTACAATGTTTCTCCTATTGGCAGCTCAGGTTAGTCCTAGCCCTTTCTCATAGACTGTGTAAACCTGCACAAGGCTCTCCCTCTTTAGAAATCACAGCATTGTAAGGGTATGTTCACACGCAATATTTACGGACGTAATTCAGGCGTTTTACGCCTGGAATTACGGCCAAAAATACTGCTTGAAAGCGTCGGCAAACATCTGCCCATTCATTTGAATGGGTTTTACGATGTACTGTGCAGACGGTCATTTTTTTTTACGTAAAAAAGATGCCCACGTCAAAGAAGTGCATGTCACTTCTTGGGACGTAATTGGAGCCGTTTTCCATTGACTCCATAGAAAAACAGCTTCAATTACGTCCGTAATGGACGCTGCGAAAAACGCCTGCACATGCCATTACATCTGAAATTCAGGAGCTGTTTTCGCCTGAAAACAGCTCCGTAATTTCAGCCGTAATGGACGTGCACGTGTGAACATACCATTAGTATACAAAAAAACAAAGAAAATGTGGGTAAACCAGCTAGAGGGTCAAGACACCATTTGCCTGCAAAAGGTAGTAAGAATGTTAAGGCAGTGGGAAAGCGCAACCAGCATTAAGCCATCCTATCCCAGGAAGCTGGTGATGGTATGAACCAGCACTGGCAGGGAGCCCTATTTTGATACCTGCCCCCTGCAGGAGACAGACAGGTTTTATCTTTAATTAACTACAAACATATGATTACATGGGTAACAGAAATTATTTTGCTCGAATTTCTGCAGCAAATTATTCTAGATGATACTATATGTTGTATATTAAAGACAGTATTGCATATTATTGTGATAGATTTTCATAATCAGACCAGTTTTGCTCCTTTACACATACAGCTCTGTTCTATTACGCTGGCCATGGATATGAACGCTCAGGGAGAAACTATATGGTACCCATTGATGCTCCTCAGCCATACAGACCTGAAAACTGCATCAGTGTACAAAGAATCCTACAGCAAATGCAAGATAGAAAGACAGCCTTGAATGTAGTTCTACTGGACACCTGCAGGAAGTGGTATGCCACTTGTAATCTGCTAACCCGAAATGACCTGAGATGTAGTATATAACAACAAAAGCTAGTCATAGAAGTCGAATGTTTGTAATGAGTTTGACACATAAAGTCATACGTCCTTCTTATGTAGGACATCAACTTCACTGTTCACCCATTAGCCTGACAGCAACAAGGCTCTAACTTCTGATTTAACAATACTAGTATATGCCAATTTTTACACTATGTGTGTAAATTGTCTTTAATTTGGGTAACTAAACTAAACAAAAACTTTTAATATGTCAGTGACATGTTAGAAGATTTGATCGGTGGGTGTCCAAGCACTGAGACCCCCACCGATTGCTAAAATTAAGCAGCAGAAGAGCTCGGTTGAGCACTGTGACGCTTCGTTTCTGATAGACTTTCCTCGGAATCCCAAGCGAGCGGTGTATGGGCTCTTAGACTTTCTATTGTGCCCGTACACCGCTCACTCGCTCGATTAGAAATTAAGCAAAACAGCAGAGCTTCTGCCGCTTCATTTTAGCGATCGGTGGGGCGGTCTTAGTGCCGGACCTCCACCGATCTAAACTGCTGACATTTTACTATGACATGTAAAAAGTTTTTTAAAAGTTTAGTTACCCATTAAGAAAAACATCAATTCCACATTTAAAATTAAAATGTACATCCATTTAAAATTGTATTCAATTATTGTGCACCTGCTTCTCTGTATCAGCAATTATATTTCCTGTGATGTTGTCACAGCCCAGGCAGCTAAAACAGCAAAGGTCTACCTTCAGGGACTAATACTGCACACTGTTTGATGCTTAAAGCGATGGCATTACAATAAAATTACTGCATTCCTACAGTTATGGAAACAGTATTTGACCAAGTGTCCAGAAGGCGGGCACCATTGCTAGTTATTTACTGCCCCCTTAAGTAAAGGGAATGTAACAGAATCGGGGAAAAAATATAGTAATGTGATGATGCCACATTGATGTAACAGCACAGGTATAATATAGACAGCGATGTGACATTTAAAAGATAATGCACAAAGTAATATCACTACAAAGGACAAAGCACACAGTGATGTTATAGGAACAATGCATGCAGTGATGTTCCTGCTCAGGGATAATGTACAATGTCATGTCACAATATAGAGATAATGGACACATGAATGTTGAGCACAGTGATACCACAGCATAGGAATAATAACCACTAATGCATAGAGGTAATAAACAAAGCTAAAGCTAATGAAAAATGCAAAAGTAATGGAAATAATAATGTTACAGTAGACGTATAATGTACATAGTAATATCAAGTACAAAGATAACACTTTAAGGATAATTACTTAACAGAAATAATAAACACAATGGTGTCACAGCAGATAACTAATGTATAATGATGTCAAAGTACAGGACTAATACACACAGTGGTGTCATAACAGTAGGGCAATAACAGTATTGCCATACCTCAGCTATAATGCACACAGTGATTTCATTGCACTGAAGTAATGTACACAATGATACATAGGTGTAATACCAGTGATATCAAAGCACACAGTGGTATCACAGCACATAAACAAAGCACACAATTATTTCATCGTTTATAAATAAAAGTAATATCCCAATACAGGCATAATGGCCACAATGATGTCACAGAAAAAATCTACTGACAACAGTTGTTTCACAGCAAAAGGATAATACCTACAGTGATGTCACAGCGCAGGAATGACATACAGTGAGAGAAATAACACAGTTATGTCACTTATAGGCCTAGTTCACACAGAGTTTTTTGCAGGCGGAAAAATCTGCCTCAAAATTCCTTCAGGAATTTCGAGGCAGATTTTGACCTGCCGGCAGAACACTTGCCACGTTTTTCGACCGCTGCCATTGAGCGTCGCGGGCAAAAACAGCTGTGAAAAATGCTTTCTCTGCCTCCCATTGATATCAATGGAAGGTCAGAGATGGAAATGCCTGAAGAAAGGAGTGTTTTTCCGCTTGTGGGGGAAAAAAAACCTCCGCCTCCCATTGAAATCAATGGGAGCCAATTTTGGATGTTTTTTGGCGCGGTTTCCAATGCGGTTTCCGCATCAAAAACAGAGCCAAAAAACTCAGTGTGAACTCCCCAATAAGGGGTAATGCATAGATGTTACAGAAAAAAAATACATAGTAATGTCATTGACACAATAATTTCAGAGTACTGGGATAATAAACAGTGATATCACAGCCCAAATGTAGTAACATAGTAATGTCAATGCTAATGTATAATGCACACAATGATGTCAAAGTAACAGGATCAGGAACACAGTGATATCATAGCAAATAAATAGTTCCCACAATGATTTCACAGAAGAGAAATAAAGTAAATAATGACATCATAGTACAGTGCTAATAAAACCAGTGTTGTAACAGCTACGGGATACTAGACACAGTGATGTCATAGCTAAGGAATAGTACACACAGCGATCTCTGTGAACAAGAATAATACACACATTAAAGTTGCAGTACAGGGATAAAACACAGAGCTGATACATTAGATAAATAAGGCAAATAATCATGTATATATATATATGTATGTATATATACATATATGTATATTTATATATATATATATATATATATATATATATATATATATATATATATATGTGTGTGTGTATAAAGCATATAACAATGTCATAGAATAGATGGGACTGTCAGTGGGCTAGGTTTTATACCTGCTCTGCACAATTCTTTTACCAAATTATATTGGGCTTGCAAATGCATATACCCCTTCATCTTCTACCCTCTTCTACATCTCCCTCCCTTAGGACCTTCCTCTTTTGCCAATGTCACAAAGACCTGGCATCCAGATCACTGCTCCCACTTGATTTTGTATGTCTCACATGTATCACACTAGATTTTAGAAAAACTAGGGCAAGATTATAAGCAGGTACCTTTGTAACATCTGGTACAATGAATGTGATACCAATAGAATTGCTTTGTGGGCACTTGTGAGGGCGGTCTACGTGGGGTTCTTGGAAATTTCCAAGTTTATCCCCACAGCTGGGACCGTCCATGTTCAGCTGTAATCTGTGGAGGACCTCAGGTAACATGTTGTACCCAGGATGCTCAGAGACTACCCACCATCTTTAATGGTGCCTCCCGTACATTCCAAGCTACAACTGCTCAGGGATCTGGTTTTGGCACTACCAACTAAACAGGACCTGGATTCATTGATCTATTGCCCTGAACAAACCCAGCAGCAGTCGTTCAATACCCTAAGGGGGAACATAGACTTGGACCTCCATGATTGAAACTACCACCTCCTCCCTGACAGAAAGGGTTACAGCCCTGGAACGAGACGCTGTAGATTCTCACGTATTTAAATACTGCTTGCCCTGACCCTTGTTCTTGACAATCATGAGAATAGAGGAAGTTAAAATAATATACGCATAAAAGGCATTTTGGAAAATGTACTGCCAGATGACCTCCAAATGACTGTGACCACTATTTCTAATATGGTTACACAAAGACCATCAGATGTAACCTTTATCATTGACCGGGTACACCGTGTGACTAGAAATGTCCTCCCAGATTTAGCCAGCCCACGTGATGTTCTCTGCAGACTGTATTACTATACTGACAAGAAAATAATCCTACATGATGCTTGGGCTCATGTTTTGGTGTCCCTTAATGACTTTAAGGTGAGATTATTCCCTGATGTCTCCAGCTGCACCCTTTATATGAGGCGGATTCTACAATTTATACTCCGTGAAGTCAGTGCTACTTATCGATAGGGTCAACCTTTTCCCTAATTGTCAATAAAGGAGGATCCAACTTCTACCTCAAGAAACATGGCCTCTTCACCTTCCTCTGAGTCTCTCCAGCTTTAGCTTCTAAATGGCTGGCCATGTACCATCCATCTCCCAACATCTCAGGAGACAGGACCATCCTTAATCTTACCATTCCACCTCTATGGGAGGATCTCCCACCACCACCAGTTCTGTCTAGAGTTCTTCCCTTAGAAGCGTGAACTCCTAAATGTGACACATCAATCTATTTACTAATCCCTGCACCAGCCAGGGTTGTAAGTACTGCTAAAACTGCTTGTCCTTCGTTTCTCTCTTTGATTATCCCTACCTTATTTCTCTGAGGGATTGGCTACAGCCCACCATACTTTTATAGGCCATAACAAGCTGCATACCCTTTCACCCCATCCCCCATATGGTTATTTAAATGTCACTTACACCGCTAACCCACTCTTTACAGGAACTACGTCCTATTTCCAGATTTCTATGTTATTACACGACTCATTTTGCTGATAACTTGTGATTGCAATATAGGGATCTTACTAGATACTAATAGCTGACAATTTAATGCACATCTATAAATGGTTTACTGTTGAGTTTGACCTCTATATGTACAATTTCCTTTTCCTTCTCCGTTTCTTCCTAAGAAACACCTGGGTAATTTAGAACCGGTACTCAGCGGGGCTCACTGGTGACAAATCGTATTTCTGGCATAATGCCAGAAATACAACATATGACCACTGAGCCCTATTAAGCCCTCAGATTTGCTGCAGCTGGCACATGGTACTTACATCTAAACTGGGAGTGCAGCCAGAGTATCAGCGCTGGATCGCCAGGGGCAAGGATAGGTAAGTATTGTTTTTTTATTTCTTTATTTCATTTTAGTTATTTAAAAAATATCCTGGCACCTAGATTGGCCTCCTCCTTAACCGACCTCATTAACCCGGACCAAGTGGGGTTCATGGCACAAAGAGAGGCACGTGAAAGTACAACCAAAGTGCTTAACATCATTTATAAATCTAAACTGGATAGCCTGCCTCTCATGCTCCTTTTCACCAATGCAAAAAAGGCCTTCAATCGTGAGCATTGGATTTTCATAAAGAGGAGGTCTGAAGAGCAAGATGTTGGTTCTGTTGTATCGGATTGCATCTCCGTATGCTGGTTCCCCTGCAAAGCTCCAGGTGAAAGGCATCAGAGGACTTCAACATATGTAATGGTACCTGTCAAGTGTGCCCCCTTTTGCCTCTCATTTTCATACTTATATAAGAAATCTTCTTACAAACTATTCGCTCAAATCCAGATATTTTAGGTATATCTCCGTCCAGGGCACACATCAACAAGCAGTTTATGTTGATAATTTGTTAGTCCAATCACGGCTATCTAACTTTAACCCCTTCCCGACCACCCCACGTAGATTAACGGGCTGCAGCACTGGTCCTTGTGCCTGCAGCACGTTAATCTACGTGTGCTCCTAACGGAGCGCACAGGCATTCCCCACAGCCCGACATCTCCCAGCACAGGCTGCTACTAGCAGCCTTAGTACTGGGGCAAAATATTGGGTGGGATCCCCGCCGACTAACTCCTTAAATGCCGCGGGCAATAGCGACTGCCGCATTTAAATTGTTATAACAACATCAGCACGATGTGGCTCGATTGCAGGGGCCGTTTGTTGCTATGGCAACCGGAAGCCTAACAAAGGCCTCCGGTCTGCCATCTATGGAAGGCGATTAGGTCCTGCCAGAGGCAGGACCTAATATGCCTCCTGTCAGTGTGTAACTGACAGATATAATACTCTGCAATACATAAGTATTGCAGGGTATTATAACAACGATACAACAATTTGATCTTCAAGTCCCTAGTGGGACTAAAAAAAAAAAGTTACAAAAAAAATAAATAATAAAATTAAAAGTCGCCCTTTTTCCCTTATAAAGTCTTTAATTATTAGAAAAAAATATGCATACATGGTATCGCCGCGTCCGTAACGGCCAGAACTATAAAAATATAATGTAATTTATCCCGCACGGTGACCGCCATAAAAAAAATAATAAAAAAACGATACTAGAATCGCTATTTTTAGTCACTTCAGCTCCCAAAAAAATTAATAAATAGGGATCAAAAAGTCGCATGTATCCAAAAATGGTACCAATAAAAACTACAGTTTGTCCCGCAAAAAACACGCCTTCAGACAGCTTTTATGATGGAAAAATAAAAAAGTTGTGGTTCTTAGAATATGGTGAGACAAAAACGAAATAAGTTTTTTAAAACAGTGATTTTATTGTGCAAACACCGTAAAACATAAAAAACCTATATACATATGGTATCGCCGTAATCGCATCGACCCGCAGAATAAATTAAATATGTCATTTATAATGCACGGTGAACGCTGTAAAAAAAATAGACGTTTTGACGGCCTATTAACACTAAATTAAGCAAAAAACCTATGGGATCAAAATGCTCACTATACCCATAGATAAATTATTAATAGGGCTGTAGTTTCCCAAATGGGGTCACTTCTGGGGGGTGTCCACTGTTTTGGTCCCTCAGGGGCTTTGCAAATGCGACATGACACCCGAAAACCAATCCAGCAAACTTGAGCTCCAAAAGCCAAATAGCGCTCCTTGGCTTCTGAGCACTACCATGTGTCCAAACAGCCGTTTTTTTTTTACCACATATGGGGTATAATCGAGAGAAATTGCTTTACAAATCTTGGGGTGCTTTTTCTTCTTTATTCCTTAAAAAAAATTATCATTTCTAAGTTTTATTGGAAAAAATTTCATTTTTACTGACTAATTCCACTAAATTCAGCAAAAAAACTGTGGGGTTAAAATGCTCACTATACACCGTGATAAATTCCTTGAGGGGTGTGGTTTGCCAAATGGTGTCTTTTTCGGGGTGTTTCCACTGTTTTGGCCCCACAAGACCTCTTGAAACCTGTCACGGTGCCTAAAATATATTCTAATAAAAAGGAGGCCCCAAAATCCTCTAGGTCCACCTTTGATTCAGTCCATTAGCACACTAGAGCCACATGTGAGATATTTCTAAAAACTGCAGTATGGACAATAAATATTGCGTTGCGTTTCTCTGGTAAAACCTTTTATGTTACAGAAAAAAAATGGATTAAAATGGATTTTCTGACAAAAAAAAAGAAATTTGTACATTTCCCATCTACATTGCTTTAATTCCTGTGAAACACCTAAAGGGTCAAGAAACTTTCAAAATGCTGTTTTGAAAATTTTGAGGGGTGCAGTTTTTAAAATTGGGTGACTTATGGGGGTTTCTAATATATAAGGCCCTCAAAGCCATTTCAGAACTGAACTGGTTCCTATAAAAATAGGTTTTGGAAATTTTATTGAAAATGTGAGAAATTGCTGCTAAAGTTCTAAGCCTTGTAACGTCCTAGAAAAAAAGAAGGATGTTCAAAAAACTATGCCAACATAAAGTAGATATATGGGAAATGTTAATTAGTAACTATTTTGTGTGATATTGCTATCTGTTTTACAAGCAGATACATTTAAATTTAGAAAAATGCTATTTGGTGTTTTTCACAAACTAAGGCCTCATTTACACGAGCGTATTATACGCGCGTGCGACGCGCGTGCTTTTCACGCGTGTCGTACGCACCTATAATAGTCTATGGGGCTGTTTAGACGATGCGTGAATTTTGCGCTGCGTGAGTGCGTTGCGTAAAACTCACGACATGTTCTATATTCTTGCGTTTTTCACGCAACACGCACCCATTGACTTCAATGGGTGCGTGAAAACAACGCATGCCACACGGACGGTCCTGCGTTGCATGCGCGAAAATCACGCAAGAGCTGTCAAAAGGATGAATGTAAACAGAAAAGCACCACGTGCTTTTCTGGTTACAAACATCCAAACGGAGTGTCAAATTAGAGATGAGCGCACCGAACTTCACCGGGTTCGGCCGAACTCGTTTTGACCGAACCCGGCAAAAAATGTTCGGGTACGCGACGTCAGGAGACAGTCACTGCCCACGGTGCTCAAAGACTTAAACTGTTTCAGCACCATGGACAGTGACTTTCGATCACAATATACATATACGTGTAAAAAAAAACAGAAGTTCGGACTTACCGATAAGTCCCGGCTCCTTCCTCCAGTCCGACCTCCCGGGATGACAATTCAGGCCAAGTGACAGCTGCAGCCAATCACAGGCCAAGCACAGGCTGCAGCCAATCACAGGCTGCAGCGGTCTCATGGCCTGCCGCGTCATCCTGGGAGGTGGGGCCGGATGACAAGAGAGGGACGCGTCACCAAGGCAACGGCCGGGAGACCGGACTGGAGGAAGCAGGCAGTTCATGGTAAGTTTGAACGTCTTTTTTTATTCACAGGTTGGTGTATATTGTGATCGGCATTCACTGATGAGGGTGCTGAAAGAGTTACTGCCGATCAGTTAGCTCTTTCAGCACCTTGGACAGTGACGGGCGTCGACTACCTCATCTCTATGATGGCGGCTGCGTGAAAATCACGCAGCCGCGCATCATACACGGATGACACACGGAGCTGTCAAATGCCTTTTGCGCGCGCAAAACGCAGCGTTTTTTGCGCGCGCAAAACGCACACGCTCGTGTAAATCCGGCCTAATACTGAATTTATTGATCAAATTTTTCCACTAACATAAAGTACAATATGTCACGAGAAAACATTCTCAGAATTGCTTGGATAGGTAAAAGCATTCCCAAGTTATTACCACATAAGGTGACACATGTCAGATTTGAAAAAATCGGCAGCATCCTCAAGGCCAAAAAAGGCTCAGTCCTGAAGGGGTTAACCCCTTAGTGACCAGCCCATTTTAGGCCCTAATGACCAAGCTATTTTATTCGTTTTTCTATAGTCGCATTCAAAGAGCTATAGCTTTTTTATTTTTTCGTCTACATAGCTGTATGAGGAATTGTTTTTTTGCGTGATTAGTTGTGCTTTTTAATGGCACCATTTTTTGGTACATATAATTTTTATATCAACTTTTATTAACCTTTTTGGGTGGGATTATAAAAAAAAACTGAAATTCCGCCATTGTTCTATGCGTTTTTAAATTGACGCCGTTCACTATGCGACGTAAATAACATGTTACCTTTATTCTATGGGTCGGTACGATTACGGCGATACCACATATGTAGAGGTTTTTTTATGTTTTACGACTTTTGCACAATAAAAACACTTTTGAACTAAAATTATTTGCTTTTGCATCGTCGCTTTCCAAGAGCTGTAATTTTTTTATTTTTCCATCAATGTAGTGATTTTTTGGGCTTGTTTTCTGCGGGACAAGACGTAGTTTTGAATGGTACTGTTTTGGGGTGCATGGGACTTATTGATTAATTTTTATTATGACTTTTTTGGTGGGCAATGGAAAAAAATAGCAATTTCGCCATGGTTTTTTGGTTTTTTTTTTTACGGTGTTCACTTTGCGGTTTAATTTACCTATTAACTTTATTAATGGAGTCATTACGGTCGCGGCGATACCACATATGTGTACTTTTTTTTTTTTTTACACTTTTACTAAATAAAACCACTTTTTATGGAAAAAAATGGTTTTATTTATTTTTTTACTGTACTTTTTATTAATAATCTTTATTTCACTTTGATGACTTATTTCATTAGTCCCACTAGGGGACTTTACTGTGCGATATTCCGATCGCTGCTATAATGCTCTGGTATACTTCGTATACCAGAGCATTATTGCCTGTCAGTGTAAATCTGACAGGCAATCTGTTAGGACGTGCCTCCGGCGCGTCCTAACAGGAATATGTCCAGGGCAGACCTGGGGGCTTTTATCAAGCGATTTCATTCGCGGGCCGCCGATGGGTGACAGAGGGAGCGCACTCCCTCTGTAAACAAAGTTAAATGCCGCGGTCGCTATTGACGGCGGCATTTAACGGGTTAAACGGCCGCGATCGAAGTAACAGACAGCTCCCGGCTCCTGCCTGCACGGGAGACCCGTGCAGGACTTAGACTAGGCTGACGTGAAAAGGCGTCAGCCTAGCCTAAAGCCCATTAGTGAATCACGTGAAAAGGCGTATTGGTGGTCACTAAGGGGTTAAGGTGAACTTTTATAAATCAGAGACCATAAACATTACTTTTCCCCCATCCCAAGTGTAACGTCCGCGGTCGCTGACCACGAACTCCTTCCATCCGGTCGACGCCCTTCTCTCCAGAGATGTCTGCTCATGTGGCCGTCCTGTTCCACAGTGAACACCAGGGTGCGCTCGTGAGCACAGTCCAGCCTTAAGGAGCCAGAGCGCACACAAGTGAGATTGAGCTGATTGCTCCCAGAGCACCCTGGACTATCAGAAGGGCTCTGCCCCTTCCTGTATTGCCTGAGATTTGTTGTTGTTACCCTAGTCTGTCTATGCAAATGGTCTCCTAAGTGTTTTCCCGTTCCCAGTGTTTCCCGTTCCTGCTACCTGTATCCCGTGCTTTCCTGGTCAAGTGCCGTATTGAGTTGGAGTCATGCTGCGCTGTGTACCACGCCTGTCCTGCTTCACCACGCCTGGTGTCTGCCTGCTGCCTAAGTCCCAGCTGAGCCTGTCTTGCTACTGTCTGAGCTACCACAGGTACACCTATATGAACTATAGACTGTGACCTGTATTCTGTTGGCCAGCTGCCATACCGTCAAGGCGGTACGGTCCAGTGGGCCCACGTACCCAACGTGACACCAAGCACATACTCGGGAAGAATCCTTCAGGTCATTCATTAAAATACCTAGGTATTCATTTAGCCAAAGAACTTCAAGCAACATATAAACGGAATTTCTCTCTTTTGCTGCACCCCATACGAGAAAATTGCTTTAGATGGGATCTTTACATGGTTTGGTCGCTGTGAAAGTTAATATCCTCCCGAGGATATAATATTACAATTCCTGTCTCTTTTTTTCAAATCTATGGCTACTATATAAAACTCCTTCATCTTATCCGGTAAACCAGCCATGGGTGTTACTACAGGGGGTGCAGTTGCACTGAAGGGTAGTTTTGGGCCCTGTTACAGATTTTGCGTTGGGACCCAGGAGCTACAAGTTATGCTTATGAAACCAGCTAGGATTAAACAAACTCTCTTGTGTAGACCTGGGAAACGTGGAGGAATTGGTCTTCCCGACCTTAAATGATATCACTTGATGCATCACGGAAAGAAGAAACCATGGGTCCAAATAGAACAACGTTTCCCACAGATACCTCTCTCTTCCCTACCTTGGCTGGGAGATGTCTAGTTATACTCTGTGCGTTCACATCCAACTACTGGACCGACGATCCTTTGTTGCCTTAATGGCTTAATTCATTAGTGTGCTCCGACCTTCAGCTTTCTTCTCCTATATTTCATATTTTATGTAACCCTCATTCTTCTACTGAACTGTAGTATCCTGTGTTTTAGTCTTGGGTGGACTATGATTGTTCCAGAGACCTTCACTTTGGTGTAGGTTTGACTTGGCCTTCCCCTGAATCACTTTCCTCTATTACTTATCTATGTCCATTAGATAACTGGAGGATACTCCAACTGCGACAATTCCTCTCAACCTTATCACCTAGAAACACCTTTCTACGTGATACAGCGTCTTTTGAACTACTTTATGAGGGAATGGGACAGGTTCGCCACATACTATCCATGATTTATATTCTACTCCAGTCTCCACCGGATCAGCTTCCCCTTTATATGTAATGCAATGGGAAGCAGACTTAGGATTGTCCCTGTCTTCAGATTATTGATGAAAGATATTTGTCCTAACAAACAAATCCTTTATTAGCTCAAGATATCAAGAGACAAATTAGAAATTACTCTCTCGTGGTATAGAGTCCAGTACCCCTTACATGCTCTCGGGCTAGAGATTGATCTGGTTTGTTGGTGATGTTGAGAAGAGGAGTAGACTCTTTTCCATACTTTTTGGACTTGCAGAATAATTTCCCCTTTTTGGGAGAAAGTACAACAGGTGGTAAGCCCTGTTACAGGCCTAACGATGACTCTGGCGTTGTTCCTTCTTCATCACTGTGAGATCTCTTTATATGCCTGCCAACAGTCCTTGCTGTGATGGCGGCTCGGGTCGTGAATTGCTCTACTGTAGAGGAAAAGGGGACCTCCTTTGATTTCGTTTGGATAACTAAAGTAAATGACCTAATGTATATGGAAGACTCTAGCCAGGATTTCTATGATAAGTTCTATAAAGCTTGGTACCACTGGATGGACATTTAAATCAGTTTAGAGTATGCAGTTCTTCTTGGATCTCTGACCAGAATGGTGTTTTGAGATATTCCTCTGAGATATTCCCCCTCTTCCTCTACTCTTTTTTTTTTCTCCTCTTCAACTATTCTTCATTTTTTCACCCTTTTTCTTCCTATATTGAGAGCTCTATATTCTCTTTCTAATATTCTTTATTACTGTTTTTGAAAATTTGAGAAACTCTAGAGGTGATTCTGGAGACTGGGTTTTAGTACTGTAGTGAGTTCTTATTGCTATTATATCGTACATATTTACTGTCAATTACATTTACCCTGTATTTTTATATTTCACTGTGTTGTACCTGCTCTGTTGATCATATGGTGCGGATTCTACGGATTCTATACTTTTTCTCTCCGTGAGACTGCCCCTTATTAAAAACGTTTCAATAAAAATATTATAGAAGATAATTTTTGTAAAATTTAATTTTTGTTTAATTGTATAGTTATTTAATTTTTCAAATCTTGTTTAGGTACAACTCGGATTGTGCTTTATCCAAAGTGATTCCTCTCAAGCCGTTGGGCAACACAGTTTATGGATATGCCACGTAAGTCATGTGATGACATTTTAGGTTTTTCTACTAGCCTTTGTGAAATGGCTAACTCCCTCAGTTAGAATGTTCTGTACAAGTAGATAAGGAGGTTATATGGAAAATAATCTTTAGTAGTGGTAAAATAATTGAATATACTGTATAATAAATTCCTATACGTTTCTAAATACAGGATAACACTTTAAAGGGCTGTCATATTACACAACACTAAATATTAGATAATAGAGACAATATAAACTGCCCAAAAAGCTTACACTCGAAGACGATTGGGTGGCACAAAATTTAATTTAATAAATTCCTGTTAGAAGTAAATATTTAATAAGATAGAGGTGAAAGAGAATAGGTAATTAAAAAGAGGCACGTTTTAATGGAAAGGGCAAGAAAGAAAGAATGATATAGAGGGTCAAGGGAAGTCCTGTAGTTGCGCATGAGAAGTTGCTATAAAACAGGAGGGTAATAGTATGCCAAAAGAAGAGCAGAAAGTTTGGGGAGTATTTGTGGATGAAGTCCAACATGTAGGGGTGACATCAGAAGTGAAATGATTTGAAGGCAAATCATATTATTTGCATTAAATAATTGATAATTGTAAATAGACTGGCACTAGTTAGGCAATGGTGGTAGGGAAATATGAGTTTGCATCAGGGTTTTTTGCAGAAAATTTGTATATTAGAATAAGTAGTGGGCTAAGAAAAGTAAGAGAGGATGAGTCACCATTGAAGCTTCAATAACCATTCTGAAAGGTAGGAGAAAAACAGTGAGGGCAGTGTGCTGAAAACCAAGGGAGCATAGAATAAGTAGTAGGACAAGGTGGCTGACCAAGAGATAGTGACCTTTTGCTTTGGCTCCAAGGTCATTGGTCACCTTTATTATCGCCTTTATAGCTGTACAGGATGAAAACTGGGGTGCAAAAGGTTAAGGAGTGAGTTAGATGTGAGGAATAGGATTGTTCTGCTGTAGGTGACACATTCAAGTAACTTTCTATAGAACAAGGAGTAGCAACTTCTAGTAGCTGCAATCGAGCTCCTCAGATACAATCTAATGAATAGTGATCTGCAGTGGGCTAGCTATTTTCTATGTAGTAAAATGCCTTCAATCTAAAATAAGGGAAAAGGAGGACAGAGAAGTAAAAAAAATAAAAAAGTGCCAGTGAGACATGGTGCATTTACCATCAGCTTCATTGAATATTTGAGATTTCGGTTGAATTCAAACATCGCGGAATTATCGAGAAATTTTCAGTGCAGAATCTGCATCAATTTAGAGTATAGTGAATGTGATTTTCAAAACTCCATCCAGATGTAGCGAAAAAAATCTGCACAGAATTTATGGAATGCTACAGATTTTCAAATCCGCAGCATGTGAATTCTGCTGCAGAATACTTGTGGCTATTTTCCACACTTTTCACCCTGTTATTGAAACATCAACAAATCTACTGCAAAAACCGCTAAGGGTTTTTTATGCCATGTCTGGCCTCAGCCTAAGGCCTCATTCATATGACTGTGTTTGGTCAGTGATATACTGACCGTATGTCGGCCTCATTTCCCAGACCAAACACAGTTCAGGGAGCCAGAGTTCCTAGCATCATAGTTATCTATGATGCTAGGAGTCCCTGCCTCTCCGCGGAAATACTGTCCTGTAATCATGTTTTCAGCACCGGACAGTATTCCCATGCCTGTTTTTTGTGGCGTTTTTCAGCCACGGCCATTGAGCGCCACAGGCAAAAAAGGTCACAAAAAACGCCTGCAGGGAAAAAAATGCCTGTGCCTCCCATTGAAATCAATGGGAGGCGATTTCGGCTGTTTTTTTAGTGCGGTTTCTGCATCAAAAACCGCACCAAAAAACTGTGTGAACTAGCCCAAATGATTCCTTGATTCCTCCTCTGAGAACAATCTTACTTGTTTTCTTCAAGCCTTCAATATTACCTAGCTCTTCATTTTACCCTGATGAATAACACCCTGTGTTTTTTATGAGTGTTGTATCCACCTGCAACCATTGGCAGTGTGTAGTCTAGAGCAAATGGTGAGACTAGAGACATACAGATCTTCCTGACTGATGAACATGCTGACTTAGGCCTCATGCACACGTCCGTGCAGTATTTACGGTCAGTAAATACTGCACGGACGGGCTGCGGAGTGTCACCCACATAGGAGCACGGTCCGTAAATGCAAAAAATAGGACATGTCCTATTTTTTGTGGCTAATTTCTACGGCCCGGACACACACCCATAAATATACAGGAAGGTGTCTGTGGCCAAAATAAATTAATGTCAGTATTTTATCCGCAATTACGGATCCGTAATTGGAGATAAAAACTATAGACGTGTTCATGGAGCCTAAATCTTTTATGTGGGAGTTCTACTGTACAGGTAGATGATCATTATGTCTGTTACATTAGTTGTTTTTTTCACCCCAAGTAAACTTTATCCTTTATTGAAGATTTCCAGAACCTTTAATCACTCCCTGTGATATATATTTGTGTATTGCTTGATATTACCATCCTTTTTCTTTCAATTATTTTATATGGATTTTTAATTTAGAAAAATGCTTTTGGACAGGTACAAAGCTTTCGAAGAGAGGTAGTTTCTATAAAGATACTGTTGACGGTTACTCATGCAGATTCTTCATGAAACTAGAATTGTGGCGTTAATTCAAGAAAGTAACTGTCTCCTCCATTCACCTACAGAAGTGAGAATGCAGAAGCCTATGAAGTTCAGGACAAGGCATTCAGCTCTGGCATCTTCATGACGTATCTCAAGAAGCACATTCTAAAAGAACAGAAAATAACGCACATGCTAGATGAGGTCCTTGAAGGTAAATCATACCGTGCCAACTACAACAGCATCTTAGAATCAATATAACATTTATGAGTACAGACATTAAGTATTAAGACATACTAGCCAGTATTAACAAAGAATGACCCTAAAAATTAAATGAATGAACACCAAGATGAGAATCTAAATTGTAAACTAGTCGCAGAGAAGTGAGTGTTCCTTGTACAATAATCATCAGGTAGTGCCAGACACCATTCTTATACAGGACTGCTGCACACACCATGACGTATGGGTTTATGCTTAAAGGGAATGTGTTGCCAGAAAAACATAATTTGTGATGACACTGTTCCTTTAAAGTGCATGTCTACCTTTTATTACCATGCTATTTATAGCAGTTCAGCTCTGGTTTTCTGATATAGAGCTCCAAATCACCTGCATAGACATAGAGTTAAAGGGGTTGTCCACTACTGGACAACTGATGACCTATCCACCGGTACATGACCTGTGGGGGTCCGACACCCGGACCCCGCACCGTTAACCTGCTCCGGCTGTCTCCGAGCAACGGACGTACATGCCGGAAGCAGTTGGCTCCAGCCACTTAATAGTGGCCAAGCTGCAGTACTGCAGCTCTGCTCCTATTCAAGTGAATATGAGCAGAGCTACAGTTTGGCAGCACGGCCGCTATGCTATGTATGGAGCCAACTGCTTCCGGCTCTGTACATCGCAAAATGGGCTATAACATCCGGTGGGCGGAGGCAACCGGAACGACTTAACGGTGCGGGGTCCGGGTGTCGGACCCGCACCAATGGCATACTGATGACCCATCCGGTGGATAGGTCATCTGTTGTCAGAAGGTGGACAACCCCTTTAATGGATAAACTCCTAGCTGCTTGCAGCCACCATGAGAGGGAGTTTAGGAGCTAAATGCATACTGTTATACATTGAATATATAAAACAGGATGCAGTAAGCTCCTAAAGTACCTCTCGTGGTGCTGCAAGCAGACAGGAGTTTATCATTCAAAGGGGTTATGTGGGGACCAAAAATTAGCAGAGTACTCACTGCAGTATGTGAGTAAACTCGCTAATACACATTCCGGTCCCCCGTCGGACTGGTTCTGAGATTTTCATAGATCTTTATAGCGCTGGCGGGGGACCAGAAGTCTTTCTTCATGATGACACGACTCTTCGTCATATGACCGGCCTTGCTGTACTCTAGGTACAAGCAGTAGCAGTAGTACAGCAAGTACATAGAGTACAGCGGAGTCAGTCACATGACGATGAGTCGTTTCCTCACCAAAGAAGGCTGTGCAACAAGACTTCAGCGGTATATACACTACCGTTCAAAAGTTTGGGGTCTCCCAGACAATTTTGTGTTTTCCATGAAAACTCACACGTATATTTATCAAATGAGTTGCAAAATGACTAGAAAATATAGTCAAGGTTAGAAATAATGATTTTTATTTGAAATAATAATTTTCTCCTTCAAACTTTGCTTTCGTCAAAGAATGCTCCATTTGCAGCAATTACAGCATTGCAGACCTTTGGCATTCTAGCTGTTAATTTGCTGAGGTAATTGGGAGAAATTTCACCCCATGCTTCCAGAAGCCCCTCCCACAAGTTAGATTGGCTTGATTGGCACTTCTTGCGTACCATACGGTCAAGCTGCTCCCACAACAGCTCCATGGGGTTGAGATCTGGCGACTGTGCTGGCCACTCCATTACAGAAAGAATACCAGCTGCCTGCTTCTTCCCTAAATAGTTCTTGCATAATTTGGAGGTGTGCTTTGGGTCATTGTCCTGTTGTAGGATGAAATTGGCTCCAATCAAGCGCTGTCCACAGGGTATGGCATGGCGTTGCAAAATGGAGTGATAGCCTTCCTTATTCAAAATCCCTTTTACCTTGTACAAATCTCCCACTTTACCAGCACCAAAGCAACCCCAGACCATCACATTACCTCCACCATGCTTGACAGATGGCATCAGGCACTCTTCCAGCATCTTTTCAGTTGTTCTGCGTCTCACAAATGTTCTTCTGTGTGATCGAAACAACTCAAACTTCGATTCGTCAGTCGATAACACTTTTTTCCAATCTTCCTCTGTCCAATGTCTGTGTGCTTTTGCCCATATTAATCTTTTCCTTTTATTAGCCAGTCTCAGATATGGATTTTTCTTTGCCACTCTGCCCTGAAGGCCAGCATCCAGGAGTCGCCTCTTCACTGTAGACGTTGACACTGGCGTTTTGCGGGTACTATTTAATGAAGCTGCCAGTTGAGGACCTGTGAGGCGTCTATTTCTCAAACTAGAGACTCTAATGTACTTGTCTTGTTGCTCAGTTGTGCAGCGGGGCCTCCCACTTCTCTTTCTACTCTGGTTAGAGTCTGTTTGTGCTGTCCTCTGAAGGGAGTAGTACACACCGTTGTAGGAAATCTTCAGTTTCTTGGCAATTTCTTGCATGGAATAGCCTTCATTTCTAAGAACAAGAATAGACTGTCGAGTTTCACATGAAAGCTCTCTTTTTCTAGCCATTTTGAGAGTTTAATCGAACCCACAAATGTAATGCTCCAGATTCTCAACTAGCTCAAAGGAAGGTCAGTTTTATAGCTCCTCTAAACAGCAAAACTGTTTACAGCAGTGTGTAAAGGATCTGCCAGGCACAGCTTCTGTGTATACCCCCATAGGTAATCAGTCTGCACCTGCTTCTATGTCTGTGAGACTGACTCCATCTTCCACCACTCAGGATGGCAGGCTTAGGAGTGGGAGAGCCTATCACAGCCTGGCCAGACGGAGCTAGCTCCCGCCCTCTGTCTATTTATACCTGCCTTTCCTGTTCCTCCTTGCTTGTGATTCTTCTCGTGTGGTTTCCTGGCCCTGCTGCAGCTTCTGGACTATTTGAACCTGCTTCATTCTGACCCTGGCTTACTGACTACTCTCCTGCTCTGCGGTTGGTACCTCGTACACTCCTGGTTTGACTCAGCTTGTTCACTACTCTCCTGCTCAGCGTTTGGTACCTCGTACACTCCTGGTTTGACTCGGCTCGTTCACCACTCTTGTTGCTCACGGTGTTGCCGTGGGCAACTGCCCCATTTCCCTTATCTTTGTGTACCCTTGTCTGTTTGTCTGCCGTGCACTTACTGAGCGTAGGGACCGTCGCCCAGTTGTACCCCAGTCGCCTAGGGCGGGTCGTTGCAAGTAGGCAGGGACTGAGTGGCGGGTAGATTAGGGCTCACTTGTCTGTTTCCCTACCCCCATCATTACACAGTGCAAACATAATTGCACAAGGGTTTTCAAGTGTTTTCTAATCATCCATTAGCCTTCTAACACAGTTAGCAAACACAATGTACCATTAGAACACTGGAGTGATGGGTGCTGGAAATGGTCCTCTATACACCTATGTAGATATTGCATTAAAAACCAGATGTTTGCAGCTAGAATAGTCAGTTAGCACATTAACAATGTATAGAGTGTATTTCTGATTAATTTAATGTTATCTTCATTGAAAAAAAATGTGCTTTTCTTGCAAAAATAAGGAAATTTCTAAGTGACCCTAAACTTTTGAAAGGTAGTGTAAAAACGACGAAAATCTCAGAATCAGTGCGATGGGGGACCAGAATGTATATTAGCGAGGGTATTCACATACTGCAGTGAGTGAAGTGCTAATAATTATTGGTCCCCACATAACCCCTTTAACGTTATGCCTATGCAGGGGATTTGGAGCATTGTATCAGAAAAACTGAGCTTTTACCGCTATAAAGATATATAAAGAAATTAATCAGCACAGAATTTTGGACCTATTTAGGATATTCACTTTAAGTTTTAGATTCCCCATGAATGATGGATTTAACCCCTTCATGCACCTAGACGTAACTACGTCCTGATGTGGGGGTTGAAATATGAAGCGGGCTAATGCGCAGAGCCCACTCCATACACTGCAGGTGTCAGCTGTGTATTACAGCTGACACCCTGCACTAACGGCCAGGAACAAAGATCACTCTGTTTCTGTCCGTTTAATTACTTAGATGCCGCTGTCAATAGCAACTGAAACATCTAAGCCGCAATCGCGGAGTACCGATGGTTGTCATGGCAGCCCGGGATGATTGTCAAAGCCGACCCCAGATCCGCCTTCTTTCTGCCCCTGTTAAGCCCTGGCAGGGCTTAACAGAAGCCTATAAGAAGGACAATATAGTGCAATACATTAGTATGGTTCAAATCCCCTAGGGGGACTAATAAAATGTTTAAAAAAAAGTTAAATAAAGTTTTCAGTAGTAAAAAAAATAAATTAAAAGTTAAAAAAAAATAACTTTTACAATTTTTCCTCTAAAGTAATGTATAAAAATAAATAAATAAACAAAATTGGTATTGCCATGTCTGTAAAAATCCGAACTATTACAATATAACATTATTTTACTTGCAGGGTGAACACCATAGAAAAAATTTTTAAATCACCAGAATCGCTGTTTTTGGTCACCTTAGCGCTTAAAAAAATGAAAGAAAAAGTTATCAAAAAGTAGTATGTATCAAAAAATGGTAACAATAAAAACTACAGCTGGTCCCGGAAAAAAAAAGCCCTCATACCGCTCAATTAACGAAAAAAGAAAAAAGTTATGGCTTTCAAAATGTGGCGACACATAACTATTTTTTTATTTAATAAATATTTTTTTATTTGTAAAAGTAGTAAAACATAAAAAACCTATATCAATTTGGTATCGCCGTAATCATATTGAACTGTAGAATAAAGTTAAGTTGTCATTTTTACCACACGGTGAAAGCCGTAAAAACTAAACCCATAAAACAATGGAGCAATCAAAGTTTTTTCCAATTCCAACCCACTACATTTTTTTTCCGAGTTTTTCAGTACGTTATATGGTACTTTAAATGGTGGCAAAAGAAACTACTACTCCTCCCGCTAAGAAATAAGCCCTCCCACTGATCCATTGACAGAAAAATAAAAAAGTTCTGGCTCTTAGAACGCGAAGAGTGAAAAACGAAAACAAAAAAAAACAAAAATGACTTCGTCCTGAAAGGGTTAAAACAATCAAAGAAGAAAAAGCAAGATAGAGAAAAATATAATGCATTACAATGAATAGAACATTATTATTAGCATTATTATTATTATTATTATTATTATTATTATTTTCCACTCTGTGTACAACAGTGGTATACCGTAAATTAAAACGCAATCTCACAATAAAATAAAAACACATTGAGATTATTAAATTCTAAAGGTGTACCTGTAAATATTGGAAAATTTCTCCATATCCACAATAAAGAATATGTGATTCACAACTATGAATAATTATTATTAAAGGCTGACTTTTTTTGCAATCGAGTTACAGCATCTTCTTTTTACAACAGTAGGGCTGTAGCGTAATTGTGCTTAGAGTTCCTACAGTCCAAAATGTTTCCTATGTAATGTTAGGCTTTTCCTTAGTATTGTCTAAGTCCCAATCACAAAAACTGTGTTCCACCTTTTATATATGTTTTATGTAATTGATGTCACATCATGAGCATGATATGCTTTATATTAAGCGGCACAAACACTGGTTTACATAGTCTTTAAACATCCTGTCCTATAGCCAACCTCCAACTGAGATCATACATTGAAAATGCATATGAACTGTTTGAAATGCCCTCTCTTCAGTTAGAGAATCTAATATTTAAAGCCTCTAAATGTGGAAAAAGAAAAGGATAGATTTTGACCTCTTAATTTTTTTCTTTCCTCCATAAAGATATTGGCAGAGATCCTTTGGTAAATGGCAAACAAGTTATGGAAATAAGACACTCTCTGAAAGATTCTCGAGCTCTGACTGACAAGATCCACTCCTCAGGAAGTGAACAGCTGAACAGGACTGTGTGGGATCGGCACACTAGTAAGTAGGGGAGATGCTGCCCTCTAGTGCATGCCTGCAGACCTCATGTTTTTTGGGAATTGCGACACAACTGTATTATCATGACTGATTCTAAACACTATAACACTATTTTTTTTAGTCGTGTGCATTAATAGAACAAATGTTTGTCTGCAAAGAGCAGTTTGCTTGTTTTGCCTACTTCAACATACAATGTTTGGACCTTAAAGCGACGCTCCAGTCCAAAGAAAAAAAAATTGAATATACTTTGGAAATGTATAATCAACTTACACAGCGCAGACACGGGCTGACGTCATCACGCTCCTCCGTCGGAGTACAGGGAATGGGGTGGGGGTGTGGTCTCAGACTTCCACAAAGGCTCTCCACAGCGAAGTCTGAGACTAAGGCGGCCATCTTGAAGAGCGGAAAATGGCGCCCGGAACGTTGGCCGGTTCATTCAGGAGTGAGGCAGCAATAAGTTGACTGTACATTTTCAGGTCCATTAACCCTTTCAGAACCAAGGGTCATAAATGCCTCAATGACCAGCCCCATTTTTTTCAAATCTGACGTGTCATTCTATGTGGTAATAACTCTCGAATGCTTTTGCCTATCCAAGCGATTCAGAGATTGTTTTCTCGTGACATATTTTACTTTATGTTAGTGGATAAATTTGGTCAATAAATTCATAGCTTATTTGTGAAAAACAGCAAAATTTAAAGAAAATTAGCAAAAATTATAATTTTTCTAATTTTAAATGTAATCTATTTGTAAAACAGATAGTAATACCACACAAAGTTGTTGCTAATTAACATCCCCCATATGTCTATTCTATATTTGCATTGTTTTTGAACATTCTTTTATTTTTCTAGGACGTTACAAGGCTTAGAACTTTAGCAGCAATTTCTCACATTTTCAAGAAAATGTCAAAAGGCTATTTTGTCAAGGACCAGTTCAGTTCTGAAATGGCTTTGAGGGCCTTATGTACTAGCTAGACCCCATAAATCACCCCATTTTAAAAACTGCACCCCTCAAAGTATTCAAAACAGCATGCAGAAAGTGTATTAACCCTTTAGGCGTTTCACAGGCGTTTCAATTAAAGCAAAGTAGTTTTTTTTGCCTAAATTAATATGTAATACATTTTTTTCTGTAACACAGAAGGTTTTACCAGAGAAACGCACCTCAATATTTATTGCCCAGATTTTGCAGTTTTTAGAAATATCACACAGGTGGCTCTAGTGCCCTAATGGACTGAAGCACCGGCCTCAGAAGCAAAGGAGCGCCTAGTGGATTTTGTGGTCTCCTTTTTTTAGAATATATTTTAGGCACCATGACAGGTTTTTAAGAGGTCTTGTGGTGCCAAAACAGTCGAATCTCCCCAAAAGTGGTTTTGGAAACTACACACCTCAAGGAATTTATCTAGGGGTATAGTTAGCATCTTGACCCGACAGGTCTTTTGCTATATTTATTGGAATATGTCTGTGAAAAAATATTTAAAAAATGTGATTTTTACAAGGAATAAAGAATAAAAAGCACCCCAAAACTTATAAAGCGATTTCTCATGATTACGGCAATACCCCATATGTGGTAATACACTGCTGTTTGGACCCACGGCAGAGCTCAGAAGGGAGGGAGAACCATTTGGCTTTTGGAGCACAGATTTTGCTTGGTAGTCGTTCTGTTTTGGGTATTACTGGTATTTCAGTTTATAATGTGGGGGCCTATGTAATCTGTGCGGAGTACATCAGGGCATAAGAGGGTATAATAATGGGGTAAATAAATAATTCATAGATATGTGCCCGGTGTCGCACTGATAAATGGTGCCCAATCTTATCCGCGTTTGGACAATTTCTGTCGCTATATTCTGAGTGCCAAAACTTTTTTTTATTTTTTCTCCACCGGAGCCGGGCGAGGGCTTATTTGTTACATTACAATCTGTCGTTTTCATTGGTGCCATTTTAGGGTACATGTGATTTTTTGATTACTTTTTATTCGATTTTTTTTCTACTAAAATGTTAATTTTTTTTCATTTTCACAGTGGATAATGGAGAAAAAGAACACTAACATTTGTAAACCAATTTCTTACGAGTACGACAATACCCCATATGTGGTCATTAACTGCTGTTTAGACACACAGCAGGGCCCAGAAAGGCAGGAGCGCTATTCGGCATGCAGATTTTGCTGGAATGGTTTTTGTGTGCAATGTCGCATTTCCAAAGAGGTAGCAGTACAGTGGAAACCCCTTAAAAGTGACTCAATTTTGGAAACTAAACCCCTCAGGGCATTCCTCTAGGGGTGTAGTGAGCATTTTGACCCCACAGGTGTTTCATAGATTTTATTAGTATTAGGAAGTGAAAACGAAACATTTTTTTTTTTTTCCAAAAATATTTTATATTTCTTTATTTTTTATTTTCATAAGGGGTAATAAGGAGGAACAAACACCACACAATTTGTAACTTAGTTTCTTCAGAGTATCGCAATGCCCCATATGTTGCCCTAAACTGCTGTTTGGAAACAAGGCTGGGCTCAGAAGGAAAGGAGCGCCATTTGACTTTTGGAGCACAGATATTGGTGACCCCTTTTTTGGAAACTACACCCCTTAAGTAATTTTAAGGGGTGTAGTGAACATTTTGACCCCACAGGTGTTTTTTCATTAGAAATTAATGCGCAGCGGATGGTGCAAAGTGAAAATTGCAATTTTCCACTTATAGGCCATTTTATCGCACAATATGTTATGCCCAGCTTGTGCCACTCCAGACAAATACCTCATAAACTTTTAAGCGGGTTCTCCAGGGTACGGTAATGACATATATGTAAAACTTAAATTTCTGTACTGTAGGGCTCAGAAGGGAGGGAGCGCCATTTGGCTTTTGGAGCGCGGATTTGCTTGGTAGTAGTTCTGTTTGGGGTTTTACTTTGGGGTATTTCAGTTTATAATGTGGGAGCATATGTAAGCTGTGCGGAGTACATTAAGGCATAATAAAAGGGTATAATAATGCGGTAAATAAATAATAATCCACAGATATGTGGCCAGTGTCACAGCGATAAATGGTGCCAATCTTATCCCCATTTTGGAACACTGCACCCTTTTGTGTCACCATATTCTGAGAGTCAGAACTTTTTTACTTTTTTGCCAACGGAGCTGCGTGAGGGCTTATATTTTGCGGGACAATCTGTAGTGGTACCATTTTGGGGTGCATGCGACTTTTTGATCACTTTTTATTTTATTTTTTTGGCAAGCAAGGTCATCAAAAACCAGCAATTCTGACATCGTTTTCTATTCTTTTTTTTTTTACAGTGTTCACCGTGCGCTATAAATGACATTAACTTTGATCTGTTGGTCAATATGATTACAGTGATAACATATGTATATAGTTTTTTTTATGTTTTACAGTGTTTGCACAATAAAATCACTTATTTTTTTGTGTCACCATATTCCTTGAACCATAACCTTCTTATTTTTTTGCAGGACGGGTTGTAGGTGTTTATTGGTACTATTATGGGGTACATGCGACTTTTTGATCACTTTTATTCTATGTTTTTGGAGGGGTGGTGACTAAAAGCAGCCGTTTCAGCAGGGTGTCAGCTGTAATATACAGCTGACACACACTGATGTTGCGCTAAGTCATTATCTGCAATGACGTTACTGTATTTGATGTCATTAAGGGGTTAATACAGAAAGTGTATTGCAAATTTGTATAACTTTTAAGTATACAAAAAAAGCTGTAGTATGTGTCTTCTGGAGAGAGATTGACTGCATACATGTTTTGTTAACAGAATTCTTACTAAATCAGTTATGTTCCAATCTGCAGCATGTCATAGATTTGTCAAGGATTATCACAGTGGATTTCACCCCTTCAATGTATGGGGTGAAATTTGCAGTTAATCCACAGCACAATCTGCATGTCAAACAGTTCCTGTTACATTGTTTGCTTGAGGTAATGCCTTTTAACCCCTCGCTCTAGTGAGCTCTCAGCATCCCCCCCTCCTTTATCCTGGCTAGTGCCGGGATAAACGAGGGGTTTGAACGATGTAACCTCCTACACTGTGTGTCGCCATTTTTTGAGCTAACACACAGTGTAGTAGGTTTACATACAGTAGTAAACACACACAAACACGAACATACATTGAAATCTCTTACCTGCTCCTGCCGCCGCGGCTCCCTCCGGCCCGTCCGCTCCGTTTGCTGCCGCTGGTCCAAGTGCACAAATCCGGAAGCCGCGACCGGAAGTAGTAATATTACTGTCCGGCCGCGACTTCCGGTCCACAGGAAAATGGCGCCGGACGGCGCCAATTTCGAATTGGACTGTGTGGGAGCGGCGCATGCGCAGTTCCCACACAGACGCCGTACACTGAAGTCAATGGGACGGGAGCCGTTCGCAGTCCCTATGGGACTGTGGCTGCCGTATTCCATGTCTGTATGTGTCGTTAATCGACACAGACAGAAATGGAACAAAAAATGGCAGCCCCCATAGGGAAGAAAAAGTGTAAAAATAAGAAAAAGTAAAACACAAACACACAAATGAATATAAACGTTTTTAATAAAGCACTAACATCTTTAACATATAAAAAAATAATTTGTGATGACACTGTTCCTTTAAGGCTTAGAGCCCATTTTTCAAGTCTAACATATTTCACTTTATGTGGTAATAACTTCGGAATGCTTAAACCTATCCAAGCATTTCTGAGATTGTTTTCTCTTGAGACATTGGGCTTTATGTTAGTGGTAAAATTTGGTTGATATATTCAGTGTTCATTGGTGAAAAATAGCAAAATTTCGAGAAAATTTGAAAAACATTGCATTTTTCTGAATTTAAATGCATCTGCTTGTAATACAGAGGGCTATACCACCCAAAATAGTTACTAGTTCACATTTCCCATATGTATACTATATGTTGGCATCATTTTTTGAACATTCTTTTATTTTCTAGAACGATACAAGGCTTAGAACATAAGCAGCAATTTTTCATATTTTTAATAAAATTTCAAAAGCCTCTTTTTTTTTAGGTTCCAGTTCAGTTCTGAAGTGGCTTTGAGGGCTCTATATATTAGACACACCTATCAAACACCCCATTTTAGAAACTAGACCCCTCAAAGTATTCAAAACAGCATTTAGAAAGTTTATTAACACTTTAGGTGTTTCACAGAAATTTAACGCAAAGTAGAGGTGAAATTTACAAATTTCATTTTTTGTCAGAGAATCCTTTTTATTCAAATTTTTTTTGTAAAACAGAAGGTTTTACCAGAGAAACGCAACTCAATAGTCCTTGCCCAGATTCTGCAGTTTTGAGAAATATCCCACATGTGGCCCTAGTGCACTAATGGACTGCAGCAAAGGAGCAGCCAGAGGATTTTGAGGCCTCCTTTTTATTAGGCACCATGTCCGGTTTCAAGAGGTCTTGTGGTGCAAAAACAGTGGAAACCCCCCAAAAGTGACCTATTTGGCAAACTACACCCCTCAAGGAACTTATTGAGGGGTATTGTGGGCATTTAGATCCCCCTGGTTTTTTGCTGCATTTTCTGGAATTAGGCTGTGCAATTGAAAATGAAATTTTTCTGATAAAAGGTGCGAATTTTTAATTTTGACAAGGAATAAAGAAGAAAAAGCACCCCAACATTTGTAAAGCAATTTCTCCCGATTACGGCAATACCCCATATGTGATATTTGGCATGTAGATTTTTCTGGCTTGATTTGTGAGCACCATGTCGCATTTGCAGAACTTCTGAAGTACCAGTACAGGGGAAACCCCTTAAAAGTGACCCCATTTTGGAAACTAGACCCCTTGAGGAATTTGTTGTAGTTTTCATGGGGTACATGCGACTTTTTGATCAGTTTTTATTTAATTTTTTAGGAGGCGTGGTGACTAAAAACCTGCAATTCTACTATTATTTTGTATTCCTTTTTTTTACAGCATTCACCGTGCGCTATAAAAGACATATTAACTTTATTCTGCGGGGTAATACCATTACGGCGATACCAGATGTTTATAGTTTTTTTTTTAATATCTTATGGCGTTTGCACAATAAAATACTTTTTATAAAGAAATCATTTACTTTTTGTGTTACCTTATTCTAAGAGCCATAACGTTTTTATTTTTCCATCAAGAAAGCTATGTGAGGGCTTATTTTTGCGTAACGAACTGTCGTTCACCGCGCAGGATAGATAACAAAATACTTTTGTAGTTCAGGCCGTTACGGACGCGGCAATACCAATTATGTATAGTTTATTTGTTTATTTTTATTAATAATAAAGAACTGATAAGGGAAAAGGGGGATTTTTACTTTTTATTACCTTTAAAACTTTTATTTTTTTATTTTTACACAGCTTTTTTTTTACTTTTTTACTTTGACCCACTAGGGGACTTAAAGGCAGGAGGCTATGATCGCAATTCTAATACACTGCACTACGTGCCTAGTGCAGCGTATTAGAGCTGTCAGCTACTCACTGGCAGCAAGCATAGTGGGTCCTGACATTGTCAGAACCCACTAGGCTTCCGTAGCAACCATCGCCGCCTGCTATCATGTATCATCGCCCTCTATGATGTCATTATACTCTCCGCAATTGTGGTCCAGGCTCATTGAAATCAATGAACGTTTTGTGTGTACACGGTCCGTGATTGCGGACAGCCTGCGCATGACACTCCACTGCCAATCCATGCCGTAATCACGGACCGTGCTCACAGCTAGGGCCGTGTGCATGAGGCCTTAGACTTACATTTCTTGTTCTTATTGTCATTAACCAATGCTACACGACATCCTTCAACCTGTGTTCTTCCATATATTGCAGAAATCCCAAAACAGGTGGTAAAGTTCTCATGTGGAGTTGAGGCCGAACTGAGGTTCAAAGTTGTGTTCTCAAACCTCATCCACACTTTTGCAAAACTGACAAAGACCCCTCCTCATTTATCTGATGTCAGGATTATTCTCTACAAACCTACCGTAAGTCCTCATCTCCGTTCATATAAAACACGGTTAAAACATGTTTTATTATGCAATACATTTTTAAAGGGCACTATTTCTCTTAAAAAACCCAGTGATAGCATCTTACTGTCTAGTGAACAATCCCTACCCAATGTTCACTCAAATATAGTATTTTATTTACCACATGCCCAGTTATCCAGGGCCTAACGTTTACCCTGTGTTTTCCATATTGCTCTATGAAATCCTTCTGCTCCCAAGTGGGCAGGAGAACTCATATATGCCATATACAGGCAGGTTGTCTGTATGTTGAATCTCCCTGCATGCCATATACAGCGCAGACAGGTTGTGGCACGTGCTTCCTCTACTAGTGAGGAATGAAGGACACCTCACAAGAGCATTGCCAGAGGTGGCACATTGAGGGAAAGCCACTTAAATGACTGTGACTTGTGACAACAGATTTATACACAAGTGCGCTTCTTTGATGAATGGTTGTCAATGTCTGCCCAAATACAAATGAGATAATAAATGTTTTCAGTAGATATTCAATGTTATACAGGTATCTAGGGCCTTTGATTTATGGCTTCTTTACTTAGCCCAAAAACTTATTTGAGGCTCCTGATGAAACATCACCCATGTTCTATTATTACGGATACTTGTCAAGCATCTTGTTATTGTCTTTTGTATTAATTAGGATTTTGTAGAATTCTCAAACAATGGACTTGACCCAGTAGATTCCTTGCTGACCATGGAGGATGATGGTGAAGAAGTGGATTATATGCTCAGGCTTTGTAGCCTCCAGAAGTACCAGGTGGGGAGTACCACACAGTCAAATCAGTTTTTGCAAATAGTGATGTGTTCTGTTTTAGTAGCCACTTTTCTTTGTTTACAGCAATATATTTAATTGATCATCTCTATTGTTTCTTATTTCTTCTCAGAATAACATAATTATAAAGGTATCTTTGCATTGCACAAGCCTGGACACTGGAGCGGGGTTTCAGGAGATTTTAGAGCAAATAATTCTTATACCATGGATAGTCAGATTGATGAATAAGACAAATTCATCCTATGTGGAGAGAAATAAGACTAATGGGGCTGCAGCCAAAGACAGTATTCCAAGCTTACAAAATCAGCTCAACGCCATCTCCATAGACAAAGAACCTCCATCCGCGCACCATCTCGCAAATGCTGTAGAGATGCCTTGCAGTTGCCAATCTAAATCAATCGGTGAACCAGAGGAAAATGATGAAGATGATATATGACACCTCTTATGAACACCTTTTTGTGAAGTTCACCTGCTTGTACATCACAGAAGAACTAAATTTGGGAACAGAATTAAAGATTGGGATTAGGGTCAACAAGGGCACAGCACACTTGGTTCATTAATGCCCAGGGAGGTTTGTTTTATTCTGTTTTCACTCGGGTACCCAAATACAAATGTTCCTACATTGTAACTGATACATTGTGCCCAAAACATGGTTCAGAACAACTTAATTCCTTCAGCTCCTTCCAGAAGGAAAAATGAAAGGTGTGAATGTGACGCCACTAAAAATGCATTTGCCACCCAAAAGGAAAAGTTCTCATACACATTTTATTTAACTTATATTAACTTATTATTGTGCTTGACTGTATTTCATATCTCGCATTTCTTGGGGTATGCACATCTCAGAAGTTAAAGATAAAAAACAAAGGTGACTTCAATAATAAAAGTCCATGGCTGCTGCAATGCACAACTAATGTAAGCAATTGCTTGCAGGAAACCTTCTTGTAGACAAAACGCCCTACTGCAATTCAGGTGTTCAGATATAACAGCCAAGCTACTGGTATGCCTTACCTAGTCAGTGATGTGGCTATAACAGCTATAGAGTTAGCAATTGCAATTGGGATTGAGCACTTTAGGGACCCATATCCCACCCAGTCACAATAGAAAGCAGCACTTCTAACTGCATAATGATGTTATATTTCTAGAAGCCACATCACTACTGCAAAGCAAAAACGATAAAAAAAATATGCATGTAAATATGTACTGTTTATGTTGCGATTTTTGCCAGTTTGCCAAACAGCTAAGGCTAAGTTCACACTACCGTTACTATACGTTTACCTCCCTTCCGTCAGAGGAAGAGAGGATCGATACATTAAACAGGAAAGAAACAGTTCCGTTAGCATTACCATTGATTTCAATGGTGATTCTTTTGTATCAGTTGCTTTCCGTTTGTCTCTGTTCGCTAGGTTTCCGTTTTTGAATGTAAACAAAACTTCTGCACACTTGCACTTTTGTTTCCGTTCAAAAAAATAGAAAACTAGCGAACGGAGACAAACGGAAAACAACTAAAACAAAAGAATTACCAATTAAATCAATGGTAACTCTAATGGAACCGTTGATTTCCGTTTAATTTATCGATCTTCTCTTCCACTGACAGAAGAGAGGTAAACGTATAGTAACGCCAGTGTGAAAGAAGCCTTAGGTTTATTTAAAGAAGCAATTTTAGGAAACATTGCTAGAACTGCTTCTATAAGGCCTGGGCTACACTGAAACTTTTTGTAGCGCAACTGATTTATTTTAACGATCAACCCACAGCTCCAAAGGAATCCATCGAGTTGTAGGCAATCTTGTAGCCTGCAGCAGTCACTCAATAGTTCAAATCAATCAACAGCGCTACAAAAAGTCGCAGTGTAGCCCTGGTATAAATCATTTCATGGTTTTAATGCTCAATTTTTTTCCCTCATTTGAAATTCAGTAGCCCTGATAAAAACAGCATTTTTCGGCTGCATTGTGTGCATGTTTATGACAGGTCAGCCACAGCAGCAGCTATTCTTACAGAGCAGCTCTGTATGTTGTGGCTTATATAGGAGGGTCCTAAGCAAAGGAACCCCTCTATGATGTTAATATTCCGGAATAGCACATATGGAAAGGAGTTGTCTTTACGAGGCAATCCCTTTAGGGTGCAGTCACACATGGCGTACTTGCTTTATACTTCCGCAGTGTAGACATACGCTGCCGGAAACGTTACAATGTATGTCTATGGGTAAGAATATTCCGCAATACAAAAACTAGAGGAATCAGTCTAAGTTGCAGCATTTTTTTCCCATATGCATACATCGTAGATTTCCACAGCATATTTTTACGGTCCTGAAATACAAGGCAAATGTGTCTTGGTTGAGTGCACCCTTAAAGGGGTTTTCCAAGTTATTAAAAAAAATTGGGCAATGTAGGAGGGATCCAAGAAAAAAAAAAAGAAGAGCCATTACCTCACAGATCCCCATCGTTCCAGCGCCGCTGCTTCCATTCTTCGCCCCAACTGTGTATTGACATAGCTGCAGCGATGATATGCTTGTATACCCACATGATCGCTGCAGCCAATCACTGGTCTCAGTGGGTATACGGCACAGGATTGCTGAGGCCAATGCTTGGCTGTAGCAATCATTTGGGTACATGGGCACATCATCACCGCAGCTATGTTATTAAACAGCGGTGGGGAGGAATAGAGCGGTGGCACTGGAACAACAGGGATCTGTGAGGTAAGTAATGGCTTTTTTTTTTGCATCCCTCATACATTGGCTAATTTTTTTAATTACTCGGAAAACACGTTTAAAGAGGACCTGTCACTAGGTCATATAAGTTGAACAGGTTAATGGCCTGAATAGTGCTGTCTCTCTGATTCCAGTGATTTTTTTTCTTCTTCCAGAGATATGGTCCACTGTTGTGTTGGCTCTCTTCATGCTATTTTTCTGTAGTTAGCCAACAGGGTGTGAACTACATTCATGCTGCTACGCTGATTGGTCAGCATCAGAGGCAGGGGAGCTAGCTCCACCCCGTTGACTAACTACAGCAAATGAGCATATAGGAAGCCAACCTAACAGTGGGCCATATCGAGTCTGAAACAAGAGAGGGGTCAAGGAAAAAAAGAAAAACAGCGCTGGCATCCGGGAGACATCGCTATTCAGGTCAGGTAACTAGTCCAACTAATATGCCCTAGTGACAGGTCCTCTGTAAGGATCAGATATGATAACGTCTCAATCATAACTGATTTGTTTAAGCATTGCAGCCTACACTAAGACCGGTTTCACATATAGCACAGTATAATGTTGCTATGTGCTTTGCATTTATATATCTTGCATGTGAGCCTGCAGATATAAGTCACATTTTACTTTTGCTCTTAAAATCCTTCTCCTATAATAGTTTCTGTGTAATGACTATATTTTACTGTTCATGGAAAGCTCATAGACACATAGACCATCTCTGTATTGCACTCATGCAGCCAGTAAATAGCAACATTTTACTATTACAAAGTGATGCATTTCTTGGTCAGATATCGGGCAAGATAATGCAGATTTTTATGCTGTTAGCTTTACACACTATGATTTTCTGGCAATCTAATTCATTCTGATTATCGCCTCATGTAAATAACCAGAAGCCATCATTTTTAGTTTGCAATAATTGTTGCCTTTATATCTGACGTTAAAACTATATATTGTCAGGCGATATAACCTGTGCTGATTACCCTGTGTAAGACATAGGGGCAGATTTACTAATATTGTCATAAATTTGACTGTTGAATCAATAGCATAGGAGAGGGGAGAAGTTGGAGTGCAAGATGCCGCAGCAGAATAAAACATATTTTTTTCGTTAATGCAAGCAGTAACAGCAGCAACACAGGTATGTCCCTAATCCATTACCTGACAGCTACCTAGCAGGGTCAGCCATTGGAAATCGTAAAATCTGCTGACACACTCTTTTTAAACTGCATGAAAAAAACACGCATACATGCCTTTTATCTTGTGATGACGTATCCCGGCCCAAGGGACGTTAATCAGGCACGAATGGACATTTTTAGGGACCATCCTCCGTGACTATTCAGCCAAGCGGTTCCACCTTTTTTACTCAGAGAAGGTAATTAGCATACAGTGCTTGCAGTGAACAAAGTACTTCTTTTAACTAATGTAGCAACTAATAATACTTACAGGGGAATTTTAAAAAGCTATTCAGCTACACCATAAGGCAGTGGTGGCGCTTTAAGGAGGTCAAAGCTAATAAAAGGTTCCCCTTAAAGGGGTTTTCCAATCTTAGACATTTATGGCATATCCACATGCGCGGCCCTCTCTCCACTAGTCTCCACCCAGATTTTGCAGTTCTGTGTGTCCGTATATTACAGTCATGTTGTTTCCGTGAGTCATTCATATTTTGACGTTCGCACCTATATAAAAGTCACGTGATCGTTTTTCCCCAAGCGTTTCCCAGTGACTGATCTTCAAAATATGGACAGGACATTGATGGCTTCCATGTGCTGTCTGTTATATTATTTGACCCATAGACTTAAATGGCGGCACGAGTCCAGAAATATGGACAGGGATAGGACATGCTCTATAATTTGTGAAATCCAACAACGGATCCGCAAATAAAACTGATGTGTGCATGGACCCATAGAAAAGAACAGGTCAGTGTGCTATCCGCAAAAAATGCACAAAGGAGCACGGTCATGTGCATGAGGCCTAAAGGTATCCACACACGTAGCATTTCTGCAGCAAAATCTGTTTATGTTACGTGTGGGGATTTTGATGCGGATTCACAGCGGTTTTCACATCTTCTACATTAAAAACGGTGAAATCTGCTGTAAACAACCGCAACAGAATGAGCATGCTACAGATTTGAAAATCCACATCATGTTTTGATTTTCGTGCGGACATTTGTTCAACTCTCATGCACACGGCTGGGACTGTAATCTCCTGCTGATTTTCTGTGTGTATTCCACGTGGAAAATCTGCAACATTATCGTCTTGTGTGCAGCAGGCCTTATGCAATTGTTTGGAGTCACTATAATAACTAGACCACAAGTCATATCATTGGAAAATTGTAGTGTGTAAATCAGCCTGACATAGTTTTAGCTGTTCTAACAGACTGGCTTACCATGCAATATGGTTTTCTCAAACATATACACTAAATACTATGTTTATATTGTTTTATAATTTTTTGTGTATCTACTGCTTTCCTTCATAGTACAGGGCTGTGGAATATGTCACCACTATAAAAAGAATATAGTAAATGTTAAAGTGTAGCTAAACGTTTAACAAACTTCTGACATTTCATAGTAACATGTCAGAAACTTTGATTGGTGGGGGTCTGAGCACTGAGACCCCCACCAATCGCTAAAACGAAGCAGTTGAAGCACTCGTGTGAGCGTTCAGCCGCTTCGTGTCTGTTCGGCTTTTTCCGGAAATCAATGTATCGGAGGACGGACTCAATAGAAAGTCTATGAACCCGTACTCCGATACATCGGCCTTCCGGAAAAAGCCGAACAGAAACGAAGCGGCTTCAGCTGCTTCGTTTTAGCAATTGGTGGGGGTCTCAGTGTACAGACCCCCACCAATCAAAACTTTTGACATGTCACTATGACATGTCAGAAGTTTGTTAAACATTTAGCTACACTTTAAGAAGATTTATTATTTTGTTAGAAAAAAATTCTTCGGTAAATATATCTTTTAAAAAAATAAAAAATTTGCACTATTTGGTAAAGATATTTAATTTAATAGTAATTGTGCTTTTGTTTGTAGAGAAAATGAAGCGGAGGTAATTATAGATATTCTACATACTGTCCAACAATTTGCAAATTGCATTAATTTTTAATGTAAATATAAAAACATAATAGAAAGACTTGCTGCCTGTAGTACTTACTGCACTGATAAATACTAACTTTATCTTCCTGTTTGGGGTCAAGTTATGCATTGTCGATGAAAGCTCTTAGATACTGTGTAAAGTTTTTTGCAAAATGTTTGTGGTTAATGGCATAAACATTAAAGGGCTTAAAGAGGCTCTGTCACCAGATTTTGCAAGCCCTATCTGCTATTGCAGCAGATAGGCGCTGCAATGTAGATTACAGTAACGTTTTTATTTTTAAAAAACGAGCATTTTTGGCCAAGTTATGACCATTTTTGTATTTATGCAAATGAGGCTTGCAAAAGTACAACTGGGCGTGTATTATGTGCGTACATCGGGGCGTTTTTACTACTTTTACTAGCTGGGCGTTCTGATGAGAAGTATCATCCACTTCTCTTCAGAACGCCCAGCTTCTGGCAGTGCAGATCTGTGACGTCACTCACAGGTCCTGCATCGTGTCGGCCACATCGGCACCAGAGGCTACAGTTGATTCTGCAGCAGCATCAGCGTTTGCAGGTAAGTAGCTACATCGATTTACCTGCAAACGCCGATGCTGCTGCAGAATCATCTGTAGCCTCTGGTGCCGATGTGTCCTCGCTCGTCCGACACGATGCAGGACCTGGGGAAGTGACGTCACAGCGTGATCTCTCGAGAACACGCTGTGTCTGCACTGCCAGAAGCTGGGCGTTCTGAAGAGAAGTGGATGATACTTCTATACACAACGCCCAGCTAGTAAAAGTAGTAAACACGCCCCGATGTACACACATAATACACGCCCAGTTGTACTTTTACTTTTCAACACGCCCAGTTGTACTTTTGCAAGCCTCATTTGCATAAATACAAAAATGGTCATAACTTGGCCAAAAATGCTCGTTTTTTAAAAATAAAAACGTTACTGTAATCTACATTGCAGCGCCTATCTGCTGCAATAGCAGATAGGGGTTGCAAAATCTGGTGACAGAGCCTCTTTAAAATGGTGTACTCTGAAACGGCGTGTCCCTTTATTTTCCCATCATCAGTCGTAGTTTTTGTTGTTTTTTGTTTTCTTAGTCCCACTAGGGGACTTGAAGCTTCTTGTTTGACCACATATAGAAAGGTTTGCAAATGCCCTCTCAAATCGAAAATCTAATCAAGATAGAGAAAACTACACAAGGTGTACACCACCAATGTATATATATACACGAGAAATAATAATAGGAAGGGGAAAGGAGGAATAGTATGTTTGAAAAATAATAAACTGTATTAAATTGTCTCATTACACAACAATATTTAAAATGTCTAATGTAGGTGTAAGTATTATAAGTGTAGAGGACCCCCAATTCTGCACTTTAATGGGTTAAAAATTAGCCCTTATAAACAATTTGTACATAACTGTAATGCCACATGATGATTACTATGTTGTTAGGTATTTAGCATTATTGTTGCAGATTGTATTGAAATCTGTCACATGTATCAATAATGGCACCTAGAGTTTATTCAAGGGGCATAGAACATAGTCTGGGATGATATGGGATATAGCTATACGATCCAAATTGATATAAGAATTATCCCTGCTCCGTGACATTAATGTCTTCAATCATAAATAGTTTATACTATTGACTCCAAAGAATATAGAATCAATCCCATGGGCCTGGCATTGACCTAGAATCCCACTGAGAGCTTAACTTTAGCAGGCTATACTAAGAGGGCTAAACAGTGAAACTGCATCTGGTTCAGGCACTAGTTGATATTGCTATTGATATTTAGAAGCACCCTCCGTGTCAACAAGTGAAGTGACTATACATGTGATGCTGGCCGCAGAGCCACTCTCACGTGTATGAACCGCTATCGGCTATGTGGTCCGCTCCTGGCTATGTAAATAGAGCGGTACTCTCCTGCTCCACGCTCACACACCGCTCATAGTAGATGCGGAGGCATTTTATAGGTTTGATCACATATATAAAGTTTTGGAATACTTAGTAGTTGGCGAAAGCCATCCTGTGCCTTAACTGGCACAGGGATACTAAAAAAAGGTTTGAAAAAAGTAGGAAACCTGTTGTTAAAAATTCAAATCCCACCCATAAGTAGAGGAACCTTTATGACATCATAGCCACATGATTCTCGCCCTCCTCTGCATCAGCAGGAGTTTTATTCATTGGTCACAACCATCAAGTCATTGTAATGTCATAAAGGAAGGTTCTTTTGCTTTTGGTCAAACACAATAAATTAAATACATACCAAAATCCAAGGGCAAAGCTGATGACCCTCCTCACATTTCTCCACTAATTATAATAAAACATATAATACATATTGACAAAACGACTATTCAAAAACATTTCTTTAGGGCATGACCAGATGTGGCGTATTTCTTCCGCCACTGTCCGCATCAATGGCGCACATAATCTGCGTTGCAGATTCTGTTGCGGCTCTGCCTAAAATGGGCATTAAATTGATGCGGACTAGCCGTTGCGTATTGAGGTGAAAGTACTTCCCCCTTCTCTCTATCAGTGCAGGATAGAGAGAAGGGACAGCCCTTTCCCTAGTAAAAGTAAAAGAAATTCATACTTACCCGGCCGTTGTCTTGGTGACGCGTCCCTCTTTCAACATCCAGCCCGACCTCCCTGGATGACGCGGTAGTCCATGTGACCGCTGCAGCCTGTGATTGTCTGCATCCGTCACTTGGACTGAAACGTTATCCCGGGAGGCCGGACTGGAGGAAGAAGCAGGGAGTTCTCGGTAAGTATGAACTTCTATTTTTTTTACAGCTTGATGTATATTGTGATCGGAAGTCACTGTCCAGGGTGCTGAAACAGTTACTGACGATCGTTTAACTCTTTCAGCACCCTGGACAGTGACTATCTCCTGACGTCGCCTAGCAACGCTCCCGTAATTACGGGTACACAAACGTAGTCACCCGTAATTACGGGAGCCCCATTGACTTCTATGGGCCTGCCCGTGCCGTAATAACGGCCCGTGATTATGGGCGTTTTTACGTTAGTGTGAATGGGACCTCAGTCTGGCTGTAGACCTAGAAATGCATAGGTCCAGCCAGAATGAAGAAATATCATGGTCGTAAAACAAATACGCTACGCAACACACATAACATCTGCGGACTTCATTGCGGAATTTTGACTCTCCATTGAAGTCAATGGAGAAATTCCACAATGAGTCCGCAACAAGTCCGCTACACGTCCGCAACAACCAGTGTATGCTGCGGACACCAAATTCCGCACCGCAACCTATGCTCCGCAGCGGAATTTTCTGCAAAGTGTAAACGAACCTCACTAAAAAGCTGTGGAAAGCAATGGAGAAACGTGTACGCTGCGGATTTCCGCAGCGGACTGACCGCAGCGAAATTCCAGAGCAATTCCGCCACGTCTGGTCATGCCTTCATTGTGCCAAAAATTGCATCCAGACAGACAGCAGCAACATTGCGACCCAAAGGTCCATCTCATTTTAGCATATGTGCATTCTATGGATTGTTTGGTCCGGTGCTGTCTCAAATTTCGTCAATGAATAATTATTACTTATTTACATGGCAAAGATGGGATGCAATGTCAAAGTGATCTGATAAAATGTATTGAGTCGCAGTAAAAGTGGAATTCAATGTAACCATAAGGCAGCAATTGCTAACGGTTAGGTTATGTTCACACGGGCTAATTTCAGCCGTTTTTTGTGTTGTAAACGTCCCGAAAAACGGCTGGAAAATCGGAAGCAGAACGCCTACAAATATCTGCCCATTGATTTCAACATTCAATTTTTATTGACATTTTTCAAAATACAAGAATAGTAACATAGAATTGGTACAATGTCCAATCATACCCAAATAAATGAAAAAATAACCAAGAAGTAGAGATCAGGAGAGGGAAGGAAGGGGAAGGGGAAGGAGGGGGAACAAAAGGTATAGGTGAAATATCGACTGCAACATCATTATACATTTTCCAATGGTTCCAGAAGGCAATAAAGGAAGCATATCTATTCTGCCTAAGGTAGAAGAGACGTTCATATATGCAATGTGTTGAAACTTTAGCAATAACTTTTTTACATAAAGGGGACGCCGAAGATTTCCAGGCTTTAGCTATCAAAAGTTTGGCTGTAAGCAAAACTTGACACACTGGACGTCTAAAGTCAGGCGCCACTTTCTCTATCTCCAATGACAGAAGAGCGGGATCTTAGCTATGGGTATCCCGTTAACTGCCAAAAGGAGTTGGAAACTTCACTCCAAAAGGTAGATATTAGAGGACATCCCCAAAATATATGATAAATTGTCTGCACATTGATTTCAATGGGAAATACGGCGTTCTGTTCCAACGGGGCGTTTTTTTACGCCTCATTTTAAAAAAACGGTGCGTAAAAAGACGCCTGGTAAAAAGACGTGCCTGTCACTTCTTGAGCCGTTTTTGATTGACTCAATAGAAAAACAACTCCAAAAACGGCCGTAAAAAAACGCTGGGAAAACGCTAGTTTGATTAAAAAACGGCTGAAAATCAGGAGCGGTTTTCCCTTGAAAACAGCTCCGTATTTTCAGCCGTATTTTGTTAACCGTGTGAACATACCCTTAGAGTTTGCAGCAACTTTTTGGAATCTTTGGCCAGTTCAACACAAGTTTTTCTACTGGAAAGGACTCGAGGAAAAAAGAAAGTGTTACTCAAATTCCAAGAATCATCATGTAACTTGAGTAATCATTCTCAAGTCGAGCATCCAGCCCAGTGGTTCCCTGGGGTGCTGCGAGAACCATCCAGGGGTGCACCGACACTCTGCTCATCCCCTTTTTTTTGCTACAAGCTTCGCCCCTGATGCTTATTCCAACTATGCTTGTAGCAGACGTGCCGCATGCACATCTGCTACAAGTACCGCCCACCACTTCCCACTAGAAGAGCCTGACGGAGGGAGAGAAGCCATTAACGCTGGGAAGGGTAAGTATTTTATCTATAGTTTGTTAGCAATTGTGTGAGAACTGGAGCCAGGGGAATGATGGAAGTTGTAGTTCTCCCCTCTCATACCTCTTTCCTGGAATGTCCTCTAATATCACATAACAACAGTCTGGACATGCTGGGATTTGTAGTTCTTTCCTCTTATGCATCTTCCCTGTAATGTCCTCTAATATTACATAATAAATACCTGGACATGCTGGGAGTTGTAGTTCTCTCCTCTTATACCTCCTCCCTGTAATGTCCTCTGATATCCCATAATAACAGCCTGGACATCCTGGGAGTTATAGTTCTCCCCTCTTATACCTCCTCCCTGTAATGTAGGAAGGACATGCTGGGAGTTGTAGTGCTGTACTATTCTACTTCCTCCTGTAATGTTCTCTGACATCCCATAATAACAGCCCGGACATGCTGGGAGTTGTAGTTATCTCCTCTTATACCTCCTTATTTATTCCTTCCCCAAGAGTAAGCACACTTTCTGTCTGTGATGGTCACATTACTGTGGCTGATCATATTACAAGGGGGGGGGGCTGATGGCTATTTTACTGGGGGGCAGGGGCGTAGCTAGGGGGGGCAGGCGAGGCCGCACCATCCATGACGGCGGCCTGCTGCCTCTCTAAAGGGGTCGGCGGCACCACTGAAACCAGGCGCTGCCACCCCCTCCTGCACGATAAATGTACTTGCGTCTATATTACACATGTACAAATAGAAGCAATGAATGGCCGGGTACGTTCCGTGCCCGGCCATTCAGCACCTTTCTACGAGTGAAGCGGCGCGATACTGTGCACCACTTGCGTCGTTGAAAGGCGCTGATTGACAGGGAAAGTCATTCTGCCCTGCCAATCAGCGCCTTTCATAGACGCAAGCGGCGCAATCACGTCATCGCGCTGCTTGCGTCGTTCAACCCCAGGAGACCTGCGCAGAAGAGAGCAGGTCTCCATTGCCTCCGGACGGTGCGGTAACGGGATTAAGGTGAGTTTGTATAGTTTGTTTTGTTATCCTAATAAAAAAGTGTGTGGCATTATCTACGGGGGGTGGCTTTATCTATGGGGGGTGGCTTTATCTACAGGGGGGGCTTTATCTACGAGGGGATTTATCTACGGGGGGGCTCTATCTACAGGGGGCTATATACTGGGGTGGAATATATGTGGAGCACTATATACAGGGGTGGGCTATATGTGTAGCACTATATACAGGGGTGGGCTATATCCACAGGGGGGCTATATACAGGGGTGGGCTATATGTGGAGCACTATATACAGGGGTGGGCTATCTGTGGAGCACTATAGGGGGAGCTATATGTGGGACACTATATACAGGGGTGGAATATATGGGGGCACTATCTACAGGGGGCTCTATGGGGGGCACTATCTACAGGGGGCTCTATGGCAGTCACTATCTACAGGGGGCACGGTGTGTGTGGGACACAGTGTATGGTGCTATTATAATTAGAGGTGCAATGTATGGTGCTATTATATTTAGGGGAGTAGTGTGTGGTATAATGAGAACTTTATGTTAGTTTATAGGTGTAGAAATGTTTGAAAAGTGAGAAGCTGAAGACATCCGAGCGGCAAACTGCAGAAATGGGCTGTGACTGGGAGAAGTGATCATAGAGGTCTGGACCGGATGGAGAAAAAGAACTAGAATCTGAGACGTCATCGGTGAGTCACTTAATGTAAATGCTTATTCTGGCTCTAATCAGTACTGTAGTCACTGTATGATCTGCAGCGAGATGATGGGTGGTATGATTATGATATGATTATTTTTTTGTGAAACAGCAACTCCCAGCATATCCTTACAATGTGTGGGGCATGGTGGGAGCTGGAAACAATTTAGTGCAAACCTATATGGCAGGGGTTGCACTAAATTGAGCTGTATTTGTGTTGGTGTTGTATGTATGTACTGAGCTTGGTTCTGGTACCTTATATATGTACTGAGCGCGATTCTGGGGCTGAATTTATGTACTGAGCTTTGTTCTGGTGCTGTATATATGTCATGAGCTGTGTTCTGGTGCTGTATATATGTAATGAGCTTTGTTCTGGTACTGTATATATGTATAGAGCTTGGTACTGGAGCTGTATTTATGTACTGAGCTTGGTTCTTATGCTGTATTTATGTACTGAGATTTGTTCTGGTGCTGTATGACACGTCATTGATTGGTAGAGAAAACAAACATGGCAAGGGGGAAGGAGATGTCGGGAAAGAGGTTGGGGGGGGGGGCGCCAAACTGAATCTTTGCACCGGGTGCTGGAGAACCTAGCTACTCCTCTGTGGGGGGGGGGCTGAGGCTGATGGTCACTTTACTGGGGGGGGGCTGAGGCTGATGGTGACTTTACTGGAGGGGGCTGATGGTCACTTTACTGGAGGGAGCTGACGGTCATTTTACTGTGAGTGGGGGGCTGATGGTCATTTTACTGTGAGTGGGGGGCTGATGATTATTTTACTGTGAGGGGGCTGATGGTTATTTTTCTGTTCGTGGGGGGTTGATAGTTATTTTACTGTGAGTGGGGGGGCTGATGGTTATTTTACTGTGAGTGGATGGCTGAGGGTCATTTTACTGTAAGTGGGGGCTGATGGCCATTTTATAAATCACTGCCTAAATGAACGATTAAAAATAGATTTTTATTATAGGTATCAAAACTAAAAATGGGCTTAGATAGCCAAGAAGAACTGTTTAAGGCATAAGCAGGAAAACCAGTAGGGATACACAGGCAGATATTGCAATTATCCGTATTAATCACAGCCTGCGTACAGATTCAAGGTCCCTTTGTATTATAATATAAACCTGGTGATCACTGCCACTGAGTCTGTGTCTCTATATCTGGGTCCCTGATTTATATATTCAATTGTAGTGAACGTACATCTAGCAATATCAGCACAACTATTTATGTGCAGTGTTAATCCCTGATGGTCATTTTACTGTGAGTGGGGCCTGATAATCTTTGAGTGGTTTCCACCTCTGACCTTCCATTGTAATTAATAGGAGGCAGAAAATACCTGCGGCACTCGTTTGGTGCTTTTTTGCCTGCGGTTTTTGCATTAGCTTCAATGGCTTAAAAAAAATGTGGGTGAAATACACCGCAAAAAAAGCGTCAATTCAAAATCTGCCTCAAAATTCCTAAAGGAATTTTGAGGCAGATTTTTTTTTCTGCCTTACAAAAAAACGCTGTGTGAACATATCCTAAGAGTGTAGTGCTTGTTTTTAGCTGTTTTGTAAATAATTTTTGGTAGGGGTGCCCTGAGGAAATTATTTTTTTCCAGGGGTGCCTCGAGCCTGAAAAGGTTGGGAAACTCAGATCCAGCCTAATGTATGTAGTGCCAGCGAGGTTTTACTGGGTGCTATATTTATTATAACTGCAGGATGGTAAAACTAGATGTAACTAGATAATATACAAACCAGAACATAGTGGCAGAAAATGACTCTGGGCACTTCACACACACTCAGATCACAGGCTAACTGTAGGAAGCTATTAAACAAGCTTTGATATAGGAAACTTCAGGACTTTCCTGTGATTTGTTTGATGTCTGTTCACACAGCATCATGAATCACACTGATTACCATTAGCTTATCAGTTGAAAGGTGTCATGTAAAAGGCAAGTGCTGCACTTTCAGATATGTCATCTTTCTCTGCCTTCTCTGTACAATCAGATGTAATATTTACCCATGATTGGATTGAAACTTTCATCTGAGAGATGTCTCTAGAATGTGCGTCATACACCTAGTTTAGAAAGACCATTTCTACAGTTCTTCATGTACCCTTCTGAACAATGCTTGCTAAATACTCTTGAGCTTTACCATGAAGTACAGTACTGTGCAAAAGTTTTAGGCAGCTGTGGAAAAATGCTGCAAAGTAAGAATGCTTTCAAAAATAGAAGTGTTAACAGTTTTTGTTTTATCAATTAACAAATTGCAAAGGGAATGAACAGAAAATAAATCGAAATCAAAGCAATATTTGGTGTGACCACCCTTTGCCTTCAAAACAGCATAAATTCTTCTAGGTACACTTGCACACAGTTTTTGAAGGAACTCAGCAGGCAGGTTGTACCAAACATTTTAGAGAACCACAGATCTTCTGTGGATGTAGGCTACCTCAAATCCTTCTGCCTCTACATGTAATCCCAGAGAGACTCGATGATGTTGAGATCAGGGCTCTGTGGGGGCCATATCATCACTTCCAGCGCTCCTTGTTTTTAGTTACGCTGAAGATAGTTGTTAATCACATTGACTGTATGTTTGGGGTCATAGTCCTGCTGCAGAATAAATTTGGAGACAATCAGACGCCTCCCTGATGGTATTGCATGATGGATAAGTATTGTTGTATCTTCTTCCTGTGCTCAGTCTTGTCATGGTGGACCTGTGACATGAAATTGTCTTCCACAACCTCAACTTTGCAGCAGAGTTTGGCTGGTTCTCACCCAGTTTTAAGCCTCATACACATCTGTTTCTGTTACAGTTAATGACTGTGTTTCAACCTACATATGAAAATGATGATCATTATCACCTGTCTGGTATAATTGGTTAATCATACACTTGACAATAATCCTACAAAATCCATGACTTTGTGCAAGTGTACCAAGAAGAATTTATGCGGTATACTTCTATTTTTGAATGCATTTGTAACGTCTATGACCACGGTCCGTCATTCGGCCGTTAACCTCGACGGCCGTGGCCATGGACATCTTACCTCGCTGCAGCGTCGTCCTCCTGTGAGGCGCCGGCACTCACTTCCAGACTTCGAATGTCTCCGGCATGCGCGCGAGCCCGCGCGTGCACGGTCTTAAAGGGCCAGTGCACGCATTTTTGCAGGAACTCTGCAATCTAGTCCAGGATGCCCTGGGCTATAAAAAGGGCTCTGCCCTCTTGCTCTTTGCCAGAGCGTTGTATGTTTCCCACAGTTTGTCGTGCTTATGGTCTCACCTGACGTCTTCCCGCCGCCTGGTCCTGGACGTGCCTGCCTCGTTACTGCCTACGATTGCCTCAGGTACCCTCGCTTAACTATTTGAACTCTGTACTTACCTGTTTGGCCAGCTGCCATCCCGCTACGCGGTACGGCCCAGTGGGTCCACACCCCGCACCGTGACAGCATTCTTAGTTTGCAGCATTTTTCCACAACTGCCTAAATCTTTTATACAGCACTGTATATTAGGATTATTCTCAATGTACAGTAAAGGTTTTAAAAAGTCTGTATATAAAAGTAAATCTCTCCAAGAAATGTAGAGGAAGCAGCCTGCAACTTAAGTTTAACCAGACATGATACATTGCTTCAAATAGAATATAAATAGGTAAAGCAGTCAAGGTGTTTCAAAAGCGTGCACGCTTAAAGGGATTTTCCCATCAGGGACATTTATGACATATCCACAGGATATGCCATAAATGTCAGATAGACAGACTTTAGCTTTCTGTGTTCCTGGTGACGCTTGTGATTTCCGACCATATAAGAAACAGCGAAGCTCGCTGAGCTACGCTGTTTCCGTAAGTCCTATAGTAATGAATGGCAGTTACAGAAACAGCATAGCATGAGAGCTACGCTGTTTCTGTAACTACCATTCACTTCTAAGGGAAAACATAGAAAGCTAAAACTGAGTTTAAGGGGCCCCATTTTAGAGATAGGTGGGGGTCCCAGAGGTGGGACCCGCCGCATCTATCTGACATTTATGGCATATCCTGTGGATATGTCATAACTGTCCCTGATGGGAAAACCCTTTTAGTTGACACTCCCGGGCCCCAATGCAAATTCTGTGGCCCCATCTACCATATGCCATTTATATGACTGTTGTCTTCTTATTTTGCAAAGGGGCTTTTGGACTACATTAAGCCCCGGGACTGGGTGTGACTGCTACGCCTGCATCCCCTATAGCTATGCCCCTGCCTTAATACAATTTCTACTTTCATTAATGTTTTAAGCAGTATAAACCTTCCGTACTATAAGCAGTTACTCCAAAACTGCATTTGGAAGATGTATGAGTCAAGATTAGAGATGAGCGAACTTATCAAAAGTTCGGTTCGGCTAGTTCGCCGAATTTCACGAAAAGTTCGATTCGGACCGAACAAGTTTGGACCGAACCTGTAATTTCCGTGCGCCGAGCATGGTACTGTCCAGGGTGCTGATAGAGTTAATGGGCTGCACTAACTCTTTCAGCAACCTTGACAGTACATGCTCGGCGCGCGGAAAATACAATTTTAATGTAATTAAAAAAATAATAATACGTTCATACTTACATTCCTCCTGTCCGGCCTCCAGCGATGACGTTTCATCCATGTCGCCGCTGCAGCCAATCACAGGCTGTAGTGGCGGTCACGCAAGTCAGGATGACGTCAGAAGGCCGGCCTCCAGGGATGACGCTTCATCCCACGTGACCGACTCTGCAGCCAATCACAGGCTACAGCGCACTCTACACTACACTACACTACATTATATTACATGCGTTGTGGCGCAGATGACGTAATCATATCAGGCACACGTGATTACGTCATCTGCGCCCACCGCTCTGTTATTGTGAATGGGAGCAGTAAGAAGAAAAGTGACGGGACCGTTCAAATCTTCGTGGGAACGTCTTAGGTGAGTTTATTTATGTATGTATGTTTGCATGTATGTATGTATGTATGTTGTCATGTATGTATGTTGTCATGTATGTATGTGTATATGTGCATGTATGTTTGCATGTATGTATGTTTGCATGTATGTATGTTGGCATGTATGTATGTTGGCATGTATGTATGTGTATATGTGCATGTATTTTTGCATGTATGTATGTTTGCATGTATGTATGTTGGCATGTATGTATATTGTCATGTATGTATGTATGTATGTATGTTGTCATGTATGTATGTATGTATGTATGTATATGTGTGCATGTATGTTTGCATGTATGTTGGCATGTATGTATATATGTGCATGTTTGTATGTATATTTGCATGTATATATTTGCATGTATGTATGTATGTTTGCATGTATGTATGTTTGTATGTTTGCATGTATGTATGTTGGCATGTATGTATGTTGGCATGTATGTATGTATGTATATATGTGCATGTATGTATGTTTGCATGTTTTTATTTTTGCATGTATGTTTGCATGTATGTTTATATATATATATGTGCATGTATGTAATTATGTTTGCATGTATTTATGTTTGCATGTATATTTGTGCATGCTTGTATATATGTATGTATCTATCTATCTTTGCATCTTTGTTTGTTTGTATGTATGTATGTTTTCATGTGTGTGTGTATGCATGTATGTATGTATGATAGTTTGCATGTATGTATGTATATATGTGTGTATGTTTGCATGTATGTATATTTGCATGTATATATGTGCATGCTTGTATATATGTATGTATGTATGTTTGTATATATGTATGTATGTATGTTTGCATGTATGTTTGTTTGTATATATGTCTGTATGGCCATGTATGATACTGTCTGCTGGTGCCCTGTATCTAAGTCAACTTCGCGGCAGGCTTCTATACATGGTATAACAGTCAGTATCACACATTAAACTGAATCTAAGCCTACGACATGTTTTATTTCATTTTTTATTTTTTTATTTTTTTACAGGTTTGGTGTTTGGACTATGGCGGTTTCGAGGACTACTTAGATGACGGTTTTTTTTTCTACAATAAAATGGTTAATGAGGGTTGTGTTGGGGGTGCTTTATTTCAATAAAATATTTTATCTATATCTTTGTCTTTTCTTTTCAAATTTTATTACTACCACTTTAGTAATTCACTGAAGTGATAAATGAGTAAAATGTATAATTTTTATTTCATAGCTATCTAAAAACAGGGGTACAATCACCACTGTGAAAAGCCCAACCGTGTATTTAAAAACGTATTAAACACAATACTCCCAGTCCTAGTTCGTTTGCGAACCCTTTGTGACTGGGTATGTAAACAGAGATATCAAAATATGGAATCAGCGTATAACATTGGTAAAGCAGTGGTTTGGACCCTCGTTCACACAGGAGCCTGCGTTAACCGCACCAGATTCTCCCAATGTACAGATGCACAACAATGCCACTGCCCCCTACGCAAAATTCCCTCACTTCACCCGACCCTACGCGTTTCTATACTTATCATCAGGGGTCTGTCAGTCTGGCCAGGATGCCAGCGATATATCTTCAGCAGCAGGTATTCTACTGCACAACACGGAAGCATGCACACATAGATGTCAGCGGCATGCTTCACTCTGGGACTCTGAGTCACTATGAACTGAATACTCCGCCCCCTGGCTCCGGCAGCATACATCAAACAGCCAATCACACTGGCCCAGCACATCCATGATGCTCAACCATGTGACTCCTGGCTGTCAGCTGACATACCCGGAAGTAACAATGTAAACAACACAGAACATGCTGACTCAATGGGAGGCTGTAGAAGTATCTGTTTGCTACACAAAGCCTCATGCTATTCAAGGATGGAGTATAACAATATTAGGTTGGATATATGTTGCGGATCAGCTCAGGACCGCAATTGGACTACCACGATAGGAGCACCTACCCTGAAAATACATAATATATGGATGGAAGAACGACGTAATTGTAAACCTCACATAAAACATATGACACACTCCTGGACTCAATTGCCATACCTGCTACTTATTGATTGATATATTACAAGTGACTACACTGGGACTAGGAATGCATTACCATACCCCCACCCAGAGGACCAAAAAAGCCCTATGACTTGATATGGATTGTATATTAAATAAAACAGGTATAATTTGTTTGCTCGTTTAAACCTTCAGGATGTACGCAAGCCAGTCTGTAGATCCATTGGGCCTCTTTACGCAGAATGAGGTTATCCCAATCCCCTCCCCGTTTAGGAGGACGTACCAATTCAATTGCCTGAAATTTTAAACATTCTGCCCTGCCTTGATGTTTTGCATGCACATGTTTTGATATGGAAGTATCTCTTTCATTTGTAACATCTCCAACATGTTCCCTAATCCGGCGCCGAAACTGCCGTATCGTCTTGCCCACGTAATTCAGTGGGCACGGACATGTGATTAAATAGACAACTCCAGCCGTTTTGCAGTTCACAAAATCTCGGATATCATACTCAACCTTGGTGGTAACACTTTTAAATTTTTTTCCACTTTGAATGAAATCACAGGCTCTACAACTACCACATCTGTGTGTAACCAAGTACCCTTTTGGATTATTGGATCAAAACAACTCTGCATCACCCTATCCCTGATGTTTTTACCTCTACGGAACGTGACTGAAGGCCATTGTGTTATCTGATCCGCCAAGTCCGCATCGGCTCCTAGGATATGCCAATACCTCTTGAGGATTTCCATGATCTCAGATTGTTTGGGGTCAAAAGTACCTATGAGCCTAGTGACCCTTTCCTCTTGACGTTGTCTAGGGACTAAAAGGCTCTGCCTATCTGCATCCCTCGCTCCCTCATAGGCCTTTCTAATTACCCCCTTAGGGAAGCCCCTCTCCTTCAATCTGTTTGTCAGGTCATGTGCCTGTGACTCAAAATCGTCCATTGAACTACAATTTCGGCGTACTCTCATGAATTGGCCTCTGGGAATCCCACGTTTGAGGGGATAAGGGTGACAACTGTTCCATTGTAGGAAACTATTGGTTGCTGTCTCCTTTCGGTGTATTTTAGTACGTATTGTGCCTTCCTTAGTTTTAATTATCTTAAGATCTAAAAAAGATAATTCCTGATCACTGATTTCACATGTGAACCTGAGCCCTAAATTGTTTGTATTAAGGGCTGCCACAAAATTATTGAATTCCTGCACTGTGGAATTCCAGAGCAACAACACGTCATCAATATATCTAATCCAGATACCTATTGATGAAGTCCACTTGACAAATTTATCCCCAAAGACCACTGTCTCTTCCCACCAACCAAGAAACAAGTTTGCATACGTGGGAGCAGTGGGACTCCCCATTGCTGTACCACGTTGCTGATGAAAAATACGGTCTTCAAAGATAAAAACATTCCTTTCTAACACAAAGTGGAATAATTGCAAAACAAGCTGGTTATGAGCCACATATTGAGTGCCCCTAGATTTTAGAAAGTATTCCACTGCTTCACAGCCAAGTCTATGTGGAATGGAGGAATACAAAGCCTCCACATCCAAACTCGCCAGAAATGTATTTTGTTCCAAAGTGATACCCTCAATTTGTTTTAAAACATCCATGGTATCACGTACATATGATGTGAGACCTAGCACAAACGGACGCAGCACCTGGTCTATATATGTACTCACATTCTGGGTTAGATTATTAATACCTGATACAATGGGTCTACCACGTAGGGGAGGATAGCCCTTGTGGATTTTTGGCAGGCTATAAAAGCATGCCATAATAGGAAATTGAGGAAATAGAAAGTTGAATTCGCTAGCACTGATCAAAGACCTGCTCTTTGCATCCCGCAGGATACCTAAAAGCTCCTTCTTGAACACTGCTGTGGGGTTATCTTTTAGAATGGTGTAACAGTCAGGATTGAGCAATATGTCCTCACACATTTTCTTATAGTCTTCTCGACTCATAACCACAATGTTCCCATCCTTATCGGATGCTTTTAGAATGATATTACGTCTTTTTTCCAAAGTGGTACGAGCTACACGTTCAGACCAAGACAGATTGTTATCAATGCCCCTCATATCCTGACTCAAAGCTTTGATCTCTTCACCCACCAAATCTACGAACAGATCTACGTTGGTAAAATCTCCTAATGGCGGCAACTTCCTACTTCTAGTTCTTAGATTAGTAAAAGGACCCAGTCCTGGGGTTCTACTTGATTCTTCAAGTAACCCTTCCAGTGCTTCTAGTCCTTCTAAATCAAATTCCTCTAGACCCATTTCCAGACATTTTTTCCTGTTGTAATGTTTGAAAAACGTAATCCATTTTAATTTACGAGCAAACAAATTCAAATCCTTGATCCAGGTAAATGAATCAAATTTTACTGTGGGGACAAATGAAAGTCCCTTCTCTAAAAGCATGATCTCAGATGGACTCAGATTATGTTCCGATAAATTAATTATTTGTAACTTATCCGTTCCTATTCCCTTTATAAATCCTTTTGTCCCCTCAGCATGTAGCGGGAAATGGGGGGATTGTTGGATAAAAAATTATTACTGCCACTGTTGGAAGAAGCTCTGGCTCGGCCTCTATTCCTACCTTTGGCACCTCCCCTAAATTTTTGTCTACCACCACCAGTCCCAGAGAATGGGCCTACTCTTTCAGAGTCTGTTGTTTCACTCTCAGATGTAGAGGGGTCAGATTCTCTTTGACCCCTATTTCCCTGCTGATGTTGTTGTTGTTGTTGTTGTTGCTGATTAACAAAATCATAAGCTTATTTCTCCCTAAATTCCTGCAGATCTCTCTGGAACTGGAAGTGCTTACGCTCTTTTAGATGACAAGTAAACCTCTCTAAGGATTGTTGCAAGGTTTTATCTTTTTTATCAAAACCTGGGGTATCAACCAGAGTCTTGACTGTCTCAATCTCTTTTTTCAGTTCCACACTGATGTGATCAAATTGAATAATCTCTTCCTCAACCAAAATTTGCATAAATCTCAGTGAACTCCCTGTAATCTCCTGCTCCCACCTCTCTTTAATGTTAGGTGTCTTTAATCTGGGGGCTGGGGTAATAGGGACTCTGAGGCCTCTAGGCACTATTTTGTTCTTAAGATAGTTCTCTAGACTCTGGATTTCCCACCAACTTCTTGTATAATCCTTGTGTAATCTAGTGAGGTTTTTAAAAGTGGATTTAAGGGACACACCCTGCGTTGTATACGCCAGTTCACACTCAGAGAAGACACTTTTTGCCTCACTCATCCATCCTTCTGTATTTAGGTCAGAGAGTGCAAAGGCTGCCATACCCAGATATATCAAATTGTATAATAAACTGTACTAATTCGTAATAATTCACTGTATTTTAACGATATATATTGTGCTCCCACAGATATGAACATTTGAAAATTCACTGAAGTGATAAATGAGTAAAATGTATAATTTTTATTTCATAGCTATCTAAAAACAGGGGTACAATCACCACTGTGAAAAGCCCAACCGTGTATTTAAAAACGTATTAAACACAATACTCCCAGTCCTAGTTCGTTTGCGAACCCTTTGTGACTGGGTATGTAAACAGAGATATCAAAATATGGAATCAGCGTATAACATTGGTAAAGCAGTGGTTTGGACCCTCGTTCACACAGGAGCCTGCGTTAACCGCACCAGATTCTCCCAATGTACAGATGCACAACAATGCCACTGCCCCCTACGCAAAATTCCCTCACTTCACGCGACCCTACGCGTTTCTATACTTATCATCAGGGGTCTGTCAGTCTGGCCAGGATGCCAGCGATATATCTTCAGCAGCAGGTATTCTACTGCACAACACGGAAGCATGCACGCATAGATGTCAGCGGCATGCTTCACTCTGGGACTCTGAGTCACTATGAACTGAATACTCCGCCCCCTGGCTCCGGCAGCATACATCAAACAGCCAATCACACTGGCCCAGCACATCCATGATGCTCAACCATGTGACTCCCGGCTGTCAGCTGACATACCCGGAAGTAACAATGTAAACAACACAGAACATGCTGACTCAATGGGAGGCTGTAGAAGTATCTGTTTGCTACACAAAGCCTCATGCTATTCAAGGATGGAGTATAACAATATTGGGTTGGATATATGTTGCGGATCAGCTCAGGACCGCAATTGGACTACCACGATAGGAGCACCTACCCTGAAAATACATAATATATGGATGGAAGAACGACGTAATTGTAAACCTCACATAAAACATATGACACACTCCTGGACTCAATTGCCATACCTGCTACTTATTGATTGATATATTACAAGTGACTACACTGGGACTAGGAATGCATTACCATACCCCCACCCAGAGTACCAAAAAAGCCCTATGACTTGATATGGATTGTATATTAAATAAAACAGGTATAATTTGTTTGCTCGTTTAAACCTTCAGGATGTACGCAAGCCAGTCTGTAGATCTATTGGGCCTCTTTACGCAGAATGAGGTTATCCCAATCCCCTCCCCATTTAGGAGGACGTACCAATTCAATTGCCTGAAATTGTAAACATTCTGCCCTGCCTTGATGTTTTGCATGCACATGTTTTGATATGGAAGTATCTCTTTCATTTGTAACATCTCCAACATGTTCCCTAATCCGGCGCCGAAACTGCCGTATCGTCTTGCCCACGTAATTCAGTGGGCACGGACATGTGATTAAATAGACAACTCCAGCCGTTTTGCAGTTCACAAAATCTCGGATATATTACTCAACCATGGTGGTAACACTTTTACATTTTTTTCCACTTTGAATGAAATCACAGGCTCTACAACTACCACATCTGTGTGTACCCGGTATCTGCCTGTCTAACCAAGTACCCTTTTGGATTATTGGATCAAAACAACTCTGCATCACCCTATCCCTGATGTTTTTACCTCTACGGAACGTGACTGAAGGCCATTGTGTTATCTGATCCGCCAAGTCCGCATCGGCTCCTAGGATACGCCAATACCTCTTGAGGATTTCCATGATCTCAGATTGTTTGGAGTCAAAAGTACCTATGAGCCTAGTGACCCTTTCCTCTTGACGTTGTCTAGGGACTAAAAGGCTCTGCCTATGTGCATCCCTCGCTCCCTCATAGGCCTTTCTAATTACCCCCTTAGGGAAGCCCCTCTCCTTCAATCTGTTTGTGAGGTCATGTGCCTGTAACTCAAAATCGTCCATTGAACTACAATTTCGGCGTACTCTCATGAATTGGCCTCTGGGAATGCCACGTTTGAGGGGATAAGGGTGACAACTGTTCCATTGTAGGAAACTATTGGTTGCTGTCTCCTTTCGGTGTACTTTAGTACGTATTGTGCCTTCCTTAGTTTTAATTATCTTAAGATCTAAAAAAGATAATTCCTGATCACTGATTTCACATGTGAACCTGAGCCCTAAATCGTTTGTATTAAGGGCTGCCACAAAATTATTGAATTCATCCACTGTGGAATTCCAGAGCAACAACACGTCATCAATATATCTAATCCAGATACCTATTGATGAAGTCCACTTGACAAATTTATCCCCAAAGACCACTGTCTCTTCCCACCAACCAAGAAACAAGTTTGCATACGTGGGAGCAGTGGGACTCCCCATTGCTGTACCACGTTGCTGATGAAAAATACGGTCTTCAAAGATAAAAACATTCCTTTCTAACACAAAGTGGAATAATTGCAAAACAAGCTGGTTATGAGCCACATATTGAGTGCCCCTAGATTTTAGAAAGTATTCCACTGCTTCACAGCCAAGTCTATGTGGAATGGAGGAATACAAAGCCTCCACATCCAAACTCGCCAGAAATGTATTTTGTTCCAAAGTGATACCCTCAATTTGTTTTAAAACATCCATGGTATCACGTACATATGATGTGAGACCTAGCACAAACGGACGCAGCACCTGGTCTATATATGTACTCACATTCTGGGTTAGATTATTAATACCTGATACAATGGGTCTACCACGTAGGGGAGGATAGCCCTTGTGGATTTTTGGCAGGCTATAAAAGCATGCCATAATAGGAAATTGAGGAAATAGAAAGTTGAATTCGCTAGCACTGATCAAAGACCTGCTCTTTGCATCCCGCAGGATACCTAAAAGCTCCTTCTTGAACACTGCTGTGGGGTTATCTTTTAGAATGGTGTAACAGTCAGGATTGAGCAATATGTACTCACACATTTTCTTATAGTCTTCTCGACTCATAACCGCAATGTTCCCACCCTTATCGGATGCTTTTAGAATGATATTACGTCTTTTTTCCAAAGTGGTAAGAGCTACACGTTCAGACCAAGACAGATTGTTATCAATGCCCCTCATATCCTGACTCAAAGCTTTGATCTCTTCACCCACCAAATCTACGAACAGATCTACGTTGGTAAAATCTCCTAATGGCGGCAACTTCCTACTTCTAGTTCTTAGATTAGTAAAAGGACCCAGTCCTGGGGTTCTACTTGATTCTTCAAGTAACCCTTCCAGTGCTTCTAGTCCTTCTAAATCAGATTCCTCTAGACCCATTTCCAGACATTTTTTCCTGTTGTAATGTTTGAAAAACGTAATCCATTTTAATTTACGAGCAAACAAATTCAAATCCTTGATCCAGGTAAATGAATCAAATTTTACTGTGGGGACAAATGAAAGTCCCTTCTCTAAAAGCATGATCTCAGATGGACTCAGATTATGTTCCGATAAATTAATTATTTGTAACTTATCCGTTCCTATTCCCTTTATAAATCCTTTTGTCCCCTCAGCATGTAGCGGGAAATGGGGGGATTGTTGGATAAAAAATTATTACTGCCACTTTTGGAAGAAGCTCTGGCTCGGCCTCTATTCCTACCTCTGGCACCTCCCCTAAATTTTTGTCTACCACCACCAGTCCCAGAGAATGGGCCTACTCTTTCAGAGTCTGTTGTTTCACTCTCAGATGTAGAGGGGTCAGATTCTCTTTGACCCCTATTTCCCTGCTGATGTTGTTGTTGTTGTTGTTGTTGCTGATTAACAAAATCATAAGCTTATTTCTCCCTAAATTCCTGCAGATCTCTCTGGAACTGGAAGTGCTTACGCTCTTTTAGATGACAAGTAAACCTCTCTAAGGATTGTTGCAAGGTTTTATCTTTTTTATCAAAACCTGGGGTATCAACCAGAGTCTTGACTGTCTCAATCTCTTTTTTCAGTTCCACACTGATGTGATCAAACTGAATAATCTCTTCCTCAACCAAAATTTGCATAAATCTCAGTGAACTCCCTGTAATCTCCTGCTCCCACCTCTCTTTAATGTTAGGTGTCTTTAATCTGGGGGCTGGGGTAATAGGGACTCTGAGGCCTCTAGACACTATTTTGTTCTTAAGATAGTTCTCTAGGCTCTGGATTTCCCACCAACTTCTTGTATAATCCTTGTGTAATCTAGTGAGGTTTTTAAAAGTGGATTTAAGGGACACACCCTGCGTTGTATACGCCAGTTCACACTCAGAGAAGACACTTTTTGCCTCACTCATCCATCCTTCTGTATTTAGGTCAGAGAGTGCAAAGGCTGCCATACCCAGATATATTAAATTGTATAATGAACTGTACTAATTCGTAATAATTCACTGAATATTTTTCATCAGCAACGTGGTACAGCAATGGGGAGTCCCACTGCTCCCATGTATGCAAACTTGTTTCTTGGTTGGTTGGAAGAGACAGTGGTCTTTGGGGATAAATTTGTCAAGTGGACTTCATCAATAGGTATCTGGATTAGATATATTGATGACGTGTTGTTGCTCTGGAATTCCACAGTGGAGGAATTCAATAATTTTGTGGCAGCCCTTAATACAAACGATTTAGGGCTCAGGTTCACATGTGAAATCAGTGATCAGGAATTATCTTTTTTAGATCTTAAGATAATTAAAACTAAGGAAGGCACAATACGTACTAAAGTACACCGAAAGGAGACAGCAACCAATAGTTTCCTACAATGGAACAGTTGTCACCCTTATCCCCTCAAACGTGGGATTCCCAGAGGCCAATTCATGAGAGTACGCCGAAATTGTAGTTCAATGGACGATTTTGAGTCACAGGCACATGACCTCACAAACAGATTGAAGGAGAGGGGCTTCCCTAAGGGGGTAATTAGAAAGGCCTATGAGGGAGCGAGGGATGCAGATAGGCAGAGCCTTTTAGTCCCTAGACAACGTCAAGAGGAAAGGGTCACTAGGCTCATAGGTACTTTTGACCCCAAACAATCTGAGATCATGGAAATCCTCAAGAGGTATTGGCGTATCCTAGGAGCCGATGCGGACTTGGCGGATCAGATAACACAATGGCCTTCAGTCACGTTCCGTAGAGGTAAAAACATCAGGGATAGGGTGATGCAGAGTTGTTTTGATCCAATAATCCAAAAGGGTACTTGGTTAGACAGGCAGATACCGGGTACACACAGATGTGGTAGTTGTAGAGCCTGTGATTTCATTCAAAGTGGAAAAAAATTTTAAAGTGTTACCACCAAGGTTGAGTATGATATCCGAGATTTTGTGAACTGCAAAACGGCTGGAGTTGTCTATTTAATCACATGTCCGTGCCCACTGAATTACGTGGGCAAGACGATACGGCAGTTTCGGCGCCGGATTAGGGAACATGTTGGAGATGTTACAAATGAAAGAGATACTTCCATATCAAAACATGTGCATGCAAAACATCAAGGCAGGGCAGAATGTTTACAATTTCAGGCAATTGAATTGGTACATCCTCCTAAACGGGGAGGGGATTGGGATAACCTCATTCTGCGTAAAGAGGCCCAATGGATCTACAGACTGGCTTGCGTACATCCTGAAGGTTTAAACGAGCAAACAAATTATACCTGTTTTATTTAATATACAATCCATATCAAGTCATAGGGCTTTTTTGGTCCTCTGGGTGGGGGTATGGTAATGCATTCCTAGTCCCAGTGTAGTCACTTGTAATATATCAATCAATAAGTAGCAGGTATGGCAATTGAGTCCAGGAGTGTGTCATATGTTTTATGTGAGGTTTACAATTACGTCGTTCTTCCATCCATATATTATGTATTTTCAGGGTAGGTGCTCCTATCGTGGTAGTCCAATTGCGGTCCTGAGCTGATCCGCAACATATATCCAACCTAATATTGTTATACTCCATCCTTGAATAGCATGAGGCTTTGTGTAGCAAACAGATACTTCTACAGCCTCCCATTGAGTCAGCATGTTCTGTGTTGTTTACATTGTTACTTCCGGGTATGTCAGCTGACAGCCGGGAGTCACATGGTTGAGCATCATGGATGTGCTGGGCCAGTGTGATTGGCTGTTTGATGTATGCTGCCGGAGCCAGGGGGCAGAGTATTCAGTTCATAGTGACTCAGAGTCCCAGAGTGAAGCATGCCGCTGACATCTATGCGTGCATGCTTCCGTGTTGTGCAGTAGAATACCTGCTGCTGAAGATATATTGCTGGCATCCTGGCCAGACTGACAGACCCCTGATGATAAGTATAGAAACGCGTAGGGTCGGGTGAAGTGAGGGAATTTTGCGTAGGGGGCAGTGGCATTGTTGTGCATCTGTACATTGGGAGAATCTGGTGCGGTTAACGCAGGCTCCTGTGTGAACGAGGGTCCAAACCACTGCTTTACCAATGTTATACGCTGATTCCATATTTTGATATCTCTGTTTACATACCCAGTCACAAAGGGTTCGCAAACTAACTAAGAATGGGAGTATTGTGTTTAATACGTTTTTAAATACACGGTTGGGCTTTTCACAGTGGTGATTGTACCCCTGTTTTTAGATATCTATGAAATAAAAATTATACATTTTACTCATTTATCACTTCAGTGAATTTTCAAATGTTCATATCTGTGGGAGCACAATATATATCGTTAACATACAGTGAATTACCACTTTAGTAATGTCTGAGTGACAACATCCATTACTAAGGCGAGGCTTAGTGTTAGCCGGTGCAGAGGCTAACACTAACCACCATTATTACCCCGGTACCCACCGCCACCAGGGGTGCCGGGAAGAGGCAGGTACGATCCAGTACCCGACCATCTGTTGTGATGGTCGGGCTCTGGGGCGGCCGCAGGCTGGTATTATGAGGCTGGGAAGGGCCAAAAACAGTGGACCTTCCCACCCTTGTAATGCTAGGCTGCTGCTGTGTTGTATCTGGCTGGTTATAAAAGTGGGGGGGACCCCACGTCATTTTTTTAAATTATTTATTTTTTATTTTTTTTATTTTTTTTAAAAAGACATGGGGTTCCACCCAATTTATCATAACCAGCCACATACAACACAGTGTTATTAGCCTGGGAATGGACAAAACCAGTGTCCCTTCACACCCATGTAATGCCAGACTGCTGCGGCCTTGTATATGGCTGGTTATTAAAAATGTGGGGCACCCGTCTATTGTTAAATTTGTTAAATTTTAAAAAAAAAACGACGTGGGGGTCCCCCCCATTTTTATAACCAGCCCGATACAACACAGCAGCAGCAGCCTAGCATTACAAGGGTGGGAAGGTCCACTGTTTTTGGCCCTTCCCAGTCTCATAATACCAGCCTACGGCCGCCCCAGTACCTGACCATCACAACAGATGGTCGGGTACTGGATCGTACCAAGCTCTTCCCGACACCCCTGGTGGTGGTGGGTACCGGGGTAATAATGGGTGGTTAGTGCTAGCCTCTGCACCGGCTAACACTAAGTACCGCCTTAATAATGGACACTGTCAATAAGCCAACTACCATTATCTAGGCACTAATAAAGTTTAAAAAAAAACACAAAGACAATTATTTTTTATTGAAATAAGAAATCCCCAACAAAACCCTCGTTAACCATTTTATTAAAATTTGAAAAAACTTAGATCTACGCAGTAGTCCAACGAATTGAAGATGTAGTCCAATCGGTACATCAAAATCTGCAACAACATAAAAAAACAGTTATCAATGTGAACAATAACAATACTTCTACTCACCTACACACATAAATACACGCACACACAAACAACCATACACAAACACACACATATATACACAAACACAACAAGATATACACACACACACACACACAAACAGACAAACACACACACATATACACGAACTCGCACATATACAAACAAAAACACACATATCCAAACACACACATATACACGAACACACACATATACACAAACACACACATATACACAAACACATATACACAGTTATACACAAACACAACAAGATATACACAAACACACACACACATAAAGAGACAAACACACACACATATACACACACATATACACGAACTAACACATATACAAACAAAAACACACATACCCAAACACACACATATACACAAACACATACATATACACAAACACACACATATACACAAACACACACACATATACACAAACACATATACACAGTTATACACAAACACAACAAGATATACACAAACACACACACACATAAAGAGACAAACACACACACATATACACACACATATACACGAACTAACACACAAACAAAAACACACATACCCAAACACACACATATACACAAACACACATATATACACAAACACACACATATACACAAACACATGTACACAAACAGACCCATATATACACAAACACACACATATACACACTCCTTTTATGCCCAATAGCCAATGACACAGAGGTATTCTTTACAGCATGATGGTGCATTGTCATGCATGAAGATAATTTTGCTACGGAAGGCACGGTTCTTCTTTTTGTACTACGGAAGAAAGTGGTTAGTCATAAACTCTACGTACTTTGCAGAGGTCATTTTCACACCGTCAGGGACCCTAAAGGGGCTTACCAGCTCTCTCCCCATGATTCCAGCCCAAATTATGACTCCGCCACCTCCTTGCTAAAGTCGCAGCCTTGTTGGGAACATGGTGGCCATTCACCAACCATCCACTACTCCATCCATCTGGACCATCCACTACTCCATCCATCTGGACCATCCAGGGTTGCACGGTACTCATCAGTAAACAACATGGTTTGAAAATTAGTCTTCATGTATTTCTGAGCCCACTGCAACCGTTTCTGCTTGTGAGCATTGTTTAGGGGTAAAAGCAAGAAATGGTTATATGGGTGGCCGAATAATAGCTTTATGCACACTTGCAAACCTCTGGAGGATCCTACACCTTGAGGTTCGCGGGACTCCAGAGGCACCAGCGGCTTCAAATACCTGTTTGCTGATTTGCAATGGCATTTTAGCAGCTGCTCTCCTAATCCTATTAATTTGTCTGGCAGAAACCTTCCTCATTATGCTTTTATCTGAACGAACCCGTCTGTGCTCTGAATCAGCCACAAATATTTTCACAGTACGATGATCATGCTTAAGTTTTCTTGAAATATCCAATGTTTTCATAGCTTGTCCAAGGTATTGCACTATTTCACGCTTTTCGGCAGCAGAGAGATCCTTTTTTTTTCCCATATTGCTTGAAACCTGTGGCCTGCCTAATAATGTGGAACGTCTTTCTTAAGTAGTTTTCCCTTGATTGGGCACACCCGGAAAACTAATTATCACAGGTGTCTGAGATTAATTACAATGATCCAAAGAGCCCTAAGACACAATACCATCCATGAGTTTAATTGAAAAACGAATAATTAAATGTTTATGACACTTAAATCCAATGTGCATAATAATTTGGAACACGGTGTACAAACGTGAGCGCCACACTTTCCGTTGCCCATCCCCGGTAATGGAGGGGGGGCCCAATCTCTTTGGTTGTATGGGGCTCAGAAATTCCTGATGGCGGCCCTGATTACAGTCAGTTGAGGAACAAGAGTGTGCTGGTTTATCGGATGATCGTTGCCCTTTTACACAGCGCAATGATCAGGAATGAGCATTTTTGTGAACGCTTGTTTTTACAATAATTTACCAGTGTAAAAGGGCCTTTAGCAGCAAAAAAAGATGAAATACAAATAAACAAGACAGGTAGGGGTCAAAGAGCTGCGAAGTATCAGGATGGCGCAAGAAGATATATTTATAGAAACACTAAATTCTAATCTCTTACCAAGTCTCTCCTAACAAATATTTTTTACTGAAAACAATAAAACCGAAAATTGTATTATTTTTCACCTGCTTGAACCTGTGAGTATCGGCAAAGGATTATTTTACCGGTTATATAATTCACCAGAAATTATTGGTTATATAATCATGAAACCTACTTATTCATGCTGAATGTCCTCACTATGTTGCAATCAACTTTATTGATCTTCTTTAAAGCGATCCTCCGGTCCCGCGAGAACATTTTAAATATGACGGGGTGTATGTAGTCATATCACCTGGTGCCCTCCAGTTGGGCCCATCTGCCGTAAACTTGCCGCTTTGGGGTTACCTCTGTGTTGTCCCAAAATGGCCACAGTGCTTCACAGACGGAGTCTGAGACACTACCACTATTCCTGGATTGGCTAGAGCTGCTCATATGAGCAGTTCTGGCCAATCTAAGTACAAAGGGAGTGTCATAGACACAGTCAGTAAAGCGCTGCAGCCATTTTGTGACAACACAGACCCCAAAGCGGCAAATCCACGGCAGATGGGCGCAACTGGTGGGAACCAGGTAATATAACTCCATATACCCCATCAAATTTATAATTTTGCCCTGAGACTGGAGGGTCACTTTAAGATTTGTGTACTTCAGAACATATCTAGTACTCTAATAGCCCAATATATACTGGGTTAAAATGTATTGCTCTGGTTCTGATCTCACGGGCAGGCTGTCAAATTGATAAGATATATGGGAAAATTTCATAGAGATTTATCCCGTCCATAAAACAGTTTGTGTAGAAGAATCATGTTAACAAAAACTGACCCTTCCTTGCAATTGCAGCCACTGATATCACCTTTTAAAAATTCTATATTTATAAATTTACAGCACTAGGCATGGTTTCTATTTAAGCCCTATTTACTGAAAGTTATGGCACACCTTAACCCCTTAATGACCGGGCCTGAAAAGACCTTAATGACCAAGCCAGATTTGTTAAATCTGGTATGTCTGACTTTATCAGAGAAAAACTCTGCGAAAGTTTTGAATATCCAAGTAATTCTGACATTGTTTTTTCGTCACATGTTGTACTTTATTTTAGTGGTAAAAGTAGACTGATACAATTTGCGGAAATTAATTAAAAAATAGAAAAATTGAAGACATTTTGTAAAAATTATCATTTTTCCCTATTTTTAACTGCAATATGTCACATATGTACATACATACTGTACAATTTTTTTATTAAATATATATTTCCATCGCTTTACTCTATTTTGGCAGCACTTTTGAAAAAAAACAATTTTTTTTGAGCAATTTAGAAGACTTACAAGTTTAGTAATGATTTTATAAATTTTGAAGTACATTTTGTTTTCCTGCACCAAGCCAGGTTTTCAGAGGCTCATAGGTGTCAGAATGGTGGAAACCCCCACAAGTGACACCATTTTGAAAACTACACCCCTTAAGGTATTTATTAAGGGGTGTTGTAAGTATTTTGACCCCACAGTTTTTTTGTAAGAATTCATGCAAAGCAGGCGTAAAAAAATATAATTTCACTTTTTTCATAAAAGTATCACTTTGAAGACCGATTTCTTTGTAAAGCGACCATGAGAATGAAGAAATGCACCCCAAAATCTATCACCCTGTTTCTCCTGTTTTCAAAAATGCCCACATTGTGACCCTAATGCGTTGCCTGGACACACGGCAGGGCCCGAAAGGAAGGGAGCAACCGGAAGCATTCAGGTCTCATTTTTGCTTGGAAATGTTTTAGGCCCCACTGTACATTTGGAGAGGTTTTGAACTGCCAGAACGATAGAAACTCCCCATAAACGACCCCATTTAGAAAACTAGACACCTTAAGGTATTTATCTAGGGGTGTAGTGAGTATTTTGACCCCACAGTTTTTTGCTAAATTTAATGCATATCAGGTGAAATTTAAAAAAACAACACTTTTTATATAAAAGTATCACTTTGAAGACCGATTTCTTTGTAAAGCGACCATCAGAATGAAGAAACACACCCCAAAATCTATCACCCTGTTTCTCCTGTTTTCAAAAATGCCCACATTGTGACCCTAATGCGTTGCCTGGACACACGGCAGGGTCCGAAAGGAAGGGAGCAACCGGAGGCATTCAGGTCTCATATTTTGCTTGAAAATGTTTTAGGCCCCACTGTACATTTGGAGAGGTTTTGAACTACCAGAACGATAGAAACTCCCCATAAACGACCCCATTTAGAAAACTAGATCCCTTAAGGTATTTATCTAGGGCTGTAGTGAGTATTTTGACCCCACAGTTTTTTGCTAAATTGAATGCATAGCAGGTGAAATAAAAAAACAAACACTTTTTATATAAAAGTATCACTTTGAAGACCGATTTCTTTGTAAAGCGACCATGAGAATGAAGAAACACCCCCCAAAATCTATCACCCTGTTTCTCCTGTTTTCAAAAATGCCCCCATTGTGACCCTAATGCGTTGCCTGTACACACGGCAGGGCCCGAAAGGGAGGTAGCACCCGAAGACTTTCAGGACACACATTTTGCTTGAAAATGTTTCAGGTCCCATTACACATTTATAGAGGCACTGAGCTGCCAAAAAGATAGAAACTCCCCATAAATTACCCCATTTTGAAAACTGGACCGCTTAAGGTATTCATCTAGGTGTGTACTAAGTATTTTGACCACACAGTTTTCGCAGGAATTAATGCAAAGCAGGTGGAAAGAAAATTTTATTTCACTTTTTTTCACAAATGTGTCATTTTAAGGTCAGATTTCTTGTACAGAGGACATGAGAATAAGGAAATGCACCAGAAAATGTATCACCCTGTTTCTCCTGTGTTCAAAAATATCCCCATTGTGGCCCTAATGTGTTTCCTGGACACACGGCAGGACCCAAAAGGAAGGGAGCACCTGGAGGCTTTCAGGACACACATTTTGCTTTGAAAATGGGAGGATTCTACTTTTCTAGATTCAAAGTGACTGGTCATACAACATCTCTTTAGCTCCATCAATCCCTATATAAGGGACGAATGTGCCAAGTGACGCGGTACACCATAACAAGCCCCTGCCCGGCAAGGTAGGAACCGCCATGTGCACAAAACAACCAATCACCTGTAGAATATATAAAGGGGCAGTGTCCCACACCGTATGTATAGATACAGTAAAGGACTACTACTCCCCAAATTAATGTCGCTATTTTTAGAAGTATTGTCGGGTGTAAGAGGTCCACCAAAAACCCGAACAAAACTGTAATAAAGCCCATAGTGTATTGATAAGGACAAAACAGGGACTTATGCATAGACCAGGGTTGGAAGGACAAGCGGAACACTAATATCGTGACTCACTTCGCTGTCCTCGTTTGCTGCAGACCCGACACCGTTTTTTTGGGTATTTTTGGTTAGATGTTGAAGGGATGGGGTGTAAAAAATGTTTTTCAACAAGTCGGTGTACATCCTCTGACTCATGGACTACTCTCTGGTCTGCAGATTGAAATAGGAGATCTTCAATCACTTTCTCCTGAAATTCAAAGAATGTCGCCCTGCCCGCTGATTTTTTGTACAGGACAAATGCGTTCTGCATCGCAACCTGAATTTGTTATAGCCGATGACACACACAGGCTTTTGTCTATCTGCAGAGGCCCCACGTTCTCTAATAGTTGCTGTTGCACTTGAATGGACAGTGCTGATCATGTAGACGTCCTTGCGGTCACGAAATTTTAAAGCCAGCATCTTCTCAATTTGAAAAGTGCATGTCTCCCCCTTTCGTAGTTTTTTATCCACAAGTTGACGTTGGAAACCTTTGCGATTCCTGCGTATTGTGCCACAGGCTCCGGTGTTGGCACAATGAAGGGCGCTAAACAATGGCACACTGGTATAAAAACTGTCCGTGTATACATGATACCCCTTGTGTAGGAAAGGGCCAATTAAATCCCACACAATCTTACCAGTGGTACCAATATTTGGAGGGCACCCTGTTGGATTAAATTCACTGTCTTTACCCTCGTAGATCTTAAATGCACATGTGTAGCCAGTAGTGCTTTCACATAACTTGTAGATCTTTACCCCGTATTTTGCACTTTTTGAGGGTATGAATTGACGGAATGAGAGACGCCCTTTGAAATTTGTGGGATTCCACAACCTGGCATTAGGTGACGAAGGCTTATTGGCAATGTACTGCCTGGCATACAAATTTGTTTCCTGCACAAAATGTTCCAAAACTTGGTCCGTCATAAAAATATTAAAATAATTTAGTGGTGAAAAATTACTGCCATTGGGACTTATGCCAGGAGTAGCAATAAAGTCATTTATGGTGGGAGAAAATAAACTCGTGGGTTCCCACACTAAATCGGTTTGGTGGGGTTGTGCAATTTCAGGGGCTGCACTTTGAACGGACGTTGTGGCAACTGCGCCGTCTCCCATATCACTGGTGCTGGGTCTCATATCCATAGAATCCCATGAAGCGACACTTTCGCTGTCGCTTTCAAGTAAGGCTGGGTTCACACGACCTATTTTCAGACGTAAACGAGGCGTATTATGCCTCGTTTTACGTCTGAAAATAGGGCTACAATACGTCGGCAAACATCTGCCCATTCATTTGAATGGGTTTGCCGACGTACTGTGCAGACAACCTGTCATTTACGCGTCGTCGTTTGACAGCTGTCAAACGACGACGCGTAAATATACAGCCTCGTCAAAAGAAGTGCAGGACACTTCTTTGGACATTTTGCCGTTTTCTCATAGACTCCAATGAAATCAGCTCCAAAAACGGACGTAAAAAACGCAGCGAAAACGCAGCGAAAACCGTGAGTTGCTCAAAAAACGTCTGAAAATCAGGGTCTGTTTTCCCTTGAAAACAGCTCCGTATTTTCAGACGTTTTTGGTCACTACGTGTGCACATACCCTAAGGGTATGTTCACACGAGGGCGTCCGTAACGGCTGAAATTACGGGGATGTTTCAGCCTGAAAACATCCCCGTGATTTCAGCCGTAACGGCATGTGCAGGCGCTTGAACGCCGCGTCCATTACGGACGTAATTGGCGCTGCTTTTCATTGGAGTCAATGAATAACGGCTCCAATTACGGCCAAAGAAGTGACAGGTCACTTCTTTGACGCGGGCCTCTATTTACGCGCCGTCATTTGACAGCGGCGCGTAAATCTATGCCTCGTGTGAACAGACAAACGTCTGCCCATTGCTTTCAATGGGCAGATGTTTGTCAGCGCTATTGAGGCGCTATTTTCGGACGTAATTCGGGGCAAAAACGCCCGAATTACGTCCGTAAATAGGCCGTGTGAACATACCCTAAAAGCTCAACTTCAAATGCAGAATCCGTATCTGAGCATAGCATCTGATAGGCTTCCTCAACGCTGTATCTTCTGGCAGCCATAATGATAATACAGTCTAAACCGGAAATAATAAATGGAACTAGCGGTTTAAATTTTTTTTTTATCAACTAAGGCCTCATGCACACGATTGTAAAAACACCCGTTATTGCGGGTCGTAATTACGACCCGCAATAACGGGTTCATAGACTTCTGTTACCCACGGGTACCTTCCCGTTTTATCACGGGAAGGTGCCCGTGCCGTTAAAAAAATAGAACATGTTCTATTTTTCTATTTTACGGGCCGTGCTGCTATACTTTATAATGACAGAATGGCTCGCAAAAGCGGCCGGCTGCCCGCGGCCGGCCGTGCTCGTAATTACGAGTCGTAATTACGAGCACGGTCGTGTGCATGAAGCCTAATCAACTAAGAACACTAAAAGAATGAAACTATTTTTTTTTTTCAAACCTAAACCTAAACCCTACGCCTAACACAAACCGTAAACCCAAGCCCAGAACAGCACCCTACGCCGTCTAAGGCCCCATGCACACAAACGTGTTTTTGCGGCCGCAATTCCCCCGAAAAGGGAGAATTGCGGCCCCATTCTTTTCTATGGGGCCATGCACACGACCGTAGTTTTTGCGGTCCTTGCACGGCCCGGGAGCCCGGACCGCAGAAAGAACGGGCATGTCTTATTACGGCCCTGTTCTGCGGTCCGGGCTCATTGAAAACAATGGTGGCGGCCATGTGCATGTCCCGCGATTTGCGGGCGGCCTGCGGCTGACAGTCCGCAGCCGGCCAACCCGAAAATCACGGCCGTGCACACGGCTACGGTCGTGTGCATGAGGCCTAACAGCGTACACGCCGTCTAACAGCGTACCCTAAAAAGAAAGTAGTTTATAGTACGATTCTTAGTATATACAGTAAATATATTTAGATTTATATATATATATATATTTATATACTATATACTATAAAATACTGAAAAAAACTGTGTGTGAGGAACAAGTGATTTTGTGTGGGGACACTGACACACTTGTATCTGTTTCTCTCCACAGCTAGAACAGTGAGGAGAAACAGATACATGTTTTTACTTTTATTTTACAGTAGTGATCAATATGATTGGATCTCATAGTGATCACAAAAGATCAGGAACCAATACTATTGGCTCCTGATCACTGCTCTAAGAACAGAGCTGGTAGCAACAGCTCGTTCTTAGAGCAGGAGCTGTCATTTAGACACTCCCGGCGGCTCTGTACGCAGTAACAGCATGTGACCGCTGTTACATGCTGTTACGACGAAATCGGCAGGTCCTGATGGCTGCACTAAGAACCGGACCTGTTACTTACAGCCGGTTTTAGTTCAGATGTCACCAGGGTGCCGTTAAACCCCCTCTACTACAGCGACGCCAAAAGGCGTCGCTGTAGACTGAGTACCTGCACCGCCTGACGTCAAAAGACGGTGGGCGGTCGTTAAGGGGTTAAACCAGGGGTCTCAAACTCGGCCGGGTAAGTGGGCCGCATATAGAAAAAATGGGAAGTTGACGGGCCGCATTACTTTCAAATTTGATACAATACAAAATTATTAATAATCAATTAGTTATTTAAACTACTATAACACTACATTACTATAATAATAGCGCTAGGTTTAAAATTTGAGATATTTCTCCACGTGCTTATTTCAACAATCCAGCTTTCCAGTTTAAGTGTCGCTAAATGCAGTCCGGCGGCTCAGTTAGCACACATGTCAAGATTGGGCAGCCCCTTTTTAGATGCTGCCGCAGTTCCCTCTGTGGATGCTGCCGCAGTGCCCTCTGTGGATGCTGCCGCAGTGCCCTCTGTGGATGCTGCCGCAGTGCCCTCTGTAGATAATTCAACACACCCCTAGATAAGGCCACAGTGCCCTCTGTAGATAAGGCCACAGTGCCCTCTGTAGATAAGGCCACAGTGCCCTCTGTAGATAAGGCCACAGTGCCCTCTGTAGATAAGGCCACAGTGCCCTCTGTAGATAAGGCCACAGTGCCCTCTGTAGATAATGCAACACACCCCTAGATAATGCCAGTGTCCTCTTCAGATACTGTCACACACCCACTTGTAGATAATGCCACAGTGTATATAGAAAAAATATGTGGTTATAACCAAACCATACCTAACAAACCCAAAATTGCAATATAATATAGCACGGTGCCATTCCTGATAAAGATAATAGAAAAAAAGAAAAAAGAAAAATGATCCAGAAATATAACTAGGCACTCTTGGGTTAAATAAAATTTAACATAGTATTTTATTTTTGAATCCAGATAATACCGGCCACATTTAATTTATACATGAATACAAAATTTACAATTTAAAAAGAGAAATCTCCTGGCCAGGAAAGAAAACATACAATAGAATCTTCAAAACATAGGTGATATTGCCTGATGGATATATATCAAACTATATATGTATAAACAATTTTGAAAGATTTCAAAAAATGAAAAACCGCTGGGTTGTGTTCACACTTGCGGTTTTCAAACATATATATTATTTTTATCACAAAATGGCCAGAGTTCCTATTTGGAGTAGCTGGTAATGAAATTTTTAAAGAAATTCACTTTATATGTAAGTAACATGACTTTACTCTCAAGATAGGAAAATAGCCTCATGAATTAAAGGAATGTGGTTAACAGCGTGCTTTTTTTCCTTCTCATTAATGAATCCTCAGATCCAAATCAGATTTTATGGTGATAGGAAGTCTTTTCACAGACCTTTGGGTCAATGTGTAGCTCTCATGATATTAGGCTTTAAGGCAAGACATCAACTTTTATAGGTTTTTTACCTTTACCTTCGACATCCAGCAAGTGCCGGGAAACCATGCAGGGAAGCGGTCAGCTCTGAGGTGGAAAATAGCAAATCTCCACAGAAGGAAAGTTCACTTTGTGTGGCCACACATAAATTTCAAAGCCTTCAAATCTCCACCCGACAATGCAGGATCGCACCCCGGTATATCAGCTGGATAAGGGCACTCCGAGAGGAACAGACCCAATGGAACAGGATCGCACACCGGCAACCAGATAAATAAAACTTCCAGAGTATGTCTCCTTCCACGTGTGATCTTCAACACTGGACAGGTATTCTCAGGGCAGGGTTTGGACGTCACTACCCGCCCCGTTAATTAGAACAGCTGACGCGTTTCATCCCTGAACGGGATTTCTTCAGAGCAGTTTGACAGGTACTGCCAAACACACCATATTTATAGTGTCCCAAATTCATTCATTGGTTCAATGATAAAAAACATAATGTTTGAAAGATATTATAGAATAATATATCTAGATCTTTCATGAGATGCCATAATGCTATCCATCTCTCAATTTTGATAACCGACATAGACATTTTTATATTCAAACATGCAATTCCTATATCCATTAAATCACATCCATAAGTATATTCGGTATTTTCAAAGAAAGGGCAATCAGTGGTGTGTCTATACTTTATCAAGATAAGACCAATAACTGAATTTTACATAGGAGTACAATTGCTACCTGAACTCAAATATGAATTCTTCCGTAAATACGGTTGACTACTAATATCCAGACCCTATGTTGGATTTCTGAAGGAACAAATTTTTCTTCAATAACGGATCCTTTATTAGACCTTTTAAATAAAAGACGCCGAAGTCTGATCGATTTATAAATTTTTTAATTCCCTATACATATACGATTTGAAATTCTTATAATACTTCAGGGGAAGCAGGGAGAGAGGACCATCACCTGTTAAGGTATTAGGACCCGGGTCCCCACCACCCCCGAATCAATTTGATTTTAATACAATAAAGATTAGTTTGATAATTTTACTACTAAATTTCATAAAATTATGTATATATGTATAAGACTATGGCACATGGTAGAAGCTGTCGAGGGATCCCAAAGGGGGCAGGAAGAGGGATCCAGTGTCCATAGAACAATGGATCCCTAATTCCCACCACCCACGGGGACCAAAACCGCAACTCTCCTCACTACATAGGATTGCAAGAGATGGATATAATCTTCATTTATTTTATAATATTTATCCAATTAATTAATCATTTCATATTGGAAAAAAAAAAAAAAATTGTTCATACTCATTCCACTAAAAGTAGATTACCAATGTATAAGAAATGGGATATCCAGACCAAAGACACACACTAGGCTTCCAAGGGAAAAAGAATTATCTGATCCAAAAATTTCACACTCAATTTTACTAAGTCTTTCTCCAAGGATGAAATAATTAGGGTCCCATTTTTTGATCCAACACTCATCCATAAAGTATTGTTTTTATCTAATACTAGGTAACTCCAAAATACCGAGAGATGAGAAGGGAATACAATGCTAGGAGACAAAACAGCCTCTTGGCTCCCATCTATTCAAAGGAACATATTAAATTTTATTTCATTATTTAGTCCCCTAGGATTCAAGGTTCCCAGTGTGTAAATCCACATAGTTTCTTTCTGGAGGAGTGTTCGGTTGAGATCACCTCCCCTTCTGTCTTGAAATAATTGATAAATCCCCATGAATTTTAAGCCAGTTGGTGATTGGGCATGATACGTTTTGAAGTGTGCAGCTAAAGGATTTGTCATTTCACCCTTGGTAATGTCCCGAATGTGTTCGCTAATACGAATATGTAATTCTCGTTTCGTTTTCCCAATGTATTGTTTCCCACATGGGCAGATAATAGAGTAAACGACCATGGTTGAGCGGCAATTAATAAAATTATAGACTTTGAATTCCCTTTTATGTTCACTGTCAAGAAAGGTATCTGATTTTAACACATACTTGCAACATCTACAAGAGCCACACATGAACATTCCTTTTGGACGTTTCTGTAGCCATTTCTCATTGTCTGGGGTCCTTCTCTTGAACTCAGAACTCACCAACATATTCCTCAGCGTGGGGGCCTTTCTGGGAACCATACTCGGTACATTCCCCACTATTGAGTTGATTCTTTTGTCCAAAGTTAAATGTGGCCAGTTTTTAATCATCAAATTCCGAAGTATGTTCCAATGGGAACCATACCTCGAAATGAATCTGACTCTATTATCACTGTTATCTTTTTTACCTCTTTTGAGAATTTCCTCTCTATTCTGCCTAGATGCCCTATTGTATCCTTTCTTGATCATTTTTTTGGAGTATCCCCTATCTTCAAAGCGAGAGGATAGATCGTGTGCTTCGCTTTTGAAGTCCCTGAAATCAGTACAGTTACGACGAATTCGAAGAAATTCGCTTATCGGGATCCCCTTAATTTGAGAGGGAAAGTGATGGCTACTTGCTGCCAAAAGGGTATTACCTGATGTTGGTTTCCGATATGTGGTCGTTTTTAATCTATTTCCCTCCCTATGAATATTAAGATCTAAAAAGCTAATGTGATCTTCACTATAAGTGAAGGTCAGAAGAATATTCAATTTATTGGAATTTAAATCTCCGATGAAGCTTTCTAGCAAATCCAATGGTCCCTTCCAACATAAGAGAACATCATCCATATATCTAAGCCAAACAGAGGCGCATTTTCTGAAGAGGGGATGTGGGTATACTATAAATTCTTCCCACCAGCCCAAATGTAAGCAGGCATATGATGGTGCACAAGAGGATCCCATGGCAGTTCCACGAATCTGACGATAAAATTTGCCATCAAAAGAAAAGCAGTTATAATTCAAAACGAATTCCAACATTTCAATAATAAATTCATTTTGGTGAGCCCAGTCTCCTCCTCTCCTCTCCAGAAAATGCGCGGCCGCTTTAAGACCAACATCATGTGGGATGGAAGTATACAATGACTCCACATCCAATCCTACCAGGATGAAATCTTCCTCAAGAGTCAAATTGTCAATTTTGTTTAGAAGATCCCCTGTATCCAATACAAAGGATGGAAGTGTACGGACAAAGGGTTTCAATTTTTCATCTATGTATTTCCCAAGGTGATCTGTTGGACCATCACACCCCGAAATAATAGGTCTACCCGGAGGTGTATTCCTATTTTTATGCACCTTGGGAAGCACATATATAGTGGGCATACGGGGTTCTTTTACCTCCAAATATTGGAACTCATTTTTATTGATTAGGCCCTCATCCAATGCAAAAGTCAATTTTCTATTTAGAGTTCCCACTATATTGTCCAGTGGGTTATCCTTCAAAAGAGAATATGTATCCGTCTCCAATTGTCTTCTAATCTCACCGACATAGTCCTCCTCTCTGAGGAGGACAACATTTCCACCCTTGTCACTGGGCTTGATTACAATATTTTCAATATTTTGCAATTCCTTTAGGGCTTTTCGTTCCCTTTCAGTTAGGTTGTCCTCACACAGAAATGAGGACCAGTCGATGACACTAATATCCCTTAGCATGGCCTCCAAAAATGCATGTGTGTACCTGTTAGAGTGTATACTTGGCATGGTACTGCTTTTTTTCCGCAAGCCCGTATACTCTGGGATAATATCAGTAAGATACTCTTCAAAATTATCTGTATTCTCCAATGTGTTACCTTCCCTCCATAACTCATTTAAATCCACTAAAGTATTCAGATCCGACATTTCCAAATTCGGGATCATTCCAAATTCCATTGTTTCTCTCTGTGACTGTGATGACACATTCTCGTTTTGACTATTCCTCTCATTTTTTTCCCCATGCCAGAGTCTTAAAAGAATCTTTCTGAGAAAGAGGTGAAGGTCTTTACATATCTCAAATTCCTTTCCAGGGATAACTGGTGAAAAACCCAATCCACGATTCAATAAGGATATATGGTGTGTTGATAAGGGGAAATCGGTTAAATTAATTATATTATTCATATTATTTTCTATCTTCCCCTGCGTTGTCTTGTATTGGGTCCTCCTTTTTTCTCTACTATTCTTTCCTCTCCGAATTTCCCTCTGTTTCGGTCCCCTAAAGAAGAGACCTTAGATTGTGATTCCTCAACTCTGATGTGTTTCCCCATCTCATTGTCACTAGATGGGTCACTTGTAGTTTCCCCATCTGTTGACATAAAAGTATTCCTTCTCACCCGTAATCTACTTTTGTTTTGTTTTTCTCTATTTTTTGTAAAGGAGAAAATTTGTTTCTGCTCAAAATCAAAAGTATCCCTTTGGAATTTTCTCCTTTTCCGTATTGATATTTCACGAAGTTCCATTTCTACCTCTTTTTTGAGACTAACATTTAGTTTTTCAAATTCCGGATCCTTGCAAAATATATCTAATTTTTTAACACTCTCCTCAATTTCCACATTAAGCAGACTAAGCATATTTTTCTCCTCTTCTATCAATAAATCCATCAAATTCCTTGAGTGTCTCAAGCACTCCTCATCCCATTTTTCCAAAAATACTTCACTTTTGAAATGTGATGCTGGTGTTGTACGTCTACGTAAACCTCTTGGGATAATTTTGGACAGCCTATATGCCTCTAAGCTCTGGATATCCCACTTGCGTCTTAAATGACTCAAAATTAGTCTCCGATCATTTTTAAATAAACCATATATGTCTCCTCTGATGTCCTCTGCACTTTTATTCATTTCACAATTCAAAAGTGCAGCAATCCGTGCATCCACCTCTAAGTCCAAGCAATAGGCCATACTAATGACACACCACTGATTACCTCTCAAGTTCAAAAAGAAAATATTTTTCCTTCTAAAGGTATACAAACAAAACAGGAAGGGAAAACACCCTCCAAAAAATATTGTATATAGAAAAAATATGTGGTTATAACCAAACCATACCTAACAAACCCAAAATTGCAATATAATATAGCACGGTGCCATTCCTGATAAAGATAATAGAAAAAAAGAAAAAAGAAAAATGATCCAGAAATATAACTAGGCACTCTTGGGTTAAATAAAATTTAACATAGTATTTTATTTTTGAATCCAGATAATACCGGCCACATTTAATTTATACATGAATACAAAATTTACAATTTAAAAAGAGAAATCTCCTGGCCAGGAAAGAAAACATACAATAGAATCTTCAAAACATAGGTGATATTGCCTGATGGATATATATCAAACTATATATGTATAAACAATTTTGAAAGATTTCAAAAAATGAAAAAGGACTATGTCGGTGAGATTAGAAGACAATTGGAGACGGATACATATTCTCTTTTGAAGGATAACCCACTGGACAATATAGTGGGAACTCTAAATAGAAAATTGACTTTTGCATTGGATGAGGGCCTAATCAATAAAAATGAGTTCCAATATTTGGAGGTAAAAGAACCCCGTATGCCCACTATATATGTGCTTCCCAAGGTGCATAAAAATAGGAATACACCTCCGGGTAGACCTATTATTTCGGGGTGTGATGGTCCAACAGATCACCTTGGGAAATACATAGATGAAAAATTGAAACCCTTTGTCCGTACACTTCCATCCTTTGTATTGGATACAGGGGATCTTCTAAACAAAATTGACAATTTGACTCTTGAGGAAGATTTCATCCTGGTAGGATTGGATGTGGAGTCATTGTATACTTCCATCCCACATGATGTTGGTCTTAAAGCGGCCGCGCATTTTCTGGAGAGGAGAGGAGGAGACTGGGCTCACCAAAATGAATTTATTATTGAAATGTTGGAATTCGTTTTGAATTATAACTGCTTTTCTTTTGATGGCAAATTTTATCGTCAGATTCGTGGAACTGCCATGGGATCCTCTTGTGCACCATCATATGCCTGCTTACATTTGGGCTGGTGGGAAGAATTTATAGTATACCCACATCCCCTCTTCAGAAAATGCGCCTCTGTTTGGCTTAGATATATGGATGATGTTCTCTTATGTTGGAAGGGACCATTGGATTTGCTAGAAAGCTTCATCGGAGATTTAAATTCCAATAAATTGAATATTCTTCTGACCTTCACTTATAGTGAAGATCACATTAGCTTTTTAGATCTTAATATTCATAGGGAGGGAAATAGATTAAAAACGACCACATATCGGAAACCAACATCAGGTAATACCCTTTTGGCAGCAAGTAGCCATCACTTTCCCTCTCAAATTAAGGGGATCCCGATAAGCGAATTTCTTCGAATTCGTCGTAACTGTACTGATTTCAGGGACTTCAAAAGCGAAGCACACGATCTATCCTCTCGCTTTGAAGATAGGGGATACTCCAAAAAAATGATCAAGAAAGGATACAATAGGGCATCTAGGCAGAATAGAGAGGAAATTCTCAAAAGAGGTAAAAAAGATAACAGTGATAATAGAGTCAGATTCATTTCGAGGTATGGTTCCCATTGGAACATACTTCGGAATTTGATGATTAAAAACTGGCCACATTTAACTTTGGACAAAAGAATCAACTCAATAGTGGGGAATGTACCGAGTATGGTTCCCAGAAAGGCCCCCACGCTGAGGAATATGTTGGTGAGTTCTGAGTTCAAGAGAAGGACCCCAGACAATGAGAAATGGCTACAGAAACGTCCAAAAGGAATGTTCATGTGTGGCTCTTGTAGATGTTGCAAGTATGTGTTAAAATCAGATACCTTTCTTGACAGTGAACATAAAAGGGAATTCAAAGTCTATAATTTTATTAATTGCCGCTCAACCATGGTCGTTTACTCTATTATCTGCCCATGTGGGAAACAATACATTGGGAAAACGAAACGAGAATTACATATTCGTATTAGCGAACACATTCGGGACATTACCAAGGGTGAAATGACAAATCCTTTAGCTGCACACTTCAAAACGTATCATGCCCAATCACCAACTGGCTTAAAATTCATGGGGATTTATCAATTATTTCAAGACAGAAGGGGAGGTGATCTCAACCGAACACTCCTCCAGAAAGAAACTATGTGGATTTACACACTGGGAACCTTGAATCCTAGGGGACTAAATAATGAAATAAAATTTAATATGTTCCTTTGAATAGATGGGAGCCAAGAGGCTGTTTTGTCTCCTAGCATTGTATTCCCTTCTCATCTCTCGGTATTTTGGAGTTACCTAGTATTAGATAAAAACAATACTTTATGGATGAGTGTTGGATCAAAAAATGGGACCCTAATTATTTCATCCTTGGAGAAAGACTTAGTAAAATTGAGTGTGAAATTTTTGGATCAGATAATTCTTTTTCCCTTGGAAGCCTAGTGTGTGTCTTTGGTCTGGATATCCCATTTCTTATACATTGGTAATCTACTTTTAGTGGAATGAGTATGAACAATTTTTTTTTTTTTTTTCCAATATGAAATGATTAATTAATTGGATAAATATTATAAAATAAATGAAGATTATATCCATCTCTTGCAATCCTATGTAGTGAGGAGAGTTGCGGTTTTGGTCCCCGTGGGTGGTGGGAATTAGGGATCCATTGTTCTATGGACACTGGATCCCTCTTCCTGCCCCCTTTGGGATCCCTCGACAGCTTCTACCATGTGCCATAGTCTTATACATATATACATAATTTTATGAAATTTAGTAGTAAAATTATCAAACTAATCTTTATTGTATTAAAATCAAATTGATTCGGGGGTGGTGGGGACCCGGGTCCTAATACCTTAACAGGTGATGGTCCTCTCTCCCTGCTTCCCCTGAAGTATTATAAGAATTTCAAATCGTATATGTATAGGGAATTAAAAAATTAATAAATCGATCAGACTTCGGCGTCTTTTATTTAAAAGGTCTAATAAAGGATCCGTTATTGAAGAAAAATTTGTTCCTTCAGAAATCCAACATAGGGTCTGGATATTAGTAGTCAACCGTATTTACGGAAGAATTCATATTTGAGTTCAGGTAGCAATTGTACTCCTATGTAAAATTCAGTTATTGGTCTTATCTTGATAAAGTATAGACACACCACTGATTGCCCTTTCTTTGAAAATACCGAATATACTTATGGATGTGATTTAATGGATATAGGAATTGCATGTTTGAATATAAAAATGTCTATGTCGGTTATCAAAATTGAGAGATGGATAGCATTATGGCATCTCATGAAAGATCTAGATATATTATTCTATAATATCTTTCAAACATTATGTTTTTTATCATTGAACCAATGAATGAATTTGGGACACTATAAATATGGTGTGTTTGGCAGTACCTGTCAAACTGCTCTGAAGAAATCCCGTTCAGGGATGAAACGCGTCAGCTGTTCTAATTAACGGGGCGGGTAGTGACGTCCAAACCCTGCCCTGAGAATACCTGTCCAGTGTTGAAGATCACACGTGGAAGGAGACATACTCTGGAAGTTTTATTTATCTGGTTGCCGGTGTGCGATCCTGTTCCATTGGGTCTGTTCCTCTCGGAGTGCCCTTATCCAGCTGATATACCGGGGTGCGATCCTGCATTGTCGGGTGGAGATTTGAAGGCTTTGAAATTTATGTGTGGCCACACAAAGTGAACTTTCCTTCTGTGGAGATTTGCTATTTTCCACCTCAGAGCTGACCGCTTCCCTGCATGGTTTCCCGGCACTTGCTGGATGTCGAAGGTAAAGGTAAAAAACCTATAAAAGTTGATGTCTTGCCTTAAAGCCTAATATCATGAGAGCTACACATTGACCCAAAGGTCTGTGAAAAGACTTCCTATCACCATAAAATCTGATTTGGATCTGAGGATTCATTAATGAGAAGGAAAAAAAGCACGCTGTTAACCACATTCCTTTAATTCATGAGGCTATTTTCCTATCTTGAGAGTAAAGTCATGTTACTTACATATAAAGTGAATTTCTTTAAAAATTTCATTACCAGCTACTCCAAATAGGAACTCTGGCCATTTTGTGATAAAAATAATATATATGTTTGAAAACCGCAAGTGTGAACACAACCCAGCGGTTTTTCATTTTTTGAAATCTTTCAAAATTGTTTATACATATATAGTTTGATATATATCCATCAGGCAATATCACCTATGTTTTGAAGATTCTATTGTATGTTTTCTTTCCTGGCCAGGAGATTTCTCTTTTTAAATTGTAAATTTTGTATTCATGTATAAATTAAATGTGGCCGGTATTATCTGGATTCAAAAATAAAATACTATGTTAAATTTTATTTAACCCAAGAGTGCCTAGTTATATTTCTGGATCATTTTTCTTTTTTCTTTTTTTCTAATGCCACAGTGCCCTCTGTAGAGGCTGCCACAGTGCCCTCTGTAGAGGCTGCCACAGTGCCCTCTGTAGAGGCTGCCACAGTGCCCTCTGTAGAGGCTGCCACAGTGCCCTCTGTAGATGCTGCCACAATGCCCTCTGTACATTCTGCCACAGTGCCCTCTGTAGATGCTGCCACAGTGATGTCAGGGGGTTGCCCAGAGCTGGAGCCCCGGAGCAGAGCCGCTTCTGGCACTCTGCCTGGGATTCCAGCTCTGCTCCTGAAATCACTGTCCATATATGGACAGAGATGTCAGGGGCAACGCCAGAGCTGGAGTCCCAGGCAGAGCGCTAATAGGCTCTTCCTGGGACTCCAGCTGTGCTCCTGACATCACTGGGACTCCTGCTCTGGGGAAGCCCCTGACATCATTGTCGATGTATGGACAGCGATGTCAGAGGCTTCCCCAGAGTCCCGGAGCAGAGCCGATAATAGCGCTCTGCCCAGGACTCCGCTCTGGGGAAGACCCTGACACACTGTCCATATATGGGCAGCGATGTCAGGAAATTCCACAGAGTCCCGGAGCAAAGCCGATAATAGCGCTCTGCCCGGGACTCCGCTCTGGGGAAGACCCTGACACACTGTCCATATATGGGCAGCGATGTCAGGGAATTCCACAGAGTCCCGGAGCAGAGCCGATACTAGCGCTCTGCCCGGGACTCCACTCTGGGGAAGACCCTGACACACTGTCCATATATGGGCAGATATGTCAGGGAATTCCGCAGCGTCCCGGAGCAGAGCCTATACTAGCGCTCTGCCCGGGACTCCGCTCTGGGGAAGACCCTGACACACTGTCCACATATGGGCAGCAATGTCAGGGAATTCCACAGAGTCCCGGAGCAGAGCCGACACTAGCGCTCTGCTCGGGACTCCGGCTCTGGGGAAGCCCCAGACATCGCTGTTCATATGTGGACAGCGATGTCAGGGAATTCCACAGAGTCCAGGAGCAGAGCTGACACCAGCGCTCTGCTCCGCTCTGGGGAAGACCCTGACACACTGTCCACATATGGGCAGCGATGTCAGGGAATTCCACAGAGTCCCGGAGCAGAGCCTGTACTAGCGCTCTGCCCAGGACTCCGGCTCTGGGGAAGCCCCAGACATCGCTGTTCATATGTGGACAGCGATGTCAGGGAATTCCACAGAGTCCCGGAGCAGAGCCGACACCAGCGCTCTGCTCGGGACTCCGGCTCTGGGGAAGCCCCAGACATCGCTGTTCATATGTGGACAGCGATGTCAGGGAATTCCACAGAGTCCAGGAGCAAAGCCGACACCAGCGCTCTGCTCCGCTCTGGGCAAGACCCTGACACACTGTCCATATATGGGCAGCAATGTCAGGGAATTCCACAGAGTCCCGGAGCAGAGCCTGTACTAGCTCTCTGCCCGGGACTCCGGCTCTGGGGAAGCCCCAGACATCGCTGTTCATATGTGGACAGCGATGTCAGGGAATTCCAGAGTCTCGGAGCAGAGCCGATACTAGCGGCTCTGTGTCCCGCGGGCCGCAGATGACTGTCCCGCGGGCCGCAGATGACAGCCCCAGGGGCCGCATGCAGCCCGCGGACCGCGTGCTTGAGACCCCTGCCTGAAACCATACTGCCAAACTTTCAAGTATCGAAAAGAGTGACAACCAATGCGGCACGAGTAGCGCGGGGCAGAATGTTTTTACCTGTTAAGCTACCCTTCTAACCTCGGCCATATACAACCAGTTTAGCCCACACATTATGCTCCCATAGTGCCTTCCATAGTATAATGCCCCCATAGAACGCCACAAACAGTCTAATGTCCCTATAGCTGCCTCCACTCAGTATAATACCCCATAGTGCTGCCTACACAGTATAATGCTAAATAGCTGCCTCCACACAGTATAATGCCCCATAAATGCCCCATATAGTATAATGCCCCCATAGATGCACCCATACAGAATAAAGCCAACACAGATGCTCCATACAGTATAATGCCCACACAGATGCCGCCATACAGTATAACGCCCACACAATTGCCCCATACAGTATAATGCCCTATAGCTGCCCCATATAGCATAATGCCCCATAGCTGACCCCATACAGTATAATGCACCCATAGCTGCCCATACAGTATAATGCCAACAAAAATTACCCCATACAGTATAATGCCCACCATAGCTGCCTCCATATAGTATAATGTCTCATAATGCCTAATAAAATAATAATAAAATAAACAATTGCCTAGCCCCGCTCCCACGACGAGTGGTGGAAATCCATCTGCTCCATACTATGAGTGGCTCGGCACAGACAAGCCCTATGACGTCATTGCATCGTGCCTGTCTGTGCCGACCGGCTCATGGCCGCTTCACACAGTGAATGCTGAAGCAGGGAGCTGACGGTTCCCTGCTTCAACATTGGATTCTACTGTATCTGCGTCCTGAGGATGCAGATACAGTTGACACCAGGACATACCACCGGCCGCCCTGGACAGCGGGACACCGCCCGGAATCCGGGACTGTCCCGCTGAATCTGAGGACAGTTGGAAGGTATGGCCTTAATCATGTCAAACAAATAAAGCACAAAGCATATTGCAATCTGGATGTGGAACATAGTCCAAAAATAATGTGTTCATTATGTGTTTCATTGTCTGGACAAGTTGACATAACAAATGCCAGCAAAGAAACTTATGGAAAATTGTGGTATTGACTACTCACACAACATTGTATTTCCCTCGAACATATACTAGTCCTTCTCAATGAATTAGAATATCATCAAAAAGTAAATTTATTTCGGTAATTCAATTCAAAAAGTGAAACTCATATTATATTGATCCATTACACACAGAGTGATCTATTTCCAGCATTTTTTTTCTTTTAATGTTGATGATTACGGCTAATAGTTAATGAAAACCCAAAATTTAGTGTCTCAGAAAATTTGAAAATTATATAAGCCCAATTTCAAAAATGATTTTTAATACTGAAATGTTGGCTTACTGAAAAGTATGTCCAGTATATGCGCTAAATGCTTGATCGGGACTCCTTTTGCATGAATTACTGCATCAATGCGGTGTGGCATGGAGGCGATCAGTCTGTGGCACTGCTGAGGTGTTATCAATGCGGTGTGGCATGGGGGCGATCAGCCTGTGGCACTGCTGAGGTGTTATGGAAGCCCAGGTTGCTTTGATAGTGGCCTTCAGCTCGTCTGCATTGTTGGGTCTGGGGTCTCTCATCTTCCTCTTGACAATACCCCATAGATTCTCTCAGGGGTTTAGGTCAGGCGAGTTTGCTGGCCAATCAAGCACAGTGATACTGTGGTTATTAATCCAGGTATTGGTACTTTTGGCAGTGTGGGCAGGTGCCAAGTCCTGCTGGAAAATGAAATCAGTATCTCCATAAAGCTTGTCAGCAGAGGGAAGCATGAAGGGCTCTAAAATTTCCTGGTAGACGGTGTGTTGACTCTGGACTTGATATAACACAGTGGACCAACACCGTTGCTCAGTGGTCCAAAGTCCTGTTTTCAGATGAAAATAAATCTTGCATTTCATTTGGAAATCAAGGTCCCGGAGTCTGGAGGAAGAGTGGAGAGGCATCAATCCAAGTTGCTTACACCGCCGCATTGATAACACCTCAGCAGTGCCACAGGCTGATCGCCTCCATGCCACGCCGCATTGATGCAGTAATTCATGCAAAAGGAGCCCAGACTAAGTATTGAGGGCATATACTGTACATACTTTTCAGTAGGCCAACATTTCGGTATTAAAAATAATTTCTGAGAGACTAAATTTTGGGTTTTCATTAACTGTTAGCCATAATAATCAACATTAAAAGAAAAAAATGCTGGAAATAGATCACTCTGTGTGTAATAAATCTATATAATATGAGTTTCACTTTTTGAATTGAATTACTGAAATAAATAAACTTTTTGATGATATTCTAATTCATTGAGAAGGACTAGTATTTATACCAGTTTTTTTTTAACTATATGTTTTTTACCTGTCTGCTGCCATCTAGTGGATAATTAAGTTCAATACGAGGACTGTGAATACAGTCAAGTCACTTGCTATATTTACTAAGCCAATAAAGCTACAGTCATCATGTTTATATGTGCCATCATACAATATATGTTGGTAGAGTTGCATTATTCATCTTGGGTCTATGAATGCCGTTTATCCTGTGTACACTTATGTGCACACTTATATTATTAATACAGTGCACACTAGTGTGGAACAGTTTATGAGAGAACAAACACTTTTTCTTAAAGGGTTATTCCCAAGTTGAGTCATTTATTTATTTTTAATACATCCTAAACATAAATAAAACTATAAATATATTGCTGTAAAAAAAAATTGAATAATCATTTCCTAACTCCTGTTTTCCTCAACTAGATAATGCAGCTAGTGCTGGTTATATTTTCTAAAAGGGGGCGTGAGCGGCTTGATATCAATCAAGCCGCTCTGCTCTGTTAGTGCGCGATCCCGACGTCGTTAGATGCAACTCCCCCCGTCCCCCCCCCCCCCGTCTTATGGATAACTCCATTGGGACTCCTTCTAGGAGTGTAGTTTCCAACACTCTAGCCAGGAATTCCTGTCCTGGAGGAGCCCCTGACTGTAGGGTCTGTGGTGTAAGCTGCACATAAATCAACTGTATGAGACAGCGTCCTGCTCTGTCTCCTGTGCTCCTGTCGGCAGTACAGCAGCCCGCACTGATACGCTGACACACTGATACAGGGCTGGCTTCCTTACAGCAGATGGGAGCACAGGAGACCGAGCAGGACGCTGTCTCATACAGCTGATTTATGTGCAGCTTACACCAGGGACAGCGGTCAGTCCATGCTGCTGTGTAGCATAAGTATGTAGCAGACAATGTTACATACCTAGTTCTGATAAAGGCTCAGCTCGGCTGGCCTTTACTAATGTGCCGAGTACAGGACGGCTCCAGGCAGTGGCGTAACTACCGCCGTAGCAGCAGTAGCGGCTGCTACGGGGCCCGCGGCATGAGGGGGCCCGTGTCGCCAGCCGGCACGGGCCCCCACCATGGCCGGAGACTCCGCTAGCAGCCGCTATGGCTGCTACAGCGGGACGCCACTGAACACTACGGCAGAGCAGGGAGGTATCTCCCCACTCTGCCATTAACTGGTTCCCGACCGCTGGCTGTATTTTTACGGCCAGCGGTCAGGGTCCTTAAAACCCGAGCCATAGACTTTCTACGGCTCGGGTTTTAACTTGCTGCCCACGCGATCAGGCAGCTGAATGTCGGGTCTCCAGCTGTCAGTGACTGCCGGGGACCCTGAGGAGAGGATAGAAGCAGCTTTCGCTGCTTCTGTCTTCTCTGATCACTTGTACACAGCGCTGAATGCGCGCTGTGTACAGGACTAGAGACAGCAGCAGCGCCGCTGTCTCTATTCCTCCCGGCGATCATGTGACTGGTCACATGATCGCCGGGTGCCGTTAGTGGCAGACTGTTGCTGGGTCTTACTAGACCTAGCACAGCCCTATTAGTGACAATCGTCACTATGAGAGGGCTGATTTCCCCTGTAACTGGGGCCAATGTGCAGCTCCAGTTACAGTGGAAAAACATGGTGTAAAAGAAAGAAAAAAAATATATAAAGTTCCCCAAAGGTCTTTTGACCTTAGAGGGACAGACCATAGTAATAAAAAAATAATAAAGTAAAGCGCAAAAAAAATGTAAATAATAAATACACATAAAATACCCACCCCAAAAAAAACCTTTCCAGCTGCCAATCATTGTTGTAACGCTGACCCAATTACCCTAATATAGACATGTAATATATAAAAATTTACGGTAGACAAGGCGATCACAAATAAAAGGTCTATTTTAGGGTAAAACTATGTTATTACCAAAAACAAATAGCTCAAATGTAAAAAGGCTTATTTTTTTACTATTATTTTCAAACTTTATGAATAAAAATTCTAAAATAGCAAAAAAGGTGTGTATAAAAACGATAAAAAATGAAACCTCAATTGTCTACGGAAAAAACGTCGCAAAAATCACGTAGTTAGCACAACAAATAAAAAAGTTATAGCCATTTAACTAACACGTGCTAAAAATGGCTAAACGGTGTCTGGTCCTGAAGGCGCAAAATAGAGCAAAAGACATGTATCCCCCCCCCCCCCTCTCCACAGGACATGTATCCCCTCTCCACAGGATCTCCACAGGACATGTATCCCCTCTCCACAGGACATGTATCCCCTCTCCACAGGACATGTATCCCCCTCTCCACAGGACATGTATCCCCTCCACAGGACATGTATCCCCTCTCCACAGGACATGTATCCCCTCTCCACAGGACATGTATCCCCTCTCCACAGGATATGTATCCCCTCTCCACAGGATATCCACAGGACAGGATAGGGGATACACGAGTGATCGCTGGCATTGATAGGGAGAACGGGGGACTGAAAGTCCCCTGAAGTTCTCCATCACAAACCTGTGTCGGCAGCTCCGTAGAAATGAATGGAGTGCCGGTCGTGCTTGTGCGCATGCGTGACCAGCGCTCCTTTCATTTTTATTGAGCTGCGCAGACGCCGGAAGTCAGAGGTTAGTCATGGAGAAGTTCAGGGGACTTTCAGTCCCCCGTTCTCCCTATCGCTGCCAGCGATCACTCATGTATCCCCTATCCTGTGGAGATCCTGTGGAGAGGGGATACATGTATTTTGTAGGACACACTGTAGGTCGCATTTTTGTTGGGAGGGGGGACGCTGTATGGCGTTCCCTACAGGGGGGGGACGCTGTATGGCGTTCCCTACAGGGGGGGACGCTGTATGGCGTTCCCTACAAGGGGGGGTGGCTGTATGGCGTTCCCTACAGGGGGGGAGCTGTATGGCGTTCCCTACAGGGGGGGGCGTATGGCGTTCTCTGCAGGGGGGGCTGTATGGCGTTATCTACAGGGGGGCTGTATGGCGTACTCTACAGGGGGGCTGTATGGCGTACTCTACAGGGGGGCTGTATGGCGTACTCTACAGGGGGGTGTATGGCGCTATCTACAGAGGGGGGGCTGTATGGCATTATCTACAGGGGGGGCTGTAAAAAAGGCACTATCTACAAGAGGGGGGGGTTGTGTGACACCCAGGGGAGGTGGGGCCCCAGTCAAAAGTTTGCTATGGGGCCCAGTCTTTCCTAGTTACGCCCCTGGCTCCAGGGCTACTACGCATGCCTGGGGGCCGTCCTATAGACTTGAATAGAACCCGAGAGGTGGTCGGGCAGGGAGCTACGGCGCATGCTCTAGCATGCTCGTTCCCAAGATCCCAGCCACCCTCACTGCAAAATAAAGAGGTAGAACAGCGCAGACGCGGCCACCGCTAAAGGAAAGCAGCGGTGGCCGAATCCCTAGGAAACGAGCAATAAACAAAGAGGGGCTGTCAGTAAGATGGAGCCAGGATATCTCCCAAAGTACAGCATTTAAAAAAAGAAGGTATTTACAAAAATGCCTAATTTTTATGTTGTTAATCTTTATAAGTATATTTGTCAAGATGGGAACACCCCCTTAATGCCTGTAGAATAATAATGATAGGGTTAGGGCTACTTTAAAATACCGCTATGGGTGATTTCCCACAACACCTCTTCTCCCCAGTCTGTGATCCATACCCAATTTTTTCAGGAAAAAAGTGAAAACCTTAGAATCCTTAAAAATGCAGTTTGTGAACATGGACTGATCATTATTATTTGCTAATATCTTGTTTTGGTATTCTCTAAATGCAAATTTGCTTGTGAATTATAAAATGTGTGATCTGCACAGACCAGGACTTTATGTACGGCCGCTGAAGCACATATCACTAGCTGACTACAATTGTTTATCAACCTTTCTTATCTCCACTTCATGCTCATCACCTGTCGAACAGGACACAGCGATATCAGATGAGCAGCACATTCCCTATCATTTGGGGAAAATGATATTCAGATAAATATTTCTCCTGCGCTACACGAAAGATAAGCCTCTTGAGGTTTCCTCTTCCTAGACACCTCATGGCAGTCCTTTGACACCCTGCATGTCTCTGGAGGAAGCTGTAAGATAGTGAGATATGTCAGAAATACATCAGCCGTTACACACACGTCTGACCAAAGGAGAAATCGTAACCTCAGAAGAGTAACACCAGAGACATAACAGACAATGTGATTCTTCTAAGGATCGTCAGCATTTCAGATAGAATAGAATGACATTTTAGAAACTGCTAATCTTAAATATCTCAAATATGCAATCTGATAAAAGAAAAAAATATTGAATCCTTTCTTTTGCAGTCAATTATCAAGCAAGGATTCTACACACTTGAACCCACAAAATAAATAACTTAACATCCAAAGGTGTCCCTGCTGATAAAACTATCCTCAAAAGACTATAGATTAGGTCAGTTGTCGGAAAAGTTTACAATTTCATTGTGATTTTATCATTTTATTTAATTGAGGCAATATCAAGTCATAACCTTTTTGATTACTCTTCTAAGTGGCCAATTTCCATTTCCGTGGATAGCATTGATGTTCATACTAGTAATGTAGCTATAATGTGTGCGAAGCTTGCAGTATCACATGAGGCCGGGTGTTTTAGGAGATATCTCCTAACATATAAGGGGGCAGCAGCTGCCAGTGCTGAGGTGTCAATGGCATTTCAGAATAAGTCTCTGATCCAAATTGTGAAACAGAACCCATGTGTTTGAATCCATGCTTTTGCCCCATTCTGAATTTTAATAAAATGTGCTTTAGGTTTACTTTACATAAAATACTTTCATAACCTTCTCTATCTTAGCTTTTTATAAAAAGTAATTTAGATATTGGTTATGAGGCTGTTCTGTGAATCTGTCTCCATGTTACTTGATGGCTACACACTTGTAGGTTACCTAGCAGATTGGGCATGAAGTGTTCTTGCTAAACCTCTGTCTATGGAACAATACAATAGTTTTTAATGGTGGAAATCTGTTCCATTGATTAGTTAATTTCTCAAACATGCTTAAAAAATCTTTCTGTGCCATGCATGAGTATCGCTGCACATAAAGCCTATAGTGGCATCTGATGAAAATTCTATAGTTGTACTACTATTATTGCTACAATTAACCCCTTCCCTCTTTAGCCACTTTTGACCTTCCTGACAGAGCCTCATTTTTCAAATCTGACATGTGTCACTTTATGTGGTAATAACTCCGGAATGCTTTCACCTATCCAAGCGATTCTGAGATTGTTTTCTCGTGACACATTGCACTTTAAGTTACTGGCAAAATTTGCTCGATATGTTCAGTATTTAATTGTGAAAAACACCAAAAATTCGCGAAAAATTGCAAAAATTAGCATTTTTCTCAATTTAAATGTATCTGCTTGTAAGACAGGCAGTTATACCACACAAAATTGTTGCTAATTAACATCACCCATATGTCTACTTTAGATTGGCATCGTTTTTTGAACATCCTTTTATTTTTCTATGACCTCACAAGGCTTAGAACTTTAGCAGCAATTTCTCACGTTTTCAAGAAAATTTCAAAAGGCTATTTTTACAGGGGCCAGTTCAGTTGTGAAGTGGTTTTGAGGGCCTTATATATTAGAAACCCCCAAAAAGTCACCCCATTTTAAAAACTTCACCCCTTAAAGTATTCAAAACAGCATTTAGAAAATGTCTTAACCCTTTACACATTTCACAGGAATTAAAGCAAAGTAGAGGTGAAATTTACAAATTTCATATTTTTTTGCAGAAATAAATTTTTAATACAATTTTTTTTATAACACAGTAGGTTTTACCAGAGAAATGCAACTCAATATTTGTTGCCCAGTTTCTGCAGTTTTAGGAAATAACCCACATGTGGCCGTAGCGTGCTACTGGAATGAAGCACCGGCCTCAGAAGCAAAGGAGCACCTAGAGGATTTTGGGGCCTTATTTTTGTTAGAATATATTTTAGGCACCATGTCAGGTTTGAAGGGCTCTTGCAGTGCCAAAACAGTAAAAATCCCCCAAAAGTGACCCCATCTGGGAAACTAGACACCTCAAGGAAATTATCTAGGGGTGTAGTGAGCATTTTGACCGCACAGGTTTTTTACAGAAATTATTGGAAGTAGGCCGTGAAAATTAAAATCGACATTTCTTCAAAGAAAATGTAGGTTTAGCGATTTTTTTTCTCATTTCCACAAGGACTAAAGGAGAAAAAGCATTTGTAAAGCAATTTCTCCCGAGTAAAACAATACCCCACATGTGGTAATAAATGGATATTTGGACACACGGCAGGGCTTAGAAGGGAAAGAGCGCCATTTGGCTTTTGGAGCTCAAATTTAGCAGGAATGGTTTGAGAGGCCATGTCACATTTACAAAGCCCCTGAGGGGACAAAACAGTGGAAACCCCCCACAAGTGACCCCATTTCGGAAACTACACCCATTGAGGAAATTATCTAGGGGTATAGTGAGCGTTTTGACCCCACAGGTTTTTTGCATAAATTATTGGAAGTAGGCTGTGAAAATGATCATCTAAATTTTTTCAAAAAAATGTAGGTTTAGCTAATTTTTTCTCATTTCCACAAGGACTGAAGGAGAAAAAGCACCGCAAAATTTGTAAAGCAATTTCTCCCGAGTAAAACAATACCACACATGTGGTAATAAATGGATATTTGGACACACGGCAGGGCTTAGAAGGGAAAGAGCGCCATTTGGCTTTTGGAGCTCAAATTTAGCAGGAATGGTTTGAGAGGCCATGTCACATTTACAAAGCCCCTGAGGGGACAAAACAGTGGAAACCCCCCACAAGTGACCCCATTTTGGAGACTACACCCATTGAGGAAATTATCTAGGGGTATAGTGAGCGATTTGACCCCACAGTTTTTTTGCAGAAATTATTGGAAGTAGGCCCTGAAAATAATAATCTACATTTTTTCAAAGAAAATGTAGGTTTAGCTAATTTTTTCTCATTTCCAGAAGGACTGAAGGAGAAAAAGCACCACAAAATTTGTAAAGCAATTTCTCCCGAGTAAAACAATACCCCACATGTGGTAATAAACGGCTGTTTGGACACACGGCAGGGCTTAGAAGGGAAAGAGCACTATTTGGCTTTTTGAGATCACATTTAGCAGGAATGGTTTGCGGAGGCCAGGTCACATTTGCAAAGCCCCTGAGGGGACAAAACAATAAAAACGCCCAAAATGGGACTCCATTTAGGAAACTACACCTCTTGAGGAATTCATCTAGGGGTGTAGTGAGCGTTTTGACCCCACAGATGTTTCATAGAACTTATTAGAATTGGGCAGTGAAAATAAAAACAATCCTTTTTCTTCAATAAGACGTAGCTTTAGCGCAAATTTTTTCATTTTCTCAACAAATAAAGGAAAAAAAGAAACCAACATTTGTAAAGCAATTTCTCCCGAGTACGAAAATACCCAATATGTGGTCATAAACTGCTGTTTGGGCAAACGGCAGGGCTCAGAAGGGAAGGACCGCCATTTGGAGTGCAGATGTTGCTGGATTGGTTTCTGGGCGCCTTTGGGCCCAAAACAGTGGAAACCCCCAGAAGTGACCCCATTTTGGAAACTACACCCCTCAATGCATTTACCAAGGGGTGTAGTAAGCATTTTAACCCTGCAGGTGTTTTGTAGAAATTAGTGTGCACTCGATGTTGCAGAGTGAAAATGGGATTTTTTTCCATAGATATGCCAATATGTGGTGCCCGGCTTGTGCCACCATAACAAGACAGCTCTCTAATTATTATGCGGTGTTTCCCGGTTTTAGAAACACCCTACATGTGGCCCTAATCTTTTGCCTGGACATATGACAGGGCTCAGGAGTGAAGAGTACCATGCGGAGTGGAGGCCTAATTTGGCGATTTAGAAAGTATTGGTTCACAACTGCAGAGGCTCAGATGTGAAATAATAAAAAGAAACCCCTGAGAAGTGACCCCATTATGGACACTGCACCCCTCAAGGCATTTATTAAGGGGTGTAGTGAGCATTTTCACCCCACAGGTCTTTTCCATAAATGAATGCACTACGGATGGTGCAAATTAAAAATTTCTATTTTTCCCTAGATATGCCATTCAGTGTCAAATATGTCATGCCCAGCCTATGACGCTGGAGACACACACCCCAAAAATTGTTAAAAGGGTTCTCCCGGGTATGACGATGCCATATATGTTGAAGGGAACTGCTGTTTGGGCACGCTGTAGGGTTCAGAGCCGAGGGAGCACCATTTGGCTTTTGGAGAGTTGATTTTGCTTGGTACTATATTTGTTTGAGTATTGCTGGTATTTACATTTATAATGTGGGGGTACATGTAAGCGGGGCGGAGTATATAAGGGGCATAGTCAGGTGGTATAATAATGGGGTAAAAAATAAAATAATCATAACATTTGGCGTAAGTATACAACATTTTGCGGGAAGCACTGGTTTTCCATGACGTATATTTACGGCAAATGTCGGGAAGGGGTTAAAAGACTTTGGGGAAGATCTCTGCTTGCACATTTGTTTATGTTGTTTTGGTCAAGGAAAAAGCTTTGTATATGTGACTACCCCAACTACACTCCTCAACATTGAAATTGTAACATCAAATAGGAAAAGTTTTGGAAATATGCAAACAGATAGACATGTAAATGATATGCAAATGATAAAAAACAAATGGAAATAAAATATTCAAAACATCTTGATTTATTCATTATCGAGTATGAGCACCATGCGCAGTAATACACGGACTTACACGCCTTGGCATGCTATCAATGGTTTTCTGAGGAATGTTATGCTACGCTTCTGGAACTCTTTGGAGAAATGTCCATACTATTGGTTCAACGACCAAATCAATGTAACACTGATCTGTTAGTGTACTTAAAATAAAGACTAGAGGGGTCTGGCTACTGTACATTATGCCACCCCACACCATAATCTCAGAAGTAGGACCGGTGTGACGTTCCCTTGAGAAGGCCTCTTCTTGGCTTTGCCCACGTGGTTTCCGTACTAATCTCCGGCTATCATTGCGTCCGAGACAAAAGCAGGACTCATCACTGAAGAGGATAAACCTCCATTCCAGCCTCCATTGTCGTATTGCTGTGCATCATGATAGCCTTTGAGAGCGATGGCGTGTGGTCAATGAAACACCTGTAGAAGGACGTCTGGCTCGTAGCCCAATGTCGTGCAAACGCCTCCTGATGGTTTGTGTCGACACTGGTTTCTGCCCTAGGCTTGGGATGTCACATCCAATTTCACTTGCAGTACAGAATGGATCACTACTCGCCATTCTTACAGAATCAACTACGGACACTGAATGTTTGGATCCAGGCTCTTTTAGAATGTATAGAGTATTCATAATGATTTATCCTTCTTACATGTGTTTTTTAAGATGTCACTCACATTAGATTAATATGTTTATATTGCCTTTATCGATTATTCACTATTTTTACTATTTTATGAACTTTTGTATAAATTAACTCACAGGATGTGATGTCACAGTACACCTGCTATAAATTGTGCCCTTGTTCTTTGTATTCTATGCTTGAGAAAGACCCTCAAGTAGGGTTGAAACGTTGCATGACCATGTTTTGATGAATTAAAGAAAACAACACTTTTTTCACTTTGAGTGCTGCGGTCTCTTCTCTCTGTATGGATTTGTGATCCCTTTTGGACCGGGGATACTTACCTGCGTGCTCTCCCCATTTAGTTGGGATACTGTTGTTCCGTCTCAATTGCTGGTCGTGCTGCTGGATATTCAAGTTTTACTCGCCATTCTTGCAATCAGATGATCCGTCTGTGCAGAGGTTCGTCTCCGTTCACCTCTTGCTTTCATTCCCGTTTGTTGTTGTTCTCCCAACTTCCGGGACACGCAACGTTGAACAGTGCTGACATCTCGGCCCAGGCACGTAGTGATCTGCCGGAGACCCAAGGTCTCTCAGTTCGAGAATTGTGTCTCTCTCAGTTTGTGACAAGTGTCGATAACTGGCACATCAACGATCAGGAGGCATCGCACAATCATCCCACACCACTTGATCTCATTTTTGAGGTTTCATGTGGCTAAAAAACTTTGCTTTCAATCTAGGTGCTTAAAAAATTGATAATTTGCAGATCTTAGCGACACCTTCTACTTCCTCAATTTGCATAACCTTATGGCTTGACCATCTTGGTGTTGCAATTTCAATGTTGAGGAGTGTATATCAATACTTAGTTTTTTCATTTTTCAAGTTATATACTCTAATATTATATATTTTAATATTAGGAGCAGCAGTCTTCATATTCGGCAATAGTGAGTTTGTAATTCACGAAGAAATGTTTACTCTTTTAAAAAAATAAATAAATTAGCCAGCAGTCCATAAAAGAAGATACTCCGTCTTCTTGTTTCCTCAACAAATAAGGTTTTGCATAGCTTAGCTGTAAAGGATCTGCCAGGCACAGCTTCTGTGTATACGCCCATAGGTAATCAGTCTGCACCTGCTTCTATGTCTGTGAGACTGACTCCATCTTCCACCACTCAGGATGGCAGGCTTAGGAGTGGGAGAGCCTATCCCAGCCTGGCCAGACGGAGCTAGCTCCCGCCCTCTGTCTATTTATACCTGCCTTTCCTGTTCCTCCTTGCTTGTGATTCTTCTCGTGTGGTTTCCTGGCCCTGCTGCAGCTTCTGAACTATTTGACCCTGCTTCATACTTACCCTGGCTTACTGACTACTCTCCTGCTCTGCGTTTGGTACCTCGTACACTCCTGGTTTGACTCGGCTTGTTCACTACTCTCCTGCTCAGCATTTGGTACCTCGTACACTCCTGGTTTGACTCGGCTCGTTCACCACTCTTGTTGCTCACGGTGTTGCCGTGGGCAACTGCCCCATTTCCCTTCGCTTTGTGTACCCTTGTCTGTTTGTCTGTCATGCACTTACTGAGCGTAGGGAACGTCGCCCAGTTGTACCCCGTCGCCTAGGGCAGGTCGTTGCAAGTAGGCAGGGACTGAGTGGCGGGTAGATTAGGGCTCACTTGTCTGTTTCCCTATCCCCATCATTACATAATCACAAGCACCATATACCTAGGCTGCCCGGGTCCCTCACACTACTATGGACCCCCTTGAGACCCTGGCTCAGCAAATGCAGGGTCTCTCCCTACAGGTCCAGGCCCTGGCTCAGAGGGTCAACCAGCCTGACGCTACCATGGTAGTGCCCCTCACCTCACCTCTTGAACCCCACCTCAAGTTGCCTCACCGGTTCTCAGGGGACCGGAGGACTTTTCTCTCCGTTCGGGAGAGTTGTAGGCTCTACTTTCGCTTAAAGCCTCACTCCTCAGGTTCTGAGAGACAGCGGGTGGGTATAATTATGTCCCGGCTCCAGGAAGGGCCCCAAGAATGGGCCTTCTCCTTGGCTCCTGACGCCCCTGAACTTTCCTCCGTTGATCTTTTCTTTTCTGCTCTCGGACTCATTTATGACGAGACTGACAGGACTGCCTTTGCCGAGAGTCAGCTGGTGACCTTACGTCAGGGTAAGAGACCTGTTGAGGAGTATTGTTCTGACTTTAGGAAGTGGTGCGTAGCTTCTCGGTGGAACGACCCTGCCATAAGGTGCCAGATTAGGTTGGGTCTGTCGAACGCCCTGAAAGACCTGCTAGTTAGCTATCCCTCTTCTGACTCCCTAGACCAGGTTATGGCTTTAGCGGTACGACTTGACCGACGTCTCAGGGAACGACAACTTGAACGTTTCTGTGTTTTCCCCTCTGACTCCCCCATGATGCCTCCCGAGGTCCCATTGCTTCGCTCTTCCACGGAAGACTCAGAGGTACCTATGCAACTCGGGGCCTCCGTGTCCCCCCGACAACGTAGAGAGTTCCGAAGGAAGAATGGTCTCTGCTTCTATTGTGGGGATGACAAGCATCAAGTGAACACCTGTCCTAAGCGTAAGAATAAGCAGCCGGAAAACTTCCGCTCCTAAGTGATCATCGGGGAGGTCACTTGGGCGCACAGGTATTTCCCGTAAATATGAAACGTAATAAAATCTTGCTTCCCTTTCAGGTCTCTTTTGGTGGTAGGTCTGCTACCGGCAGTGCCTTCGTGGATTCAGGGTCTTCTGCTAATATCATGTCTGTGGAATTTGCTATGTCTCTAGCTATGCCTTTGATTAATTTGCCTAAACCTGTCCCGGTAGTGGGTATCGACTCCACTCCTCTTGCTAATGGTTATTTTACACAGCATACCCCTGTTTTTGAACTCCTTGTTGGCTCCATGCATTTGGAGCAGTGCTCTGTACTGTTGATGCACGGATTATCGTCCGATTTGGTTTTAGGCCTTTCCTGGTTGCAGTTGCATAATCCCACGTTTGACTGGAATACTGGGGAGCTTACCAAATGGGGTAATGAATGCTTGACGTCATGTTTTCTATTTCTCCCCCTGAGTTTGTTCAGGACTTCGCTGATGTTTTCTCTAAGGAGGCCTCCGAAGTGTTACCTCCTCATAGAAAATACGATTGCGCTATCGATTTGGTACCAGGAGCTAAGCTCCCTAAGGGTAGGATATTTAATCTCTCTTGTCCCGAACGTGAAGCCATGAGAGAGTATATCCAGGAATGCCTGGCCAAGGGTTACATTCGCCCCTCTACTTCTCCGGTAGGTGCTGGCTTCTTCTTCGTAGGGAAGAAGGATGGTGGTCTTAGGACATGCATTGACTACCGTAACTTGAATAAGGTCACTGTAAGGAACCAGTATCCCCTTCCTTTGATTCCTGATCTCTTTAATCAGGTTCAGGGGGCCCAATGGTTCTCTAAGTTTGATCTATGAGGGGCGTATAACCTTATCCGCATCAAAGAGGGGGATGAGTGGAAGACTGCGTTTAACACGCCCGAAGGTCATTTCGAATACCTCGTCATGCCCTTTGGGTTGTGTAATGCTCCCGCGGTCTTCCAGAATTTCATAAATGAGATTTTAAGAGATTACCTGGGGGTATTTCTTGTAGTGTACCTTGATGACATACTTGTGTTTTCCAAGGACTGGTCCTCCCACATTGAGCATGTCAGGAAGGTGCTCCAGGTCCTTCGGGAAAACAAACTGTTTGCGAAGACTGAAAAATGTGTGTTTGGGGTGCAGGAGATACCATTTTTGGGTCAAATCCTCACTCCTCATGAATTCCGCATGGACCCCGCCAAGGTCCAGGCGGAATGGGTCCAACCTGCCTCCCTGAAGGCGTTACAGTGTTTCTTGGGGTTCGCTAATTATTACAGGAGATTTATTGCTAACTTCTCGGTCATCGCTAAGCCTCTTACGGACCTCACTCGCAAAGGTGCTGATCTCCTCCACTGGCCTCCTGAGGCTGTCCAGGCTTTTGAGGTCCTTAAGAAGTGCTTTATCTCGGCCCCGGTGCTGGTTCAGCCCAACCAAATGGAGCCATTTATCGTGGAGGTTGACGCATCCGAGGTGGGAGTGGGGGCTGTCTTGTCCCAGGGTACCAGGTCCCTCACCCATCTCCGTCCCTGCGCCTACTTCTCCAGGAAGTTTTCGCCCACTGAGAGTAACTATGATATTTGCAACCGCGAACTCTTAGCCATTAAATGGGCATTTGAAGAGTGGCGCCACTTCCTGGAGGGGGCTAGGCACCAGGTAACGGTCCTTACCGACCACAAGAATCTGGTTTTCCTAGAATCTGCCCAGAGGCTAAACCCGAGACAAGCTCGATGGGCGCTATTTTTTACCAGATTCAACTTTTTGGTTACCTATAGGGCTGGGTCTAAAAATATTAATGCTGATGCACTGTCGCGTAGCTTCATGGCCAGCCCTCCTTCGGAGGAAGATCCTGCTTGTATTTTGCCTCCAGGTATAATCATTTCTTCTATTGATTCTGATTTAGTCTCTGAAATTGCGGCTGATCAAGGTTCAGCTCCCGGGAACCTTCCTGAGAACAAGCTGTTTGTTCCCCTACAATTCCAGCTAAGGGTACTTAGGGAAAATCATGACTCCGCACTATCTGGTCATCCAGGCATCCTGGGTACCAAACACCTCATTGCCAGAAACTATTGGTGGCCTGGGTTGCCTAAAGACGTTAAGGCCTACGTCGCCGCTTGTGAGGTTTGTGCTAGGTCCAAGACTCCCAGGTCCCGACCAGCGGGCTTACTACGTTCTTTGCCCATTCCCCAGAGACCTTGGACCCATATCTCCATGGATTTTATCACCGATTTGCCTCCATCTCAAGGCAAGTCGGTGGTGTGGGTTGTAGTAGACCGCTTCAGTAAGATGTGTCACTTTGTGCCCCTCAAGAAACTACCCAATGCTAAGACGTTAGCTACCTTGTTTGTCAAACACATCCTGCGTCTCCATGGGGTCCCTGTCAATATTGTTTCGGACAGAGGGGTACAATTTGTTTCATTGTTTTGGAGAGCCTTCTGTAAAAAGTTGGAGATTGATCTGTCCTTCTCCTCTGCCTTCCATCCTGAAACTAATGGCCAAACCGAGAGGACTAATCAGTCTCTAGAACAATATTTAAGGTGTTTTATCTCTGACTGTCAATATGATTGGGTCTCATTCATTCCCCTCGCCGAATTTTCCCTTAATAACCGGGTCAGTAACTCGTCAGGGGTCTCCCCCTTTTTCTGTAATTTTGGGTTTAATCCACGGTTCTCCTCCATTTTACCTGGTAGTTCCTACAATCCCGAGGTAGAGGTCGTTCATTGGGAACTGTGCACAGTCTGGGCCCAGGTTCAGAAGAACCTAGAGGCGTCCCAGAGCATACAAAAAATTCAGGCAGATAGAAGACGTTCTGCTAACCCCTTGTTTATGGTCGGGGATCTGTTGTGGTTATCGTCTAAGAACTTGCGCCTTAAGGTCCCGTCCAAGAAGTTTGCTCCCCGGTTTATAGGGCCGTATAAGGTCATTGAATTCCTCAATCCTGTCTCCTTCCAACTGGAGTTGCCCCCATCTTTTCGAATACACGACGTGTTTCATGCCTCCCTCCTTAAACGCTGCTCCCCATCCTTGGCTCCCTCGAGGAAACCTCCTGTCCCCGTTCTCACCCCTGAGGGGGTGGAATTCGAGGTGGCCAAGATTGTGGACAGCAAGATGGTCCAAGGCTCCCTCCAGTACCTGGTCCATTGGAGGGGATACAGGCCTGAGGAGAGGACTTGGGTACCCGCCCGGGATGTTCACTCTGGGGTATTGGTCAGGGAGTTCCACCTTCGTTTCCCCAATAAACCAGGTCCACCTAGAAAGGGTCCGGTGGCCCCTCATAAAAGGGGGGGTACTGTAAATGATCTGCCAGGCACAGCTTCTGTGTATACGCCCATAGGTAATCAGTCTGCACCTGCTTCTATGTCTGTGAGACTGACTCCATCTTCCACCACTCAGGATGGCAGGCTTAGGAGTGGGAGGGCCTATCACAGCCTGGCCAGACGGAGCTAGCTTCCGCCCTCTGTCTATTTATACCTGCCTTTCCTGTTCCTCCTTGCTTGTGATTCTTCTCGTGTGGTTTCCTGGCCCTGCTGCAGCTTCTGAACTATTTGACCCTGCTTCATACTTACCCTGGCTTACTGACTACTCTCCTGCTCTGCGTTTGGTACCTCGTGCACTCCTGGTTTGACTCGGCTTGTTCACTACTCTCCTGCTCAGCATTTGGTACCTCGTACACTCCTGGTTTGACTCGGCTCGTTCACCACTCTTGTTGCTCACGGTGTTGCCGTGGGCAACTGCCCCATTTCCCTTAGCTTTGTGTACCCTTGTCTGTTTGTCTGTCGTGCACTTACTGAGCATAGGGACCGTCGCCCAGTTGTAACCCGTCGCCTAGGGCGGGTCGTTGCAAGTAGGCAGGGACTGAGTGGCGGGTAGATTAGGGCTCACTTGTCTGTTTCCCTACCCCCATCATTACATTAGCAGTATGCTTCAAATGGATTTTGTACCTTCTACTTGATAGAGGTTCAATAAAGTTGTAGCCTTTCTGGTTCATTTATTTACACTGTTAATTTCCCATCAACAAAGCAGCCACATACCATTACATTATTTTTCACTTGCACTACTTGCTCCCCAGTCTCTTTAAATCTGGTTTCCTGAGATATGTCTTCACATCATTACAGAGTTAGCTGTTACATTTCTCACTAGAGAAGTGGATTCTTCGATCCACAATCAGTTTGGTGCTGTCTAATCCGAGGTGTGGATTTTAAGGAACCTCCCTGTTCTTTACCTTAAATGTATGGACCCAGTTGGATTCCCAGGTCATGGGCCCCAGAGTAGTCACCGATTGTCGGCAGGTGTGCTGAGGGAATAGCTAAAACATAGTCAGGATCAGAGCCAAGGGTCACCACTAGGAGAGCGGGTAGCATGAGAAGTCAGAGAACGAAACGAGGACTTAGTCAGAGGATGGGCCAAGTGTCAAAACCAGGAGTAGAACAACAGGTACCAGGAAACAAATGCAAAAACGAGGCAGGAGCGGAATTCAGTAAGCAAGTCAGAATCACAGTCAGAAACAATATAACAGCCAGAGTACCTTAATGCACAGGCAAGGAACATCATGCTAGAGACCCCTAGAAATAAGCTGCCAGGTCTGACGTAATCAGCAGACGCCATTTTTTTTAAGCACCCAGACATGGCCATGACCATGAGGGAGAGGACATCACAGAAGCCTGGAGGGGTGAGTCAGACTGCCCTCAGGCAATTTGGCTCAACCAGCGACATAGCAATGGGGGCCAGCGGGGAGTTGGAGCAAGGTGAGGTGAGTACTAAATACCGCCCTTCTTAAAACTCCTCACGGAAAGAATTCTGGGAGGATGCTGTAGATAAGATGTGGAACATGAACCTTCTCTTTCAGAATCCAAGTTCTCAACTCCTGACAGTATCCTTCAATCCTTTAAAGTCAAGAGAAGATTCGAGAGTGGAGGTCGGAGTAGTCTTGACTTTCATAGAAAACCTTTTGATGATCAAGGGTCAGAGAAGGGAAATGTAAAACCTGTTGGAATTCCAGAGAGAAGGGTGTAACTTAAATTGATCTGCTTGAGTACTGTTACGATCACGGGGTATGGGGACCCACTAGGCCGCTCCACCGTAGCGGAGATGCAGCTGGCCAAGTCACAGTCTATGCAAGAATCTATACAGGTTTGTAGCACGAGGGTACCTGAAATAGTCCAGATGGTGGCAGGGGCTCTGGCACGGATGGTAGTACGTGCAGCAGGTTGTGTCATACATGGCGGTAGACAACGGGTGTAGCAGGACATGACTCCAATTACTGAACAGGCTCAGGAACAATAAAACAGCACGGGATACAGGTAGCAGGGCACCGGAAACAACGGGAACAGGACAACACTAACGGACCATTTGCAAAGGCTAACATAGGATTACTAACAACGCTCAGGCAAGGGGTGAGGGTGAAGCCCTTTTTATAGTCCAGAGTGCACTGTGGATAAGGTAGGGAACTTTTAGGAAGTCCGCGCACTGGCCCTTTAAGGCCGAGGACGAGCGCACCCTATCAGAAAGTCCAGAACGGGGAGGCCGCGCCAACTGGCGCCTCCAAGGAGGGAGATGCCAGCAGACAGCAGGGAAGTTGCGGTCACAGCCGTTCGCAGGGGTGATCGGCAGCGGTCCATGACCGCTTTCATAACAGTACCCCCCCTTATGCCCCCTCTTCTTGAGTCCGGAGCGTGAGAGGAATTTTTTAATGAGGGTAGGTGCATTAAGGTTCTCCTCTGGCTCCCAAGACCTCTCCTCAGGACCGAACCGTCTCCAGTCCACGAGATAAAAAGTCCTCCCTCCTACTCTCTTGCGGTCCAAAATCTCCTTCACCTCGAATACCTCAGGAGTACCACTGGGAGCAACTGCAGACCTAGCTTTACTGTAGCGGTTCAGGACCACGGGTTTATGGAGGGACACATGGAACAAGTTGGGAATCTTCAGAGTAGGAGGCAACAAAAGTTAAGGATACTGGGGTGATCCGCTGTAAGACCTCGAAAGGACGGAGGAACCTAGGAGCGAACTTGTGAGAAGGCATCTTGAGTCGAATGTTTATCGAGGACAGCCTTGACTCCCGAAGAGAATTGAGGAGGGATTTTCCTTCTTTTATCGGCATGCTTTTTCATGTGGTCCACTGATTGGAGAATCGCAGCCTTAGTTTGCTGCCAGATGTGAACAAAAGAGCCAAATGAAGAGTTAGCTACCGGTACTTGAGTCATGGCCGGCATAGGAAGGGGAACTGGAGGATGCTGGCTGTACACAATGTAGAAGGGAGACGAGGAGGTAGATTCACTCGTATGGTTGTTGTATGAGAATTCCGCCCAAGGCAGGAGTTGCTCCCAATTGTCGCTTTGGGCCGAAACAAAGTGGCGAAGATAATTCTCCAATATATGGTTGGTCCCCTCCACTTGACCATTGGACTGAGGGTGAAAGGCAGAAGAGAAGTCAAGTTTAACGTCCAGCAGGTTGCACAGGGCTCTCCAGAACTTGGATGTAAACTGTACACCCCGGTCCGAGACATAATATAGAGGGAGTCCGTGTAGCCGGGAGATGTGCGAAATAAACAGACTTGGCAGGGGAGGAGCAGACGGGAGGGGAGTCAGTGGAATAAAATGTGCCATCTTGGAGAAACTATCCACTACTATCCAGATAGTAGTACATCCAGCCGAGGGGGGCAGGTCAGTGATAAAGTCCATAGCAATAGGCCGCCAAGGGGCATCAGGAACGGGCAGGGGAAGGAGCAGACCATCAGGTTTGGAGTGGGAAGACTTGTTCGAGGCACAGTTCGTACATGAAGAAACTTAGTCCACAACATCCTTAGGTAGCATGGGCCACCAATACTGACGGGCTATGAAGTCCTGAGTTTTTCGACCACCAGAGTGCCCCACCAATTTAGAGCTGTGTCCCCAGCAGAGAATTCTCTTCCTGTCAGTAAGGCAGACAAAAGTCTTTCCAGGAGGAATGTCTCTAATTTGCAACGGGCTAGCGACCATAATCCTAGACGGGTCTATAATATATTAGGGAATCTCTTCAGAGCCATTAATCTCAAATGATCGAGACGGGGCGTCAGTCCTCACATTCTTATCAGCAGGACGGAAGTGAAGCAGGAATTGAAATCTAGCGAAGAACAACCACCTGGCTTGGCGAGGATTTAGTCGTTGTGCTGACTGTAAGTACGTAGGGTTCTTGTGATCCGTATAAATGATAATAGGGTGGACCGCGCCCTCCAGCAAGTGTCTCCATTACTCGAATGCCAACTTGACGGCCAGCAACTCCCGATCCCTGATGGAATAGTTGCGCTCTGCTGGAGAGAACAATTTCGAGAAGAAGCCACAAGCCACCATCTTAGAGTTCTTTTGACCTAGTAGTGCTTCAGCGCCAACGGAAGATGCGTCCACTTCCAGAAGGAACTGCCGAGAAGCATCAGGGTGATGAAGAACAGATGCTGAGGTGAACACGCTCTTGAGCTTAGTAGATGCTGATTCTGCCTCTGGAAGCCAAACCTTGGCGTTCGCCTCCTTTTTGGTGAGGGCCGAGATTGGGGCAGACAGACATGAGAAGTTCGGGATAAATTGCCTATAGAAGTTTACGAATCCCAGAAATCTTTGTATGGGCCGAAGGCCCTGTGGACGTGGCCACTCTAAGACAGATCTCACCTTCTCTGGGTCCATCTTGAGGCCACGGTCGGACACGATGTAGCCCAGCAAGGGCAGAGAGTTTCTATCAAACACACATTTCTCAATTTTAGCGTATAGGCGGTTCTCCCTTAACCGCGACAGAAATTGGCGAACGTGCCTCTGATGTGTCATTAAAGAGGCTCTGTCACCAGATTTTGCAACCCCTATCTGCTATTGCAGCAGATAGGCGCTGCAATGTAGATTACAGTAACGTTTTTATTTTTAAAAAACGAGCATTTTTGGCCAAGTTATGACCATTTTTGTATTTATGCAAATGAGGCTTGCAAAAGTCCAAGTGGGCGTGTTTAAAGTAAAAGTCCAACTGGGCGTGTATTATGTGCGTACATCGGGGCATTTTTACTACTTTTACTAACTGGGCGTTCTCACGAGAAGTATCATCCACTTCTCTTCAGAACGCCCAGCTTCTGGCAGTGCAGATCTGTGACGTCACTCCCTTCCTGCCCCAGGTCCTGCATCGTGTCGGCCACATCGGCACCAGAGGCTACAGTTGATTCTGCAGCAGCATCAGCGTTTGCAGGTGAGTAGCTACATCGACTTACCTGCATACGCTGATGCTGCTGCAGAATCAACTGTAGCCTCTGGTGCCGATGTGTCCTCGCTCGTCTGACACAATGCAGGACCTGTGAGTGACGTCACAGCGTGATCTCTCGAGAACACGATGTGTGTCTGCACTGCCAGAAGCTGGGCGTTCTGAAGAGAAGTGGATGATACTTCTCATCAGAAGGCCCAGCTAGTAAAAGTAGTAAAAACGCCCCGATGTACGCACATAATACACGCCCAGTTGAACTTTTACTTTAAACACGCCCACTTGGACTTTTGCAAGCCTCATTTGCATAAATACAAAAATGGTCATAACTTGGCCAAAAATGCTCGTTTTTTAAAAATAAAAACGTTACTGTAATCTACATTGCAGCGCCTATCTGCTGCAATAGCAGATAGGGGTTGCAAAATCTGGTGACAGAGCCTCTTTAAGTCCGGCGAGTGCATCGGGATGTCGTCCAGATGGACCACTACACAGACATACAGCAGATCACTGAAAATTTAATTTACAAATTCCTGGAACACAGCTGGAGCATTACACAGGCCAAAGGGCATCACAAGGTATTCATAATGGCCGTCTGGGGTGTTAAATGCGGTTTTCCATTCGTCTCCTCTGCGGATATGGATCAAGTTATATGCTCCGCTTAGGTCCAGTTTTGTGAATACCTTGGCCCCACGGATTCTGTCAAAATGTTCTGAGATGAGAGGCAGGCTATGGCATCCAGGGCCCCATTGGAGGACCTCACCGGAACTCCAGTCGAGAACCGGAGCGTGCAGGCAAAGCCATGGCAGACCCAGAAGAATAGGGTTGATAGCTTTAGGTAATACAAGGAAGGTGATCTGTTCAGAGTGAAGAGCTCCGACTTGTAGTGTCAATGGTTCCATGATGAACACAATTGGATCAGGCAATGGTAGGCCATGCACAGAAGCAACAGCCAGAGGTCTCTCCAGAAGAACTGTGGGTAGATGTACACTAGATCCTGCTGGATGAAATTTGCAGCTGCTCCAGAGTCAAGATAGGCAGAGGAGGAATGTGATGTCTCTCCGGAGATGATGGTCACAGGAATCGAAAGTTTGGAAGAGGTTTTGACGTTTGAAGACGTGCCCCCTAGAGTTTCCTCTCCAACCAAGCCTAGGCGCTGGAGTTTCCCGGTTTCTGTGGGCATTGGCGCACGAAATTACCCTTAAGGCCCTAATACAGACATAATTCAGAAGAGCGTCTGCGCTGTTTCTCTTGTTCGGACAACCAGACTCTGTGTACCTGCATAGGTTCATCAGGTAGCGCACTAGGGGAAGGCAATGTGACACCGGCTCTCCTTGCGAACCTGCTGAGAGCTCTCCCAGATCCTCATGTCAACCCGAGTGGCCAACAGAATGAGGGCATCCAAGGTAGAAGGAAGGTCGCTCGCGGGCTGCAAGCTCGTCCTTGATGTGCGAGGACAGCCCTGCCAAAAGGTCGCCACCAATGCCTCATTGTTCCATGCCAACTCTGCTGCCAGGGTATGGAAGGAGATAGCATACTCTCCTACTGTGGAACCCCCTTGCTTGCGGCAGAAGATGTTCGGCCCGTCTCCTCGAACATGGCACGGAAAGACTGCTGGAACAAGGCTAGGTCCGAATATACAGGTCCTTGTTGTTCCTGGACGGGATTCGCCTATACGAGGGCCTTGCCAGGGAGGAGGGAAATGATAAACACTACTTTGGCCTCCTCAGAGGGGAAGAGATGAGCTCGTAGCCTAAAATGAACCGTGAAATTGGTTGATGAACCCTCTACTGGCTCTGGGATCACCGTCATAGCGAGGAGGAAGAGGCAGTGAAACTGTGGATCCGGAACAGACAGGGAGAGCAACAGGCCGTGGAGCAGCAGCAGCCTCTGGAGGAGGAACCGGAGGTGGAACAGTGAGTTGATCTAGACGGGCCATGATGGAATTTACAGCCTCAAGGAGTTGATCCGAACGTGTCCTTAGGTCATGCATCTCTGTATGTATCTTTTGAACTGCGGTCTTGGGCTGGCCAGTGGGTTCCATGACCTGAGCGTACTGTCACGATCACAGGGTATGTGGAACCACTAGGCCACTCCGCCGTACCGGAGAGGCAGCTGACCAAGTCACAGTCTATGCAAGAGTCTATACAGGTTCGCAGCACAAGGGTACCTGAAATAGTCCAGATTGTGGCAGGGTCACCGGCATGGATGGTAGTAGGTGCAGCAGGTTGCACCAGACGTGGCGGTAGACAACGGGTGTAGCAGGACACGATTCCAATCACTGAACAGGCTCAGGAACAATAACACAGCAGGGGATACAGTATACAGGTAGCAGGGCAGGGGAAAAAACGGGAACAGGACAACACTAAGGGACCATTTGCAAAGACTAACATAGGACTACTAACAATGTTCAGGCAAGGGATGAGAGGGGTGAGAGGGCGGAGCCCTTTTTATAGTCCAGAGTCCACTGGGGATAGGGTAGGGAACTTTTAGGAAATGCGTGCGCTGGCCCTTTAAGGCCGGAGACGAGCGCGCACACCCTATCAGGAAGTCCAGGACGGGGAGGCCGTGTCAGCTGGCGTCTCCAAGGAGGGAAACGCAGGCAGACAGCAGGGAAGTTGCTGTCACGGCCGTTCACCGGGGGTGAGTGGCAGCGGTCAGTGACCGCGTTCATAACAAGTCCCCAGAATAATCCAATGAAGCGTGGAGAAGTTTATAGGATGGAACTCTAAGGCTACATTCCGACGAGTGTATGCAACCTCGTACGTGAAAAACTGACGTTTTTTATGTCCAAGATGCACCCGTGCGGGACACATTATCACGGATCCCTTGTAGACTAGAGTCTATGGAGGGATGCGTGAAAACGCAAGAAAATAGGACATGTCCTATTTTTCCACGAACCCTTCACATGCTCCGTTGAAACAACGGCCGTGTGAACGGCCCCATTGAAATACATGTGTCCACGTGACGGCCGTTATTTAAACGGCCGTCACACAGACGAATTAAGGGGGTTTTACACTGGGCAATTATCGGGCAGACGTTCATTTTTTTTTTCAAAAGTGTATGCCTGTGCAAATATTTTGGTGAAATAGTTTAGAAGGTGCTGCCGGTCATGGTTGTGGTCAGATGAGGGTGGGAAATGTGTATTTCTTTAGAGAAATGCAGTATGCAGTATGGTCTCAAAATACAAAATATCACCTGATCAATAGAATCTAATTATGGGTCTTTTTTTAGGCCCGTATTTAAAAAGGACGCACCAAAATTATAAAATATCTGCCACATCAACAGAGCTCCAGACATTTTTTTTGAAATAATAGGATGTGGAGTCTATGGAGGGATGCGTGAAAACGCAAGAAAATAGGACATGTCCTATTTTTTCACGAACCCTTCACACGTTAAAACAATGGCTGTGTGAACGGCCCCATTGAAATACATGTGTCCGTGTGACGGTCATTATCTAAACGGCCATCACACGGGCGAGTTAGGGGGGTTTTACACTGGGCCATTATCGGGCAGACAAGCATTCATAGAACGCTCGTTGGCAATAATTTCCCTGTGTAAACAGGGCAGCGATCAGCAGATGAACGAGCAAACGCTTATCGTTTAAAAAAAGTTAAATATTATCGTTGTTGGCAGCACATCTACCTGTGTAAACAGGGAGACGCGCTGCCGACATGATAATAACGTACGGGGATGAGCGATCAGAGTAACAACCAATCGTTCCTATCCATAGCTCCGTGTGACAGGCTTGTGTAATAGGGCCTTTACACGCTCGTCTGAATGAGCCCTGCCTGATATTTCTCATGAAGAGCCAGACTTTATCTCCAGGATGTATTTATTTTTTTAAACTGTTTTCATTAAAGATTTTTCAGAACTTGTCAATTCTTCAATACAACAAAGGAGAGGGCGGGGGAGGCAATAAATCAGAAAATCAGGTCATACAATTATATTGGCTTCACAGAAACAGACGTTTCCTCCAGGAAATATTTTGGGCCCTGGGCATCGATGTTTGTCAACAGATGTTTTCACCTTAGTAGCAGCAAGCTATGGACATCTGTTCAGATGTCTTGAAGATTCCTACAGACATTCATGACAGCTGGAACCTCAGGCTGCACCATGAGGGGAAAAGGAATAACTGCACATTGACCATAGACAATTCTCGGGGGAGATTTACCAGAAGATTTGGAGAAATGATTGTTGTGGACAAATTCGGACCAAGGTAGCAGTTCTGAAGAATGATTCTGAGTGTGGGCATAAGTGCGGAGAAATTGATTGAGGACTTGTTTGATATTCTCTGTCTATCCATTATTTTGAGGGTAATGCTCTCCAGAACTTTGAAACATACTGTACTCCACGGTCAGAGACAATGTGACATGAAAGACCATGAATACAAAAGATCTCTTTGAAGAATATCTGAAACAACCGTAGAGCCGAAGGTAAACCAGGCAATGGTAAAATATGATCTATTTTAGAAAATCAATCCACAACCACACAGAAGGTAATAAACCCTTGAGCTGCAGGCAAATCTGTGTATTCACGGTGACAGGACAGTAACAACATCTGTTATGGACAACTGATCGTCAGATCATCTAAAGGCCGGGCGGCAGTTCTAAAATCAGCTGTACAGCTTTGACCTCCTCACTACATTTGGAGAGCTGTAGAGATAGGAGCTGTGAAGATGAAGGTAATGCCGGTGGCAGGTGCTGCACCTGCCAGTGGTTGCTGCTGCCGGGTCGCCCATATTCCCTGCCAGCGGCCCGGTCCCTCTGCTGTTCGTGGCCACCGGAGCCTCTGTCCTGCCACCTGTGGACGGGCTCCCAGTCGTGGCTGCATGTCTCTTAGTGCAAGCGTGCACACATTCACAAATCTCCCTAACCAATCCCTGTTGCTCCAGGCTTATTTAAGGCAGCTCCTCTGATCACCTGGTGCTTGAGCAAATTTAGTTGTTTCTTGTGAAGGTTCCCATATGCATCCTGCTATCTGATACCAGTCCGCATCTTGCTACCTGCTATCAGTCCGGACTCCGTATCCAGCTTCTCGCTAGCAATCTGTATCCAGCTACCCGCAACCAGTTGTTAACCAGCTACTTGTTACCAGTCTGTATCCAGCTACCCACTACCAGTCTGCATCCTGCTACCTACTGCCAGTCCATATCTTTCTACCCGTTGGTATCACGCTACCTGCAACCAGTGTGTATTCTGCTACCTGAGACAAGCCTGAGTCCTACTAGCTGTTGACAACCCATGTCCTACTGCAAGCCTGAAGACCCACTACCTATTATGAACTGTGACTTCAGATCTGAACCAGTTTGCCAAGGGATTATCTGACAGTGCCTGTACCCACGTGTACTATACCGTTATCTCCGGGTCCGCTGGGCCACCTCAATTTCTAGCGACCTAGTAGCCTCCCTGCAGAAATCCAGATCCCCATATGAGGGTTAAAGGGTGAATAATGGGGAGGCTACTTAGACAAAGTCCTTAGAGGTGGCCCTAAGTCATACCACTTGAGTAGCACAGTGGGTCCACAACCCGCTGTTCATTACACTGTGTGCCACAAAAGAAAACAAAAAAGCCTGTCGTTACCCTCAGTAACATACACCTCCTCCCACATCCTGTGTCATTGTTTGTTGTTTTTTTGTTTTTTGTTCAAATAAAAATTATATTAAAAAATTGTACAGAAAAAAATGTGTAGCTTTTAGTTAGGGTTAGGTAGCATTAATAATCGTTAGCATAAGGCATAGGGGATTAGGTAGTGTTAGTTAGGTGTAGGGTATTAGATTAGGGGGAATGATAGTTAGGGCTAGTTTCAGGGGATGTTTATCCTGAGTTAAGTTTAGGCTTATGGGGCTAGGTGGTAGGGACATTCGTATTTATAAAAAATGTAATAGAAAAAGTTATATAAATTAAAAAATGATAGTTCATTATAGTATTAGATTTGGTAAGGCATATGTAAAGGATCTGCCAGGCACAGCTTCGGGGTTAATTCCCAGAACTAATCAGTCAGCACCTGAGAATACATCCCTGAGACTGACTCCTGCTTCCACCATTCAGGCTGGCAGGCTTAGGAGTGGGAGAGCCTATCGTAACCTGGCCAGACTCAGCTAGCTCCCACCCTCGGTCTATTTAAGCCTGCCCTTCTTGTCCCTCGGTGCTTGTGGTTCTTTCCTTGTGGTTTCCTGGCCCAGCTACAGCTCCTGCTATTTTTGATCCTGCTCCATACAGACCCTGGCTTACCGACTACTCTTCTGCTTTTCGTTTTGTACCTCGCACACTCCTGGCTTGACTCGGCTCGTTCACCACTCTGGTTGCTCACGGTGTTGCCGTGGGCAACGGCCCCTTTTCCTTGCTTGTGTTCCTTTGTATGTTTGTCGTGCACTTACTGAGCGCAGGGACCGCCGCCCAGTTGTACCCCGTCGCCTAGGGCGGGTCGTTGCAAGTAGGCAGGGACAGAGTGGCGGGTAGATTAGGGCTCACTTGTCCGTCTCCCTACCCCCTGCCATTACATAATCACAAGCCCATACCTAGTCTACCCCTGGTCCCTGACACCACTATGGATCCCCGTGAGACCCTGGCTCAGCAAATGCAGGGTCTCTCCCTACAGGTCCAGGCCCTGGCTCAGAGGGTCAACCAGCCTGATGCTACCCTGGTAGTTCCCCTCACCGCACCTCTTGAACCCTACCTCAAGTTGCCCGACCGGTTCTCAGGGGACCGGAGGGCTTTTCTCTCCTTTCGGGAGAGTTGTAGGCTTTACTTTCGTTTAAAGCCTCATTCCTCAGGTTCTGAGAGCCAGCGGAAGGGTATAATTATGTCCCGGCTCCAGGAAGGGCCCCAAGAGTGGGCCTTCTCCTTGGCTCCTGACGCCCCTGAACTTTCCTCCGTTGATTGTTTCTTTTCTGCTCTCGTACTTATTTATGACGAGACTGACAGGACTGCCTTTGCCGAGAGTCAGCTGGTGACCTTAAGTCAGGGTAAGAGACCTGTTGAGGAGTATTGCTCTGACTTTCGGAAGTGGTACGTAGCTTCTGGGTGGAATGACCCTGCCTTAAGGTGCCAGTTTAGGTTGGGTCTGTCGAATGCCCTGAAAGACCTGCTAGTTAGCTATCCCTCTTCTGACTCCCTAGACCAGGTTATGGCTTTAGCGGTACGACTTGACCGACGTCTCAGGGAACGACAACGTGAACGTTTATGTGTTTTCTCCTCTGACTCCCCCATGATGCCTCCCGAAGCTCCGTTGCTTCGTTCCTCCCCGAAAGATTCAGAGATACCTATGCAACTCGGGGCCTCCGTGTCCCCCCAACAACGTAGAGAATTCCGCAGGAAGAATGGTCTCTGCTTCTACTGTGGGGACGACAAGCATCAAGTGAACAACTGTCCTAAGCGTAAGATTGCAGCCAGAGAACTTCCGCGTCTAAGTGATCATCGGGGAGGTCACTTGGGCGCACAGGTATTTCCCGTAAATATGAAACGTACTAAGATCTTGCTTCCCTTTCAGGTCTCTTTTGGTGGTAGGTCTGCTACCGGCAGTGCCTTCGTGGATTCAGGGTCCTCTACTAATATCATGTCTGTGGAATTTGCTATGTCCCTTGCTATGCCTCTGATTGATTTGCCTAAACCTGTCCCGGTAGTGGGTATCGACTCCACTCCTCTTGCTAATGGTTATTTTACACAGCATACCCCTGTTTTTGAACTCCTTGTTGGCTCCATGCATTTGGAGCAATGCTCTGTACTGTTGATGCAGGGATTATCGTACGATTTGGTTCTAGGTCTTCCCTGGTTGCAGTTGCATAATCCCACGTTTGACTGGAATACTGGGGAGCTAACCAAATGGGGTAATGAATGTTGTACGTCATGTTTTTCTGTTAATTCTATTTCTCCCCCTAAGGAGGCGAATACGCTACCCGAGATTGTTCAGGACTTCGCTGATGTTTTCTCTAGGGAGGCCTCCGAAGTGTTACCTCCTCATAGAGAATACGATTGCGCTATCAAATTGGTACCAGGAGCTAAGCTTCCTAAGGGTAGGATATTTAATCTTTCTTGTCCCGAACGTGAAGCTATGAGAGTGTATATACAGGAATCCCTGGCCAAGGGTTACATTCGTCCCTCTTCTTCTCCGGTAGGTGCTGGCTTCTTCTTCGTGGGGAAGAAGGATGGTGGTCTTAGGCCATGCATTGACTACCGTAGCCTGAATAAGGTCACGGTAAGGAACCAGTATCCCCTTCCTTTGATTCCTGATCTCTTTAATCAGGTTCAGGGGGCCCAATGGTTTTCTAAATTGGATCTACGGAGGGCGTATAACCTTATTCGCATCAAAGAGGGGGATGAGTGGAAGACTGCGTTTAACACGCCCGAAGGTCATTTCGAATACCTCGTCATGCCCTTTGGGTTGTGTAATGCCCCTGCGGTCTTCCAGAATTTCATAAATGAGATTTTGAGAAATTACCTGGGGATTTTTCTGGTAGTGTACCTTGATGACATACTGGTGTTTTCCAAGGACTGGTCCTCCCACATTGAGCATGTCAGGAAGGTGCTCCAGGTCCTTCGGGAAAACAAACTGTTTGCCAAAACCGAAAAATGTGTGTTTGGGGTACAGGAGATTCAATTTTTGGGTCAAATCCTCACTCCTCATGAATTCCGCATGGACCCCGCCAAGGTTCAGGCTGTGGCGGAATGGGTCCAACCTGCCTCCCTGAAGGCGTTACAGTGTTTTTTGGGGTTCGCTAATTATTACAGGAGATTTATTGCTAACTTCTCGGTCATCGCTAAGCCCCTTACGGACCTCACTCGCAAAGGTGCTGATCTCCTCCACTGGCCTCGTGAGGCTGTCCAGGCTTTTGAGGTCCTTAAGAAGTGCTTTGTCTCGGCCCCAGTGCTGGTTCAGCCCAACCAAATGGAGCCATTTATCGTGGAAGTTGACGCATCTGAGGTGGGAGTGGGGGCTGTCTTGTCCCAGGGTACCAGGTCCCTCACCCATCTCCGCCCCTGTGCCTACTTCTCCAGGAAGTTTTCGCCAACTGAAAGTAACTATGATATTGGCAACCGCGAACTCTTAGCCATTAAATGGGCATTTGAAGAGTGGCGCCACTTCCTGGAGGGGGCTAGGCACCAGGTAACGGTCCTTACCGACCACAAGAATCTGGTTTTCCTAGAATCTGCCCGGAGGCTAAACCCGAGACAAGCTCGATGGGCGTTATTTTTTACCAGATTCAATTTTTTGGTTACCTATAGGGCTGGGTCTAAAAATATTAAGGCTGATGCACTGTCGCGTAGCTTCATGGCCAGCCCTCCTTCAGAGGAAGATCCGGCTTGTATTTTGCCTCCAGGTATAATCATTTCCTCGATCGATTCTGATTTAGTCTCTGATATTGCTGCTGATCAAGGTGCAGCTCCCGGGAACCTTCCTGAGAACAAGCTGTTTGTTCCCCTGCAATTCCGGCTAAGGGTTACTTAGGGAAAATCATGACTCCGCACTATCTGGCCATTCAGGCATCCTGGGGACCAAACACCTCATTACCAGAAATTATTGGTGGCCTGGGTTGCCTAAAGACGTTAAGGCCTACGTCGCCGCTTGTGAAGTTTGTGCTAGGTCCAAGACTCCCAGGTCCCGACCAGTGGGCTTACTGCGTTCGTTGCCCATTCCCCAGAGACCTTGGACACATATCTCCATGGATTTTATCACCGATTTGCCTCCATCCCAAGGCAAGTCGGTGGTGTGGGTGGTGGTGGACCGCTTCAGTAAGATGTGCCACTTTGTGCCCCTCAAGAAACTACCCAACGCCAAAACGTTGGCTACCTTGTTTGTCAAACACATCCTGCGTCTCCATGGGGTCCCTGTCAATATTGTTTCGGACAGAGGGGTACAATTTGTTTCATTGTTTTGGAGAGCCTTCTGTATGAAGTTGGGGATTGATCTGTCCTTCTCCTCTGCCTTCCATCCTGAAACCAATGGCCAAACGGAGAGGACTAATCAATCTCTAGAACAATACTTAAGGTGTTTTGTCTCTGACTGTCAATTTGATTGGGTCTCTTTCATTCCCCTCGCCGAATTTTCCCTTAATAACCGGGTCAGTAACTCGTCAGGGGTCTCTCCTTTTTTTTGTAATTTTGGGTTTAATCCACGGTTCTCCTCCGTTTCACCTGGTAGTTCCAACAATCCCGAGGTAGAGGTCGTTCATCGGGAACTGTGCACAGTCTGGGCCCAGGTTCAGAAAAACCTAGAGGTGTCCCAGAGCGTACAAAAAACTCAGGCTGATAAAAAAACTTTCTGCTAACCCCCTGTTTATGGTCGGGGATCTGGTGTGGTTGTCGTCTAGGAACTTGCGTCTCAAGGTTCCGTCCAAGAAGTTTGCTCCCCGGTTTATTGGGCCGTTTAAGGTCATTGAGGTCCTCAATCCTGTCTCCTTCCGGCTGGAGTTACCCCCGTCTTTTCGGATACACGACGTGTTTCATGCCTCCCTCCTCAAACGCTGCTCCCCGTCCTTGGCTCCCTCGAGGAGACCTCCTGTTCCCGTCCTCACCCCTGAGGGGGTGGAATTCGAGGTGGCCAGGATTGTGGACAGCAAGATGGTCCAAAGCTCCCTCCAGTACCTGGTCCATTGGAGAGGATACGGGCCCGAGGAGAGGACTTGGGTACCCGCCGGGGATGTTCACGCTGGGGTATTGGTCAGGAGGTTCCACCTGCGTTTCCCCAGTAAGCCAGGTCCACTTAGAAAGGGTCTGGTGGCCCCTCATAAAAGGGGGGGTACTGTAAAGGATCTGCCAGGCACAGCTTCGGGGTTAACTCCCAGAACTAATCAGTCAGCACCTGAGAATACATCCCTGAGACTGACTCCTGCTTCCACCATTCAGGCTGGCAGGCTTAGGAGTGGGAGAGCCTATCGTAACCTGGCCAGACTCAGCTAGCTCCCACCCTCGGTCTATTTAAGCCTGCCCTCCCTGTCCCTCGGTGCTTGTGGTTCTTTCCTTGTGGTTTCCTGGCCCAGCTACAGCTCCTGCTATTTTTGATCCTGCTCCATACAGACCCTGGCTTACCGACTACTCTTCTGCTTTTCGTTTTGTACCTCGCACACTCCTGGCTTGACTCGGCTCGTTCACCACTCTGGTTGCTCACGGTGTTGCCGTGGGCAACGGCCCCTTTTCCTTGCTTGTGTTCCTTTGTATGTTTGTCGTGTTTGTCGTGCACTTACTGAGCGCAGGGACCGCCGCCCAGTTGTACCCCGTCGCCTAGGGCGGGTCGTTGCAAGTAGGCAGGGACAGAGTTGCGGGTAGATTAGGGCTCACTTGTCCGTCTCCCTACCCCCTGCCATTACAGCATAGTTGATTAAAAATTGACTGCACATCTGTATACGGTTGATGAGGCCTTCAGTCATAATCTCATTGGATACAGAGAGTGTGAGTGAGACCGATGAACAATTTTTTAAAGTTTTGGTTATCCACCAGCACTGGCGATGATGAACCGCAGCATGGGCACAGCAGGCAAGATGCTCAGCCTGGCACTAGCGCTACTGAGCGCGATTGGGTGCCCATGGAGTCGTATACACCGTGCATTCAAGAATTTGTTTCCTTCATGAGCATTTATGATGACATAACAGGGTTTAGAGAGGTGGATATTTTTAAAATCTTCTCAGAAAATATAATAAACTTAATTAAGCAGTCTAATTTCTACAATGCTCAATTCATTACCAGTAACTCCACATCCTATTATGCCAAAATAAATGTGTGGCGCTCTGTGGCAGATATTTAACAATTTTGGTGCCTCCGTTTTAAATACGGGTCTAAAAAAAAGACCCACAATTAGATCCGATTTGTCAGGTGATGTTTTGCATTTTGAGACCATACTGCGCCTCCTGCATTTCTCTAAAAGAATACACATTGCCCACAACCATGCCCAGCTGCCCCTTCTAAACTATTTCACCAAAACATTTGCGCAGGCATACACCCCTGAACAAAAAAAAAACGCAGTGGACGAGTCCTTGGTCCTTTAAAGGTCAGCTGCTGTTCAGGAAATAATTTTATTCCAGTGTACCCCTCTTCAGGTGCCTGTGTACCAAAAAGACAGTGGCCTGTCAAAGTCCCTAGTCAATTCAAAATTACCTGTTAAGATGTGCCGACGTCACTTGGCACATCTGTCCCATATATAGGGAGTGCTTATATAGGGTGCATTGAGTGGTCCGTTCAGGATGCCACAAACAGCAAGTTTTCTGCTAATCGTACCTCCAGAATGAAGACTTTGTTTGCCTTCCAGTCTAATCTGTGGAATCATTATAAGGGCTAGGTTCACACAGAGCAGTCTAAAGAGGGTAGACATAGACAGAATTAGGCTATGGCTGCATGGCAACTTTGGCTGCGACATAGGTCGCACGACCAAAGATCGCTGTGTTATAGCAGTGTGGCGCTAGCTGCATCCTAGTGAATGTGGCTTTGTTGCAACCTGCAGGTTGCCGCAACTGACAGTCGCAAGAAATCCATCAAGTTTGGATGTCTTGCGATCGTCGTGTTGCTGCAACCTGCGAGTCGCAACAGGTCCACATTCCCTTTCATTAATGCAATGCAGTCAGCGCAGCTCTGCGATAACACAGAAATCTTTGGCTGTGCAACCTGTGTCGTAGCCAAAGCCCCCCTGTAGTCATAGCCTTATACTACAATTCTAAGACCGTGTTCACATAGCATATTTTCAGGTATATTTTATCGCGTAGAACGCTCGTATAACGTGCCGAAATGCACTTAAAATACGCCTGCAAACAGTGTCCCAATGATTTCAATGGAATAAAACTGTGTATTTAAAACGAGGCTAAATTAGAAAAAAAAAGCGGTGTAAAAATAGTCTAAATAAAAAAACAAGTGACATGTCACTTCTTGAAGGGTTTTATGAGTAAATATTTCCCTTTGACGCTTCAAAAAACAATATGATGTCTCAAAATACGCTTCAACATTGAAAAACGCTATGTAAATCAGCTAGAAAACGCCTAAGATTCAGAGGCTGTTTTCTCTTGAAATCGTTTTAATTAATTGCCTCTTATTTTTCAGCTTAAACATATGTCGTTTGAACATAGCCTAATTTGCATCTAAACACAGTTTTTGTTTCATTTTTCTAGCCAATTATCAATCATTTGTATGCATGGGAAGCCTTCTATAGAAAATTAGTGAAAACAGAGTGGAGCCTGTAGCAACCAATCAGATGCCAACTTCTGTTTTTCCACAGCCGGTTAGGAAATATATGTAGTGATCTGTATGGTTATCCGTTTTAAGAACATATTCCACAAACTCTTCCTACTGAAAACGGTGTTGTAATCCTCCAATAAAAGCCTCACTAAAGTTTTACTAAGGGTACTTTTACACCGGCGGATTTTGGGCGGCGCAACGAGCACCGATTATCGAGACAGATCGTTGATAGGCGCTCGTTTGCTCTTTTCACAGGAGCTAGTATAGGGATGAGCACTCGTTACTCCGATCGCTCGTCTCCATACTTTTGTATCATGTCGGCAGCACATCTCCCTGTTTACACAGGGAGATGTGCTGCCAACAACTATAATATTTTACACATTTAAAACTATACGATCAGCTGATGAACAAGTGTTTGCTTGTTCATCTGCTGATGGCTGCCCGGTTTACATATCAAGAATGAGCGTTCTTTGAACGCTCGTTTGCCCGATAATTGACCAGTGTAAAGGGGCCCTAAAGAGGCTCTGTCACCACATTATAAGTGCCCTATCTTCTACATAATGTGATCGGCGCTGTAGTGTAGAATACAGCAGTGTTTTTTATTTAGAAAAACGATAAATTTTGACAAGAGTTATGACCTATATTAGATTTATGCTAATAACTTTCTTAATGCCCAACTGGGCGTTTTTTAGCTTTTGACCAAGTGGGAGTTGTACAGAGAAGTGTAGGACGCTGACCAATCCGTGTCATACACTTCTCTCAATTCATGTATTCAGCACATAGTGATCTTGCTAGATCATGATGTGCTGTCACTTACTCACACATTAACGTTGCTGAAGGGTCTTGAGGACGCGATGTCTATTCACAATCCCGACACTTCGCAGCAAGCATGAAGATCACTATGTGCTGAGTACATGAATGGAGAGAAGTGTATGACGCTGATTGGTCAACGCTAAAAAACGCCCTGTTGGGCATTAAGAAAGAAATTAGCATAAATCTAAAATAGGTCATAACTCTGTCAAAATTGATAGTTTTTCTAAATAAAAAACATTGCTGTAATCTACATTACAGCACCGATCACATTATCTAGAAGATGGGGCACTTATAATGTGGTGAGAGAGCCTCTTTAAGTCAATGAGGAAGATCCAAGAATTCACGATCACAAATAAAGCACGCTGAGGTTTCGAAGAACTGCAGCAAATTTTATTTTTTCAAACGCACTGGGGGAGATGTATGAAGCAAAATGCATCAGGCACAAAATGTACCCAAAAAACTAATTTGGCGCAGTTTCTGCAGGTCTGGTCTAATTTTACCCTAACTTTAAGACAATATTAATAAATCTGCCCTAATGCGTGTATGGGATTTCAGAATATCAGTGGCAAAAAAAACGTCAGGAGCACTACATTTACCCTAAGGATGTGTTCACAACGCCGTCATAACGGAATCCATGACGGCAGTGCTAGATCCCTTACACGACAGACCCTAATGACTATAATGGTTTCCGTTGTTTTCATGGGGAGAATAGCACTGCATGCTACGCTATTACACCTGTCAAATATGACTGAAGCCCCAAACGGAGCCCGTGACGGTAGTTTGAACTAAGGGTATGTTCACACAGGTCGGATATGCTGTGTAAAAGAAAACAGCATATCCGACATACAACCCGCAGGGAATTCCAACCGAAAGACCGCACCAAACGGCCGGGGGGTAAATATAGATTGTTTTTATTAAATTTAACCCCTTAGTGACCACCAATACGCAGCCTAATCTAAGTCCTGCACAGGGGTCCCGTGCAGGCTGGAGCGGGTGCTCAGCTGCCGGATGACAGCCGGGCTCCTGCTCTAACGGTAGCGATCGAAGTTTCCTTCAATCGCTGTCGTTTAACCCCTTAAATGCTGCAGTCAATAGTGACCGCAGCATTTAAGCGGTTTACAGAGGGAGGGGGCTCCCTCTGTCACCCATCGGCAGCCTGCAAATGCATCTACAGGGGGGCTATGTCCCATCATCTACAGGGGGCTATGTCTCATCATCTACAGGGGGGCTATGTCCCATCATCTACAGGGGGGCTGTGAAACAATCATGACAATGACCTTCCTTTGCGTGTTTTCAGGGGGTTGGGACAAAAAAAGGCTGACAAATTAAATTCATCAGTTTTTTTAACGGCCATGAAAAACAGATGCAATATGGATGTCAAACTGCCATTAAAAACGGACAGACAGACTGGAAATGGATGAAAATTTAGAGACACACTGATGCAAAACGGCCATGAAAAACTGACAGTTGATCAGTTTTTAATGGCCATTTTTTTTCACTGTCGTATGAATATAGCCTAAGCCTTAGCGTATCGCTCTCATACGTAACATCCGTTGCGGTTATAAATGGCGCCAAGTCAAAAATGAGTTCAGCGTATATATAAAAACACCACCTCATGTGACCTGTGACGTTGCTGACGCGCAGCGTCAGGACGTAGGACGATCATGTGATCCTCATGTATGAAACGAGAAACGTATTTACAACATCTGTGTCTAGTGGATCACATGATGTAAACAGAGTGTAAATATCAACATTACAATGGATAAGATAAGTGGTGATTCTGACGTTCCTAACAATGTGGCAAGATGAAGGAGACATCCTCCTAGATTTACAGGAAAAAAATCATTAACGTGCCTGTTGAAATAAAATAGCAGAATATAAAACAGCCATTGCATCATGTGAAATTTTGTTATAAATATCATCATATCCAATACATTCATTAACCGCTTCGCACACCATGGCGTACATGCACGTCCAAATGAGCAGTATCTTCGCGCACCTGGGAGTGCAGTTACGTCTGCACATTAACAGTTAATCGGCGTGCGGCGCTATACCGCAGCGGCGGTTAACTGTGCAGGGTGTCTGCCCTGCTCTCTCCGTTGCCGATCAGCGGCCCATCGCCGCTGAATTTGGCAATTAGATGTGGAGGTCGATTGTGATCGCCGCATTTAAGGGGTTTAGAGCAGATCGGCAGCCCCCACATGCAATTTCGGGGGCTGCCGATGGTTGTCATGGCAACCGGGCTACCATGTACGGAAGGCTATGAGGACCAGCTGGAGGCTGGTCTTCATAGGCTTCCTGTCAGAGTGACTGTCACGTCACAATGACAGTTGGAATACATTACACTACATAGGTAGTGTAATGTTGTATTCCAGCAGCAGTCAGAGCTGCAAGTCTTCAAGTCCCGTAGTGGGACAAAAAAAAAAAAGTTAAAAAAAAAAAAGTTAAAAAAAAAAAAGGTAATAAAAATGTTTTCTAAAAGTGTAAAAATAAAATATATAAGTTACATAAACAAGAACTGCTTTTTTTCCTATAATAAGTCCTTTTATTATAGGAAAAAAAATGGAAACGTTAAAAAAAAAAAAAAGTACACATATTTGGTATCACTGCGTTCGGAATGACCCAAACTATAATATAAATTTTCCCGCACGGTGAACACCGCAAAAAAAAATAAAGTAAAAAACAATGTCAGAATCACTATTTTTTTGGTCACCATCCCATCCAAAATATAGAATAAAAAGTGATTAAAAAGTCGCATGTACCCCAAAATAGTACCAATAAAAACTACAAACCGTCCCGCAAAAAACAAGCCCTTACACAGCTTTTTTGACAAAAAAATAAAAAAGTTATGGTTCTCAGAATATGGGGACACAAAAAATGTATTATTTTATTTAAAAAAGTGATTTTATTGCGCAAACGCTGCAAAACATAAAAAAACCTACATACATATGGTATCGTCGTAATCGTATCGCCCCGTAGAATAAAGTCACATTTTAATTTATCGCCCAGGGTGAACGCCGTAAAAAAATAAATTAATACAAAACATTGTCAGAATTTATGGTTTTTGGTCCCTTTGCTTGCCAAAAAATGGATCAAAAAATTGCATGTGATGGTATCAATGAAAACTTCAGATTGTCCCGCAACGAAGCCCTCACACAGCTCAGTTGGAGAACAAATAGAAAAGTTCTAGATCTCAGAATATGGCGACGCAAAATGTGCAGTGTTCCAAAAGCGAATAAGATCGAGCACCATCAGTGTGACACTGGCCACATATCTATAAATTATTTATTTACCGCAATATTATACCCTCTTATTGTACCCTGATGTACTCCGCACAGCTTACATATGCGCTCACATTATAAACTGAAACACCAGTAAAACCCTAAATAGAACTACTGCCAAGCAAAATCTGCGCTCCAAAAGCAAAATGGAGCTCCCTCCCTTCTGAACCCTACAGCGTGCCCAAACAGCAGTTTACGTCCACAGATATGGCCTCGCCATACCCGGGATAACCCGATCAACATTTTATGAGGTATTTGTCTTCAGTGGCACAAACTGGGCACAACATATTGTGCACTAAAATGGCATATCAATGGAAAATTTTAATTTTCTCTCTGCACCAACCGCTGTGCATTAACCCCTTCACGCACCACGACTTAATAGCATGTCGTGGTGAGAGTGGTGTTGTATAGAGCCATATGCTGCAGGTGTCAGCTGTGTATTACAGCTGACGGGAACAGCGATTGAGCTGTTACAGGAGCCTATAAAAAGGACAATATACTGTAATACATTAGTATTGCAGTGCATTGTATCAGCGATCTACCGATCGCTGGTTCAAGTGCACTAGGGGGAATAATAAAATGTGTAAAAAATAAAAGTAAATAAAAGTTATTATTAGTGAAAAAAATGAATATTTAAAGTCCAAAAAAAAACAACCTTTTCCTATTTGTTCTCTAAAGTAATGTAAAAAAAAAAAAAAATACATAAATTTGGTTTCGCTGTGTCCGTAAAAGTCTGAACTTTAACAATATTCCATTATTTATCTCACACGGTGAACGCCGTTAAAAAAAAAAAATGAATTTAAAATGTCAAAGTCCCTGTTTTTTGGTCACCTTAGCGCTCTAAAAAAAAAAATGTAATAAAAAGTGCTCAAAAAGTTGTGTGTACCAAACAATGGTACCAATAAAAACTACAGCTCATCCCACAAAAAATAAGCCCTCACACCTCTCAATCGACCAAAAAATAAAAAAAGTTATGACTCTCGGAATGTGGTGAAACAAAACAATTTTTTTTCTTAAAAATAGTTTTTACTTTGTAAAAGAAGTAAAATATAAAAAAAAGCTATATAAATTTGGTATCACCGAAATCATATTGAGTCGCAGAAAAAATTGAAGTTTCCGTTTTTACAGCATGGTGAAAGTCGTAAAAACGAAACAAAAAGCAATGGAGGAATTTCAGCCTGCAAATAATTTTATTTTCGGTTTCCAATTATATTAAAAGGTACTTTAAATGGTGTCAATAGAAACTACAACTCCTCCTGCAAGAAATAAGCCCTCACAACACTATTGACGGAAAAATAAAAAAACAAAAAAGAAAAAGCAAAAAATGTATCAGTCCGGAATGTGGGGTATTGCCGCACTCGAGAGAAATTGCTTTACAAATGTTGGGGTGCTTTTTCTCCTTTATCCATTGTCAAAATGAAAAAAAATCAAACATTTCAGTAAAAAAAAATAATGTTGATATTCATTTTCGTGGCCTAATTCTAATAACTTCTGCAAAATACCTGTGGGGTCTAAATGTTCACTATACGCCTGGATAGATTTCTTAAGTGGTGTAGTTTCCAAAATGGGGTCACTTTTGGGGTGTTTCCACTGTTTTGGTCTCAGGGGCTTTGCAAATGCGACATAACCCCAGAAATCCATTTCAGCTAAATTTGAGCTCCAAAAGCCAAATAGCGCTCCTTCCCTCCTAAACCATGCTGTGGGTCCACACAGCAGTTTATTATCACATATGGCATACTGCCGTAATCGAAAGAATTGCTTTACAAATGTTGGGGTGCTTTTTCACCTTTATGCCTTGTAAAAATTACAAATTTCTAAGTTTTTTCAGAAAAAAAGTAGATTTTCATCTTCACAAACTAATTCCAAATGAATTCAGCAAAAAAACAGTGGGGTCAAACTGCTAACTATATCAGTAGAAAAATTCCTTGAGTGTAGTTTCCAAAATGGGGTAACTTTTGGGAGTGCTTACACTGTTTTGGTCCCTCAAGTGCATTGCAAATGCGACATGGCACTGAAAACTATTCAAGCAAAATCAGCGCTCCAATATCCAAATGACGCTCCTTCTCTTCTGAGCCCTGTTGTGGGTCCAAATAGCAGTTTATCACCAAATATGGGGTATTGCTGTAATCGGGAGTAACAGTTTTACAAATGTTGGGTTGTTTTTTCTCTTTTATTCCTAGTAAAAATGTAAAATTTCTATGTTTTCTCAGGAAAAAAATGTGGATTTTCATCTTCACAGACCAATCCCAATGAATTCAGCAAATAAACTATGGGGCTAAAATGCTTACTATACCCCTAGATAAATTCCTTGAGGGGTGTAGTTTCCAAAATGGGGGGTTTCTACTGTTCGCTTTTGGGGTGTTTCCACTGTTTTGGCACCACAAGACCTCTTCAAACCTGACATGGTGCCTAAAATATATTCTAGAAAAAAAAAAAAAAGGAGTCCACAAAATCCAGTAGGTGCTCCTTTGCTTCTGAGGCCTGTGTTTCAGTCCGCTAGCACCCTAGGGCCACATGTGGGATATTTCTAAAAACTGTAGAATCTGGGCAATAAATATTGAGTTGCATTTCATGGTTAAAACCTTCTGTGTTACAGAAAAAAGTGTATTACAAATTAATTTTGGCAAAAAAAAATTAATTTGTAAATTTCACCTATACATTGCTTTAATTCCTGTGAAACGCTTAAAGGGTTACACCACTTTCTGAATGCTGTTTTGAATACTGAGGGGCACAAATGTCAAAATTGGGTGATTTATGGGGACTTTCTATTATATAAGGCCCTCAGAGCCACTTCAGCACTGAACTGGCCCCTGTAAAAATAGCCTTTCGAAATTTTCTTGAAAATGGCCGAAATTGCTCCAAAAGTTCTAAGCCGTAGAAAAATAAAAGAATGTTCAAAAAATTATGCAAATATAAAGTAGACACATGGGATATGGGAAATAGTAACTATTTTGTGTGGTATTACTATCTGTTTTAAAAGCAGATACATTTAAATTTCGAAAAATTATAACTTAAATTATGGTGTTTTTCACAAATAAATATTGAATTTATTGACCAAATTTTTTCACTAACATAAAGTACAAAATGTCACGAGAAAACAATCTCAGATTCACTTGGATAGGTAAAATAATTCCAAAGTTATTACCACATAAAGGGACACGTTTGATTTGAAAAAATCGACTTCGTCCTCAAAGCCAAAACAAGCTCATTCCTGAAGGGGTTAAATTAATAGAATAATAAAATACTAATAGTAAGGAGCTTCAGTTCACAGCACCAAGACCACATGGACATTTCACAACATAAACCACATATGTGGAATCACATGTGAAATAACCTTTGATGGGAAAACCTTTCCCTATAATGGATGAAAAACCTTCTCTCCTTATATAACATTAGTGCATTAAGAACATTGCAGGCATGGGAAGGTGCCCATTTTTTTGGTTTTCAAAAAATTGTTGTAGAGAAACCAGATTTTGAGCCCTCATCTGGATGTACCAATTTGTCTTGTAAATTCTGAGAGCGGCGAAAACAAGGTAAAAAAGGTTGTTTAAAAGCTTCAACTGTAGGATAACCCTTCTGCAAAATCGGCCAATTTCCCGTCCCGGTCCCAGACTGGACAGTTCTGTCTTTTCCTGTGAGCACAACTACGATGAAATCTGGACCACCTTCTGTTCTTCCCCATCAAGTAGACATGGTCCGACCTGCCGAAAGTGCTATGGCTGACGACTCCCTAGCCATGTACCCCTTAACCCCTCCAACGGCTTGAGCTTCCACTCTGTGACTTCGTAAGTACCGACTCCTCTGCCTGCCATTTTCCTAAGGGTCCCTTCTTCAAGATGGATATGTGGGACTCGCCCCAGTCGGACTATGTACATATATCTGCTTGCATGATCTTAATATCGGACATTATATGCTGGCTAATATGCCTTTTCTCTAAATACCTCTCCAGGCCATTTGGCCGATCTCACACATATACTGGTATCGTTCACACCTTATGCATGTTCTTCCCTCCCATCCTATATACTGTCCTATCTAGCCTTTGTAATACTTCAAATAAATTATAATCTTGGCTAATGGTCAGTTTGACGTTAATATATCCCCACCCATCCTTCACCCTCCTTCCCTACCAGTCTGCCATGAGATGATTTAGGATGGCAAACTGCCTGGGAGGCTCTGTACCGCGACATAAAAGCTCTTCTGAACCCATACCCCCTTACATTATTCTATATAGAGTCATGTACATGCTTTGACATATAGGACTCGTCCCTGTCGGACTTTGTATATATATATACTCGCACAATCTTTGTATCCAACATTTTGTTAGCTAATATAGTTTTCCTCGGAATATCTCACTGGGCCGTTAGACCGATCCCATATATATACTGGTACCATCTATATCCTACGCATACCACCTGCTCCCGTCCTATATAAAGTATACCTTCTTCTATATAGAATCATATATATATATACATACACACACACTACCGTTCAAAAGTTTAGGGTCACCCAGACAATTTTGTGTTTTCCATGAAAACTCACACTTATATTTATCAAATGAGTTGCAAAATGACTAGAAAATATAGTCAAGACATTGACAAGGTTAGAAATAATGATTTTTATTTCAAATAATAATTTTCTCCTTCAAACTTTGCTTTCGTCAAAGAATGCTCCATTTGCAGCAATTACAGACCTTTGGCATTTTAGCTGTTAATTTGCTGAGGTAATCGGGAGAAATTTCACCCCATGCTTCCAGAAGCCCCTCCCACAAGTTGGATTGGCTTGATGGGCACACACACACACTACCGTTCAAAAGTTTAGGGTCACTTAGAAATTTCCTTATTTTTGCAAGAAAAGCACAGTTTTTTTCAATGAAGATAACATTAAATTAATCAGAAATACACTCTATACATTGTTAATGTGCTAAATGACTATTCTAGCTGCAAACGTCTGGTTTTTAATGCAATATCTGCATAGGTGTATAGAGGCCCATTTCCAGCAACCATCACTCCAGTATTCTAATGGTACATTGTGTTTGCTAACTGTGTTAGAAGGCTCCCACACAGTCCAAATGGAAGGTCTTCGGCTGAGCGACATCCGGCGCCATTTTCTTGTGGACCGGAAAGTAATATGACTACTTCCGGTCGCGGCTTCCGGACATGTGTTCAGAAGCGTGCGGACGGACCGGAGGGATTGGCGGCGGCAGGAGCAGGTAAGTTATGTTTGTGTATGTGATGTGTGTGTATGTTCGTGTTTTCGTGTGTGATTAACACTGTATGTAAGCCTACTACACTGTGTATTCGCTCAAAAAATGGCGACTCACAGTGTAGGTTTCAACATTCAATCCCCTCCTTTCTCCTGGCACTAGCCAGGATAAAGGAGGGGGGATTGTTTGAGGACGCTTTAGCGAGTGTCTTCTCAAATTTTGCAGCATAAAGCAATGTGGTTGCTTTACCACATGCCAATGCTGCAATTTTGGAAATTGCTCCCTCTAGTGACAGCACAGGGAAATGTTATAAATTAGAATCTAATTTATAATATTTCCTGACTCGTGAAAAAATTAGAACAATGTCTAATCATGTATACACTAACTGTTTAACTAAAAAGTGGTGTAGTTTCCCAAATAGGGTCACTTTTGTGTGATTTCTACTGCTTACCACATATGGTGTATTTACGTAATTGGGAGAAATTGTTTTACAAATGTTGGGGTGCTTTTTCTCCTTTATTCCTTGTAAAAATTTTCGATTTTTACCTTTACAGACTAATTCCAATGAATTCAGCAAAACAATTATGGAGTCAAAATGCTAACTTTACCCCTAGAAAAATTCATTGAAGGGTGTAGTTTCCAAAATGGGGTCACTTTGGGGGGTTTCCACTGTTTTGGCCCCTCAAGTGCATTGAAAACGTGACACAGCACTGAAAACTATTCCATCAAAATCAGAAATCCAAATGGTGCTCCTTCCCTTCGGAGTCCTGCTGTGGGTCCAAATAGTAGTTTATTACCACATATGGGGTATTGCTATAATCAGGAAAAATTGCTTTACATATGTTGGGATGTTTTTTCTCCTTTATTTCTTGTAAAAATTAAAAAAAAAACAAAACCTTTTCCAGGAAAAAAAGTCGATTTTCATCGTCACATACTAATTCAATACATTTAGCAAAAAACTGTGTGTTCAAAATGCTAACAATACCCCTAAATAAATTCCTTGAGGGGTGTAGTTTCCAAAATGGGGTCACTTTTGGGGGTCTTTACGGTTTTGCCACAAGACCTCTTCAAACCTGACATGGTGCCTAAAATATATTCTAATAAAAAGGTGGCCCAAAATCCACTAGGTGCTCCTTTGCTTCTGAGGCCTGTGATTCAGTCCATAAGGCCCTCAAAGCCACTTCAGAACTGAACTGGTCCCTGAAAAAATAGCCTTTTGAAATTTTCTTCAACATTTGGGAAATTGCTGCTAAAGTTCTAAGCCTTGAAACATCCTAGAAAAATAAAAGAATGTTCAAAAAACGATGCCAACATAAAGTAGACATATGGGAAATGTTAACTACCGGTAGTAACTATTTTGTGTGGTATTACTATCTGCTTTACAAGCAGATACATTTAAATTTAGAAAAATCATAATTTTCTCCAAACCTTGGTGGTTTTTACAAATAAATATTGAATTTATCGACAATGTTTTTTCATTAACATAAAGTCCTATATGTCACGAGAAAACAGTCTCAGAATCGCTTGGATAGGCAAAAGCATTCCCAAGTTATTACCACATAAAGCGACACGTCAGATTTGAAGAATCGGCTTCGTCCTGAAGGCCAAAACAGGCTGGGTCCTGAAAGGGTTAATCCGCAGCGTGTTAATTTATGCTGTGTGTTTGTTGATTTTCTGTTGCGGGTTTTCCCCATTGAAAATCCACAACAAAAAGCCAAGTGTTGCGACTTTTGTGGCATAATCACAGCGATTACACCGCAAAAATTGCAGCTCCGTACCCAGAACGACTCATTCTTCCTGGGATGACGTTTCATCCCATGTGACCGCTGCAGCCAATCACAGGCTGCAGCGCCACATAGCCCGCAACATCATCGTAGTAGGCCGGAGCGGACGTCAAAGGAGGGAGGGGGTAAGTATGAGCGTTTTTTTTACGCAGTGGAAATTCTGTCCGAAAAACCACACAATGTGGTGCGATTTTTCGGACAGAAGGTGTTGCGGGTTCCAGGTGGGATTTTTACGCTGCGTAGCCGACCCGTGGAAACTTGACTTTTATCTGAACTTGCAGAAATCCATGCACTTTCTGCAGACACAGCAACATTCAGATGAACGGATTTTCAGTTGCAGAAAACTTCTGCAACAAAATCTGCCGCATGTGACTGAACACTTAGGCTATGTTCACACGGGGTATTTTGCCGAGTTTTTTGACGTGGAAACCGCGTCGCAAAACTCGGCAGAAACGGCCCGAGAACGCCTCCCATTGATTTCAATGGGAGGCGTCGGCGTCTTTTTCCCGCGAGCAGTAAAACTGCCTCGCGGGAAAAAGAAGCGACATGCCCTATCTTCGGGCGCTTCCGCCTCGGACCTCCCATTGACTTCAATGGGAGGCAGGAGAAAGCGTATATCTCGCTGTTTTATGCCCGCGGCACTCAATGGCCGCGGGCGAAAAACGGCGCGATAATTGCTGCGAAAATCGGCGTGCAGGGAGAGGAATATCTGCCTCAAAGTTCCAAACGGAATTTTGAGGCAGATATTCCTCCCCCAAAATACTCCGTGTGAACATAGCCTTAGATTGGCCATTTTGGTGGTTGAAAAACACCAAAGACCATGTTAGTACAAGTGGTTTTGCTGCATGTATTTTTGTACAAATCTCATTGACAATTTGAAGACGCACAATGTTCAGGCCTTTGCTGGTGAATCCGCAGCATTGGAAGCATTGATTAGGCTGGAATCACACATGTCGTTTTCTTGGCAGATTTTTGAGCCAAAGACAGAAGTGGATCCAGGAGGAAGGAGAAGTATATGGGTCCACTTTACCCTTCTGTCAGGATCAACTCATGGATTTGGCATAAAAAACTGCCATAAAACCTCAATGTGTGATTCCAGGCTTATGGCTTTCCATAGTTGGAGTGTATTTCCTAGAGCGGTTCCTTCCTTTCATAGGCGACATCCTCCGTGAGACGTTTATGATTATTGGCGCACACACTGCTCGCTCTATCTCCCGGCTGCGCTTTATTTGTCGGGACGTCCTCCCTGGTGCGTCCTCCCGCCATATCCCGTTTCTCGCCTCCATGCTCCCCGTCTTTCCCCTCATCTTCATCCTTCCCGAGGCCTCTGTGCCCCGTGTAGTACGGACGCAGCCTCAGTAGCTCCCGCCGTGCTAGAGTCCCCTCCTCCAGCAGCAGGCCTCATCTCTCCTCCCTCTACTGCCTAGTCCCCTCCTCCTCTCCAGGCCCAGTCTTTCTCCGCCATGTTAGTTTCTCCGGGTCCCGGCCTACTGATCAGGCCAATTCCTGGTATGATCGTTTGGTTCCGAGCTGGGCAACGTCCCCGGTGGCTGTACGTGTGATCGGCAGACACAGGCGGGGGTAAGTGGGTAGCGGGGGCGCTGAGTAGAATATAACGTGTATGTGTACCCAGTCACTTGTGTAGATGTGCAGCTATTGGCACAGGAGTGGACTTGGGTATATGTGTGTACTCTTACCCCGTAGGTCTGTGCCATCAGCAGAGCTCTGTGTATGTGGTGTCTATTTACATACATTGCAGTCCGGGTGGTTCTGGAGATGCCCAGCCTGTGTGTCTATGTATGATGGAGTATATGGGAATTGTGCTGCATTTGTGTTGTCACATGTATATTGCGGAGACAGGGCACAGCGGGCACTTAGCATGGCACTTTACATATTGCTTCTGGGTATTGTCAGTGTTTTATTATGGAAGCAGCTCTTCTAGTCGCTGTCAGGGTTGTGTGGCTGATCTGTCATACAGAGGGGCTGCCTCCTATCTGTCTACACCATCAATTGGTAATTGTGCCTCCTCTGTTATGTCCAGCTATACTACCTCCATTATGTGGAACTAAAAGATCTATCTATCTATCTTTTCTTTCAGTTGTTCTTAATCAAGTAACTTTTTGTTATTATTTTTATTCCACGTTTGTGGGAAAGCTAGGTGACAACCAATATTGCCACCGTTACAGGCTCCATAGGTGCTGTCACGCAACTGTCCCAGACATCTGAATGGCAATTCTGCCTAGTCATGAGGCCATATAGAAATGTGTCCCTATGTAACTAGGCATATGTGTGACAACTCTGTATTTATGGCCATCTTGGTTGTCAGCGTACCTTCCCAGAGAGAGAGAGAACTTAGAAACTCAGAGCTTCAAGCTAAAAAAGAAATCACACACTTGGGTTCCTTTGACTTCTAAGTATAAAAATGTAGGAGCCAAATTATATTTTTTGGTCACCAAAATAAGGCTTCTTCATATCTGCGTTGGGACTCCGGTCATGGGTTCCGCCGGACCTTCCCGTCAGGGGAACCCATGAACGGAAGCCAAACTCAAACAAACAGAAACAATAGGTAGGTTTCCGTTTGTTTGGATTCCCTTCATGGGTTCCCCTGACGGGAAGGTCCGGTGGAACCCATAAACGGAGTCCCAACGCAGATGTGAACGAAGCCTAAAAAGCAATATAACATGTAAACTATAGAAATATTTACACTAGACTGTGGACTGACTGACAGCAGCGTTTACATTAATCACTGGACTGAGTAGCGTTTGCAGTTGACTGTGGACTGACAAGCGGCAGCGTTTACGCTAGACTATGGACTGACAGGCTGCAGCATTTACGCTAGGCTGTGGACTGACCGGCGGCAGCGTTTACGCTAGACTGTGGACTGACCGGCGGCAGCGTTTACGCTAGACTGTGGACTGAGCGGCGGCAGCGTTTACGCTAGACTGTGGGCTGACCGGCGGCAGCGTTTACGCTAGACTGTGGGCTGACCGGCGGCAGCGTTTACGCTAGACTGTGGGCTGACCGGCGGCAGCGTTTACGCTAGACTGTGGGCTGACCGGCGGCAGCGTTTACGCTAGACTGTGGGCTGACCGGCGGCAGCGTTTACGCTAGACTGTGGGCTGACCGGCGGCAGCGTTTACGCTAGACTGTGGGCTGACCGGCGGCAGCGTTTACGCTAGACTGTGGGCTGACCGGCGGCAGCGTTTACGCCAGACTGTGGGCTGACCGGCGGCAGCGTTTACGCCAGACTGTGGGCTGACCGGCGGCAGCGTTTACGCCAGACTGTGGACTGACCGGCGGCAGCGTTTACGCTAGACTGTGGACTGACCGTGGATTATTGTTCTATATGACCCGACTTCAGCCTAACAAGGAGCGCCGCAGGTGCAGGGCGCTCAGTTGAACGCTTCTGTACCTTAGTTTCAGTGACAGTGGTGGTCTCAGCACTCTGACCCCAAACTTCTGATATTTCCTTGCCATACCAAAAGTTTAATAAAAGTGCAGTTAGGCCCCATGCACACGACCGTAAAAACTGCCGTAATTACGGGCCCATAGACTTCTATTGGCCACGGGTACCTCCCTGTTTGCTTACGGGAAGGTGCCCGTGCCGTTGAAAAAGATAGAACATGTCCTATTTCAGGCTGTAATTACGGCACGGGCAGCCCATAGAAGTCTATGGGGCTCCCGTAATTACGGGTGACTACGTGTGTGCACCCGTAATTACAGGAGCGTTGCTAGGCGACGTCAGTAAATAGTCACTGTCCAGGGTGCTGAAAGAGTTAAACGATCGTCAGTAACTCTTTCAGCACCCTGGACAGTGGCTACCGATCACAATATAGATAAACCTGTAAAAAAAAATAGAAGTTCATACTTACCCAGAACTCCCTGCTTCTTCCTCCAGTCCGGCCTCCTGGGATGACGTTACAGCCCATGTGACCGCTGCAGCCAATCACAGGCCAATCACTGGCTGCAGCGGTCACATGGACTGCCGCGTCATCCAGGGAGGTCGGGCTGGATGTGAAGAGAGGGACGCGTCACCAAGACAACGGCCGGGTAAGTATGAATTTCTTTTACTTTTATTACGGAAAGGGCTGTCCCTTCTCTCTATCCTGCACTGATAGAGAGAAGGGGCTGCCGATTAGTGCAGTGCAATTTTGCAGCCAAAAACGTGCCTGTAAATACGGGTGGAATAATGGTGACACCGGACCCGTATTTACGGGCACAGGTCCATAAATACTGGTGCAATACGGGTCGAATACGTGTGACCAAGGACCCGTATTTACGGGTATACAAAAATACGGTGGTGTGCATGAGGCCTTACTCTGTAATGTTTTAGATCTGTATTTCTGTAGCAGGCTATTTAAAAAAATAAATAAATAATAAAATCACTGACGCCTGTGGCTCCTGTCTAAAAATGTAGGAGCCAGCTTATATTTTTTGGTCGCATTTGCAATCATTTTGGTTCATACATCGTTTTTTTTTTGTCGGGCAGAAAAACCTGCCCAGTATTATGAATTGGCCGCTTTTATTTTCGCGTTTTTTTTTTTAGCTGCTTACTATAATTAAAAAAAAATATGCACAAAACGAGCGCCACAGGTGTTTTTGTTTTTTTGCCTTCCTTTGATTTCAAAGGGAGGTCAGAGGCAGAAACCGCTCAAAGAAAGAGCATGCAGCTTTTTTTTTTTCGTGAGCGGCCAAAATCCGTCCAGGAAAAAAAAAACTCTGAAATCAATAGGGGGCGTTTCTCGGCGCTGATTCTGACATGGCTTCCGCATCAAAATCAGTGCCAAAAAAAGCTGTGTGAACTGCACCTTAATGGAGTTGTCTAGTCTCAAAAAATAGGCCATCAATAGCTAATCGGTCATGGTCCGTCTCCTGGCACCCACGCCTATCTGCTTTAAATGGGCCGCAGCGCTGGTACAAGCGCTGCTTCCCCTCCATTCCTTATCTGCTCATACTGTGAGTGGCCGACACACTTGTAGCGGCCGTTCACAGTATTACAGCCTTCTATTCATTTCAATAGGAGTAGGCTGTACAACTGAGCCGCCGCCGCAAGTGTGTCGGCGATTCACAGTGCGAGCAGGAAAGGAAATGAAGGGGAAACAGCGCTGCGGCACCTTCAAAACAGCTAATCGCCAGGTGTGCTGGGAGTCGGACCTTGACTGATTAGCTATTGATGGCCTATCCTGAGGATAGGCCATCAATTCTTGGGGGACTAGACAACCCCTTTAAGTCTCGATTCCTGATATTGTTGAACAGAAATATTTGTGAGTAGATAAGAACTTCTAGTTATTTTTACATGTAATTTTATTAAGAACAAATAGCAACAATGAATTGTAAATAAGGACAGAGGAAAAGGAACATATATATGTCTGTATCTGTTCTGCTCCAGGCTCATAATTCGTTTGGTAAATAAAGCTTTGGATACAGGCACAGCCTGTTCTTCTGCAGCTTGTCGCCTGCTTTATTCACCATTACACTCACTGCTTTTACTGCTTGTGGACCCGTTTCCACAAAGTGGAACAAATTCTTTTTCGCATGCCATATAGTGTCACATCTCATAGGTTACATATCTGCTGGGGTGATCTGCCAATAATCTCATTTTCACAAGGCTGCCAAATCCTTGGCCAATATCTGATAGTCCCAGAGGTGTCCAACTTCCGCTTAAAGACTATTTAAACCTTTGATGTAAATGTTTTGTTTTTTTTTGGTTTGTGGTTTTTGGTAAAACAATGTATTCTGTGATTTTATGCAAACAATAGGTTTTTATTATAGAATTTTTTTACTTTTGAAGATAGTTTTTATGTATTCCATATACATAGAAGCTGTATCATGCCATCAAATCCATCAGGTCTAATGGACTGACAGCTTGGCAAAAAGCTGGTCCTGCGTGTCGCTCAGCTGTTATTGATCTTACCTAAGTTCATGAACTTAGATGTGATCAATAACAGGTGGATCCTGTGTGTCAGAGACATGCAGGATCCGCTGTCACCAAAGCAGACATGAGAGCAAGATACAGCTTCTAAGTATCCAGGATACATAGAAGCTGTGTCTCAAAAAGTAAAGACATTTTTTCATATAAAACAATTAAAAAGTTGTTTAAAATACCATAATATGTTTTATTGAAGAACAAAATGTGCACAAAGGTTTACATAGCCTTTAAAGTCATCAGTATGGTCAGTATTCATATAGTGGATCTCTGACTTCCTGCTATCTGCATCACAACATCACTGTCTTGACGGTGGCAGAACTCCTTTTCTACAGTCTACATGGCATGCATGCAGAAGCCATATATTTATAGCCAATGCCTGGATCAGATCCTATACTGTGAGATCAGGAAAGCAAGTTTTGATCTAGGCTATCCTGCTCTAACTGGAGTTGGCACTAGGTCTTATACTATTTGCTGTAGTAGATCTGTGACATAGGATAGAAATCTCCACAATGACTAATCAGTGATTCACAATGACTGACATCCTGTCATATAGTCTGATCACTATGCATCAATGTCAGGCCCCATGCACACAACCGTAGAATTCATCCGTAATTACGGACCCATTCATTTCTAATTCCCACGGACACCTTTCTGTATATTTACGGGAAGGTGTCTGTGCCGTAGAAAGGCTCCGCAAAAGATAGGACATGTCCTATTTTTTTTCTTTTTACAGACCGAGCTCTCATACTTTATATGGGCGCACGGCCCGCAAATGCGGGAGGCTGTATGCTGCCGTGTCCGTAATCGCAGACCGTGATTGCGGGCACGGTCATGTGCATGGGGCCTAAGTTTATTCTTTGCTTTCTGCTACTTCGCATTTGTTTCTGTCTTGTAGCCATACCCCATTATACAGCCCTTCATGAATAGTGTGTTGCCTCCACTTCTCTGTGGCTCTATCAGAGGGGAAAAAAATCAACCAATCAGATTCCAGCTTTTACTTTTCTACTGCACATTTGAAAAAGAAACAACAGACCTGATTGGTTGCTATGAGCATCTGTACTAGTATTTACACATGAGGCCCACTGTGGTGTTCTCTACTAAGGGCCTTTTTACACTGGCAGAATATCGGTTAAGCGTACGCTCGTATGAACACTCGTTCCATCACTGCCTGTGTAAACAGGGAAGTGATCAGCCGACAAACGAGCAAACGCTAATTTGTCAACTGATCGCATTGTATATGCCGCCTAAAAAGTTATTGTCTGTTGGCAGTACATTTCCCTGTATAAACTGGATGTGCTGCCTACAATGTGCAAATTGTATGAGTATAAACTATAAAGGATAGTATTAAAGAGAACCTTTCACCTCCCCATACATGTGCAGCTGAGTGCAGCATGTAATGGGGATGGCTGAACAAACCCTGGGGCACTTTACATTTTTTTTCTACCTCCCTCCGTTATTTAGATATCGGTGCCGTTATATTTGGCACCCAATATTTAAAGAGGCTCTGTCTACATAATATGATCGACGCTGTAATGTAGATAACAGCAGTGGTTTTTATTTTGAAAAACTATCATTTTTGTGCAAGTTCTGAATAATTTTAGATTTATGCTAATTCGTTTCTTAATGACCAACTGGGAGTGTTTTTGCTTTTGACCAACAGAGCGTTGTTAAGAGAAGTGTATGACGCTGACCAATCAGCATCATACACTTCTCATTGTTCCAGCCCAGCTTCTTTCACTGCACAATCACACTGTAACAATGAGAAGTGTAGGACGCTGATTGGTCACTGATTGGTCAGCCTCATACACTCCTCTGTACAAAGCCCAGTTGGTAAAAAGTAAAAACACGCCCAGTTGGTCATTAAGAAACTCATTAGCATAAATCTAAAATTGCTCATAACTTGCTCAAAAATGATCTTTTTACAAAATAAAAACCACTGTTATCTACATTACAGCGCCGATCACATTATGTAGGAGGTAGGGCACTTTTAATGTGGTGACAGAGCCTCTTTAAATAACCCCCTGAACTGTCAATGGGGCGTGTACTGGCAAGGGGTCTTGTTAATATGGCTGTGACACTGTCCAATCAGATATGGACAGTGTTACAGCAAGAGCGAGGAGAGAGAGTGTGTGCTCGCACACGCTCTCACTCTTCAGCTTTCAAGATCAGTCTTCTGCCAAACTGGCAAGGGGGCATGCCACTGCTACGGACAGCGTAAGAGCTGGGGAGAGGAGAGCGGACATGCGCGCTCTCATCTCCATCTCTTGCGAGAGATCAGTCTTGTACTTTGTCTGCCGAGCTGGCAAGGGGGCGTGTCTCTGCTACGGACAGTGCAAGCGCTCCCCAGCTCTTACACTGTCCGTAGCAGTGACACGCCCCCTAGCCAGTTCGGCAGAAGACTGATCTTGAAAGCTGAAGAGTGAGAGCGAGCGTGCACACTCTCTCCTCTATCCTTGCTCTTGCCGTAACACTGTCCATATCTGACTGTCACAACCATAGTAACACAACCCCTTGCCAGTACAAGCCCCATTGACAGTTCAGGGGGTTATTTTAAATATCGGGTGCCAAATATAACGGCACCGATATCTAAAGAACGGAGGGAGGTAGTAAAAAAATGTAAAGTGCCCCAGGGTTTATGCAGCCCTCCTCATTACATGCTGCACATGTATGGGGAGGTGAAAGGTTCTCTTTACCAGTCTTTTGTCCCCATACTCCTGTTATAATGCTGTTGTCATGGATCGGCGCCCTTTACAGGGCAGAAAATCCGCCTCTGTAAAACCACCTTTAGTTGTGGTCTATCTTCCCCTCAACATTTAGCTCTTAACTAGGGATGCACGATGCATTGAAACTTCGATACTGTTTCGATACCGTGCGCCCTCAAACAGTTCGATACCGTGATTTCATGTATTTCGATACTAAGCTGTGCGGCCGCACAGCTAAGTATAGTAGTACATAAATGTATGAGAGCGGGGCTGCGGCTGCGGCTGTGTGATACATTTGTAATACAGCTCCTGAGAAGAGCGCGCGCGGTCAGCATGATGTGATGCGACCAGCACTGCACTAATGAGTGCCGGCACTGAAGACCGAACATGGCAGGTGCACTGCAAAACACCCCCATGTTCTGTCTTCAGTGCCTGCGCTGCCGCTCATTAGTGCAGCGCCGGCCGCATCACCTTATGCTGACCGCGTGTGCACTTGTCAGGAGCGGGGCAATGACTGTATTACACAGCTGCAGCCCGGCTCTATAATGGCGGAGATGAGAGAAACCTCTCATCTCCGCCACTATTCTCCTGAATGCTGCGATCAAAGCGGACCGCAGCATTCAGAGGTAAATGAGAAGGGGGGATGCCCCTTTGGATCGCGTCATGGGGAATTCAGGGCCATACCATATATGGGCAGACAGCCCAGGATCCATTGAAGGACCCCAGGGCTCTCTGACCATATTTCCTGTTAGGGCATACTTAGTACACAGGCAGTTGTTAGGACATACCTATCAGTACACAGGCTAATGTACTGGCATATAGATATATGCCAGTACATTAAAGTTTAAAAATAAAAAAAATAAAGTAATGTTAAATAAAAACACACACATTACAATAACATGTCTCGATACATAAAATATACACATTCGGTATCGCCGCGACCGTAATAACACATTTATAGCGTCATTCATGTTTACGCTGTTATAAAATAAAAAACATTAATAGTAATTAACCCCATCATGTACCTCACACATTAACCCAATGTTGTTTATTATGTGAGGCACGTGGAGGTTCAAAATTCGTGCCTCACATCAGAAAACGGAAGAACTTTTGTTATTATTATTGCCAAAAGTATCATTTTGGTATCGAGTATCGCAATACTACACGAAATGTCGGTATCGAAGTCCAAATTCTGCTATCGTGACATCCCTAGTCTTAACATTACTAGGCCTCCTATCATATAGTTTTATGGTATGTGTGCGTTTGTATTACTTGTACAGTTTTCTGTTTGTCATCCTTTGTGACTTGACATTATTATTCTGTTGTACAGATGTTTTCTCATGCCCTGATGCCCACTATACCCGTATGAGAATTCAAGACTACTATGAGTGCTAGATAGCATATGCATTTTCCTGGCTTCTAACGGTCAGTGACAGTACAGAGAATGAAGAAAAAGATGAGTAGCTGCCATGCCTGCACGAAAATATAAGCAAGTAATTGCACCCACTAAACAGCCCCTCCAAAGTGCAGCTGGACGGCCCTAAATCAATCGATGATATCTGTTGTAAAATCTCAGTAGATCTGCAGAACTAAGTCACAAAAGAAGCCATGCTTATACTGTATAGAGAATCATCCGCTATATCTTTTACGGTCTAGCTTCTAGTTGCTCAGTGTTACTATATCAAGTGAATCCGCAGTGGGATTATTCTATTAAAGGGATTGTCGATCTCGGACAGGCCCTTTTGTGTGGACAGGTCCCCATCATTTTCCATGTCGTCGTAGAGGGAACGGATAGACAACTGATAATCACCCTGCAGGGGCAAGTGACTCATTTCTAGGCTCCCATTAAAATCAGTAAGGTTTCCATGTAACGGTCAGACACGCTGGGTCCTCCAAAATGAACTTTCCACACTGCCTAATAGAGGGGTGAGGTCCTGAATGAGGGACATACCCACACACCATTGCCTCCATATGCCTATACAGTGGAGTTTTCTCGTGACAGGTCTACTGTAAAAGGTAATCTGTTATCTCTTTTTAGGGGTTTATGTAGTCTGTCTAAGGGAAGGATACAGAATATGAAAGCTATTCATTTATTTGATGAGGTATACATTCTTGAGTTGCATTGTATCACAAGTATATATTGTTTTTCAGTTTATATGATTTAAAATCTACCATGTGATATTCAATAATACCATTAGTTTGCTCAAACCAACTGTGCTGTTTTGCTCAAAGTTGTATTCTTTGTGAGCATTTTAATATGCAGTGCATAATGGGATTACCTTGCATGACTTTCACTTTTTTTCATCTCGGTTTATGTGTTCCAGGCTTTGTGTGCAGCATCTACATTAAGTGGAGCCATGCATTAGAACTACCAGGTAAGTCTTCAGTTTCCATTCACTCTATGGCTGTAAATGTACAATTTAAAAAAAAAGATCAGTGTGACGCTCTTTTTGTGCAACGTGTGAGCGTCCAGTGCATTGCACAGAGGGGAACGGGGCATGTACGGACCTGAGTTCCGCTGCAATGTTTACATGCCGCGGCACTCAGGTCAGCAAGAGCACAGTATCGAGGGAGTTTTTTTTTTTTTTTAAGAAAACAAGTAAGGCTAAAAGAAAAAAAAAACTAATTCTTGTGAAACCCTTCAATATATTTTAAAAAAATGGGTAAATAACCCAGAATTCTTAATTCTGTTTTGGGGGCAAGACACCATCTTCCATATGTAATGTTCACAATACCCAACTAATGGTGGATTATCAAAATGCCAAATAGAATGAATTAAAATGTATTTTGAGGGTATAGATCTACAATTCCGAAAATGCAAGTAATGTCATAAAATGTCCTAGTCTTATTTCTTGTACTTTTATTACAGATACCGTTACATTTCCAGTCATGGGGGACATGAAGACTCCAGACTTTGATGATCTTCTTGCTGCTTTTGATATCCCTGATGCCACAAGTTTGGATTCCAAAGAAGCTATCCAGGCCACAAGTGATGAACAAGAAAACCATCTTAAAGCATCAGGAATGTGTTTGGATGAGAATCTGTCTTTGGCTCAGTCTGTGCCTGCCCCTGATGTTCCAGCAGTTAGTGTTATTGTGAAAAACACTAGCCGACAGGAGTCGTTTGAGGCATCTGAGAAAGAAGGAAATCATATGGGTCCAGCTTTACTACAGAATGGATTTCGTGGACCTGAATTGGGCACTGATCCACATGCTGTTGGACCAGGCTATGGAAAATTTGAACCAGGATTTATCAATGGGGACAACTCACGGGGTTACACAGATAAGATTGAGTCACACAAGGCTGAACCATTGCCAACTTTTAGCCAGTTTAGCCCTATTTCTAGCCCTGAGCCAGAAGATTCAAAAGATAATGTGGTACTTAACAAGCAGAAGGCAGTGGAATCTCCATATTTCCCACAGCCTTCCATGTATGTTCCTGAAGAAGAATGTATGGTAGACTCTCTTAGAAAGTCCTCTGAACCAGAGCTTAGTATGTTTGATGAATACTGTAAAAAGGAGCAGAAATCAGACTGCCTGGAAGCAGATAAGGATAGATCTGAGCAAACCCCAGGTATAGACAAAAACAGCAGTTTCCTCGGGTCACCCTTGGCATTTAGGGATGTCCAGGACAGCAGCCTTTCTGAGGAGAAAGTATTTTCAGGGCCAGGGGAACCTTTTAGTAACGCAGCTGGTACATCAACTCTGTGTTCCTCATCTGTGCCACCTCGGCAGCGTATAAAACCTGCACATTCAAAATTATCGTCTTGTGTTGCTGCTTTGGTGGCCTTGCAGGCCAAAAAAGTTGCAGTGGTCCCTAAAGAGGAATCTCTGAATATTTCTAAAGAAGTTAGTGTCCCATTGAAAGAAAGTATTAAGGGTAGTCCTAAGATGCCAAAGTCTCCTAAAAGTCCAATAAGTCCCCTGGAGGTGGTAAAGAAAATAATTAAAAACCCAGACAGCCCCATGAGTGTCTGTAGTGACACCAGTAGTAAAGACTCTCCTTCGGTTTGTGCTGGTTCTCCTCCTGCAATTCCCAAAGTGAGGATTAAAACTATAAAAATGTCATCGGGTGAGATCAAAAGAACGGTAACCAGTATTTTGCCAGAAGTTGAACAAGATGATCTGGTAAAATCTCCAGAGGATGTTTTAGGGGAAAATTCATCTGGGGAAGATATCAAACCACCTGTGCCCTTGGAAGAAGTGACTGACTCAGAAAAGGAAAAAACTAAAATCTCTGGAAAAAGTAAAACCACAACTAGCGTCCAAGGACAAAATGCTGCTAGCACTCAAGTATCAAATTCTAAAGGGGATAAAAAGAAAGGAGTGCAAGGTTCAGGCCTTCACAATCCTGGTAGTGGATCAGCGAAGTCCTCCAACAGCTCTCCGAACAAGAAGCAGTCAACAACTTCCACCAAGACTGCACCTAACTCATCCACCTTGCTCCCCAAGGCTGTTCACCTTGCTAACCTTAACCTGGTCCCGAATAGTGTCACTTCCACTGTTGCAGCAAAGACTACAACAGTAAGGCAGACACAAGGACAAGGGACACCTATGGCAGTGCCACTGGTACACCAAGTTAAAATGGCAGCTCCTGTTATCGTGGATGCTTTTAATAAACTTCTGCACAGTGCTAATCCTGTCCCAACATATACTCCGAATTTGAGTCCTCCTCCTGACAGCAACATTACACTGCCACCTGCAGGTTACAATTGCCTGGAGTGTGGAGATTCATTTGCCTTGGAGAAGAGCCTTGCACAGCATCATAGTAGACGAAGTATCCATATAGAAGTAATGTGCACTCAGTGCACTAAAACGGTTCAGTTCTACAACAAATGCAGTTTGCTAAGTCATGCCAGGGAACACAAGAGCAAAGGACTGATCATGCAGTGTTCACAGCTGATGATGAAGCCCATTTCTGCAGAACAGATGCTGGCCCCTCCACCTTTAATTGCCTCTGTTCTGGCAGCTCAGCCTTCATCTTCCAAACAACGAATAGTATCCCCAACAACTCCACTTGGAGTGTGGTCTGGGACTTCCTCGTATGCCCCACCAGCTATGCCACTTTATGCCGATCCATATGGACTTATACGTCATGGGTTCAAGTGTTTGGAGTGTAGCAAGCAGGTTGAGGACTATACCTGTCTAGCAGGACATTATCAGAGAGTGGCAGAGGAGAAAGACGGACTTGTAAGTGAGCCATCACTCCTATTTATCACAGTCTCTCAAATTCTAGGTTCAATTTTACTCCTTTAGGAAAGCCTACATGTGCTAGTTTTTTTTGTTAGAATATCATTGTCTCTAAACTTACCGGAGAACTACTTGTACATTTACTTTTTTAGCCTTTGGCTAACCGACCAACCCTTTCAAATATTTAAATCTGTGAACCAAAGTATTTGTGAGCTGGTGTAAGTGTGACTGTACTGCCAAGTGAAGCTATTAAATTAGCATATTCACCTATATAATGGTACTACTTTGAACAAGAAAAAAGTTGTTTCCTGGCGTATATACTATTTTTTGTATTACTTCAAAGCGTACCTAACTTTTCTGGTGACTATTCAGAATAAGCTGTCATATGTGTGTACATGAGAAATAACACTATTTCTGACCATTATTATAGGTTTTGTATATGCCATTTTTTTAGCAGTTTTCTCCTCTGCAGGCCCTAGCTCTAACTCCGTTTTCTCTGAGCCTAATGGCTATCATGCCTTCTATACACAGCACACCGAGAAGAGGAGAATCCTGCTATCCTATACTAGTCCTTCTCCATGAATTAGAATATTATCAAAAAGTTAATTTATTTCAGTAATTTAATTCAAAAAGTGAAAAAAAAATCTTCCTTATCATAAAGGAGATGTAATGCTCCATGCAATAAATGTCAATTTTATATTGATGATATTAACATTTCTTTGCAGAGTGTAAAAGATGCTCCAAATTATTTCAATGCATGTGAGTGGTCTATTTCCCAGAAGGATAAATGTTAATCTCTGTGGGGTAATGACCCCTCCTATCCGTTCCGTAGTTTGTTAAAGTTCCGTTCCTATGGCTGGGGACTACGAAACCTCACTTGCTTCTTTCTTATAATTAGGCAATCAATCCTTGCCTTCTCCCATGGAGCATTACATCTCCTTTATGATAAGGAAGATATTTTTTTTGTTGTAAACAGTCTTGTCCTGGTGTGTCATTTGTTTTGCACACTTTTTTTAAATATGTTACGAGTAAAGGTTAAATTTTAAACGAAACTCTAGTCCTATTCCAGTGATCTGATTACAAATTCTTGGAGAGTATAGAAAATATCAAGTCCTGCGGTGGAAGGCTTCAAAATATACCACTAACACCTCAACTTAACAGTTAATGAAAACCCCAAATTTAGTCTCTCATAAATTATTTTTAATACCGAAATGTTGGCCTACTGAAAAGTATGTATAGTATATGCCCACAATACTTAGTCTGGGCTCCTTTTGCAGGAATTACTGCATCAATGCGGCGTGGCATGGAGGCGATCAGCCTGTGGGGCACTGCTGAGGCGTTATGGAAGCCCAGGTTGCTTTGATAGCGGCCTTCAGCTCATCTGCATTGTTGGGTCTGGCGTCTCCTCTTCCTCTTGACAATACTCCGTAGATTCTATTTCGGAGTGCTGCAGTATAGCTGAGAATCCAGCACTGGTGTGACATATAAATCTTATCAGCAGCTGCCCAAAAGCCGTGTCCTAATTTGTAGACCTCTCTCTGTCTGTCTTTGTTTTGTTTAACTTTTTATATTTAATTTCTTTCCATAGACCTGCCAGGTTTGCCAGATGATGCTTCCTAATAAATGTAGTTATGGGGCTCACCAGCGCATTCACACCCACAAGTCTCCATACTGCTGCCCAGAGTGTGGCGTCCTGTGTCGATCTGCATATTTCCAAACCCATGTTAAAGAGAATTGCCTGCACTACACTCGCAAAGTGGCATTCCGGTAATATCCATCCTTCAATATTGTCTCAAATTTTCTGTGTTGAGAACTAAAATGCACCTCATACTTCTAACTAATGTCAAGAGAAGCTCGGCTGTCTATGATGGCCTGGTATATATTACAAGGGTAGTCATGTTTACAAAGCTCTGTAGTTAACAATAGTTGTCAAAAGCAACCAACTAGTTTTTGTTTATCCTCTGAGTCTGGAGAAGTACTTTGTTGCTGAGTAGGGGTACAACCTTAGTACGCACTGTCCACTTGGGTACTTTTTATAGTGTTGCAAAAAATAAAATTCAACCGATCACACAGCTAAAGGAATAAAAATGGGTTGAGTGTTCATGGGGTGAGGTGAGAACTTTGGCCCAGACAGCACTCCTTCTCTGAATATGGCAGTGGTGCATTTTGTCATATACCATGACGTTTATCCATGTACTCTTCCATCTCCTGCCTCAGGCAGCTTTACATATTGCATAATTTTGGTTATGTAATCGAGCAATTATAAATATACAAGTTGAGCGGTTCATAAATTTTGGTTATTATGGATGGTTTATTTTTTTACCTCCTGATACTTTGTAAGATAAATTGTCAACTCTCTTGCACTTCACTACATTACAAAAGTAATTTCAAAAGGCATAAATAACAGTCTACCACTCTGCATGCAACTGTTTGGCTTGAATTGTTGAAATTTAGGACTGGTGGTCTTGGGGCAAACTGACGAGTAGTTAAGATACCCTATCATACTTACAATGAGAGACCATTATGGCGCTTCATTCCAGTTTATCAGGTTGATCGGATAGACTATTTTTACTGATAATTAGGTAAACAAGTCAAGTTCAAATGTAATGCTGCAACTGCTGTATACATAAAATGAAAGCGGACTGCCATTAGGTCTACTAACCTATTTTGTAAGCCACTTTCCCTTCAGCAATGTGGCACATAAGAGTTTAGCGATAGGAAGACTTGTCTATGGCTGTCCACTCAATCCCAGATAGCTGCTTCCCTGCATCTCCCCCTAGGAAACGACTGCCTGCTCGAGAGAGTAATATGCTCAGCACATACTGTACTCTCCTGGGAGAACATAATTCTGTAGTAACCCCATGTTTTGCCTTGAATAAAATATGGTATGGGACCTTCTTGAAAGAGAGGGTATTATTGTTATTATTACTACTTGTTTATATCAATACTTCACCTTTTAGCTGGTGTGTATAATTATTATTGTTATTGTAGCCTAGCTGGGTTGCAATATTGATTATCTTGTACTATTTCATCAGGTGCATTCACTGTGGCGTGGTTTTTATGTCTCTGGGTTTGCTGAAAGTTCATATCCAGGACAAACATTGTGAGGTGTTCCACAAGTGCTCCTTCTGTCCCATGGCCTTCAAGAGCACAGAAAGTACGGCTGCTCACATCACTGCCCAGCATCCCACTGCAAGTCACAAGAATGCACAGTAAGTGGCCCTCACCGCTCAGGATTCCATTGACGGCGTTTTCCCATCTTGGACAATTTATGCCATAGCTTACTCTGCTCTCGCTGCCTCCCAGCCACTTCCTGGTTAGGTGGTCGGGAGTTATGGAAATGGCTGAGCTACGCGGTTTCCGTAACTCCCATAGAAGTGAATGGGAGTTACGGAAACAGCGTAGCACGGCGAGCGCTCGGCTGTTTCCGTAACACCCGACCACCTAACCAGAAAGTGGTCGGGAGGCAGCAGAGTTGAGTGAGCTAGAACGGGGTTTAGGGGGCCTCGTTCTAGAGATAGGTGCGGGTCCCAGAGGTGGAATCCGCATCCATCAGACTTTTATGGCATATCCTGTGGATATGACATAAATGTCTAAGATGTGAAAACCCCTCTACTGTACCCAAAATAATGTTGTTTTTACTGAATATATGTAACTATTTTAGTTCTCCTAGTTCCAGGTTATAAGAGTAAGGGTTGCTGCACATTCGCAAGCAGCATATTTTGTATTTTCGTATATAGTATGATTATGTAGTTAGCGCATGTATGCAGTATCTGTAATAAGAGTTTAGACAAAGATCTAGAATCATCATTCGCTATAGAACTAGAAGATACATTTATATTGGAGCGCTTTTCACTTATTTGTTCCTCTATTCTCTTTGTTGCAGAATAATCTATAAATGCTCGTGTGAGACGGTCTTCAATAAAAAGAGACTTTTGCACCAGCATTTCTACCAAAATACAAACAGTCTACTAGTCAGTGTCTTCAAGTGTCCAGAATGTCAGCTTGCATACATGCAGAAACAGCTACTGGTGCAGCATCTTAAGGTGAGACATGAAAATTATATGCTTGTGATTTCTATGTAAACGAGGACCTGCCACCTGTTTCTTTAGTGTATTTTGTGGCATATTTGTATTCCTTTTGTACTCAGTGGTGGTAAAGAGCTGAAAGCGCCCTAGGTAAGCGAAGAAAACAAAAATGCAGGTCTTTATGGGGGTGCTGCTGTAGTTCCTGCATGGGGTCTGTGCTGGTTGTCACTCAACCAGCAAGGATGTAAAGAGGAGCTGTTTTATTGATAAAACACAACAATAGCATTGTCAAATACCTCAAGATTTCAGATCTAACTGATGTCTTCATTTGGCAATTTGGAGTTGGTAGATATTGCTAATGGTATGTGTTCTGTAAATGGCTGGATTAGACAGTCTTATGTATGTACCCCACACCTACAAAGGTAAACATACCGTCATGCCAGTACACTCTATTAGAACTGTGCATGTGTGGGACTCTCAAACCAGGAGGAGAGGTGGCCATCCAATTTTAGTACGAAAAATAGAATGTTGTGATTGATCCTAATTTTGTTCAAAAACATTGTTTCAAGACCTACGTTAAAATCAGTAAGTAGCATCATAACTTGGGTTACCCCAACTAGAGCATATGTACAGGGCTTGAGGACCATCTCTATTCACCAGAGGGGAGAGCTACTATAAAGAGTGGTTAACACTCCCTGGTGGACTCAGCATGACCAGGTACTAAATTGTTGGCTGTTCATTTAAGTGGGTTCCTTGTAATACTAGGGTGTAGATTAAATGTGTGATGTTCGGCAGTCAAACCCGCAGTGATCAGCTGACCGCCAGGGCGTCTTGCTTTAGAGAAGGGGTTGTTTAGTCAGAACAATCTCTTTCAGTGTCTACTTCATAGATCTATTGCTTCTTCCCCCTATATTTAAAACGCAGAATGCAAAAGCATTGCAAAGGGTTAAATCCGCAGCAAGTTCGCTGCGTTTCTGCATCCAAGTCCGCATGCAACGCATTCAGATACACTGTGGCCGATTCGGGGATGGTAACACTCCGTTGTCAATTTATTAATACATTTCTAGGCGGAATAACAGAAACTGCACAATGCAAAGTTCCAAGAAAAGATGCTCCAGCATTATTGTTTCATGGGAAATACAAGTCTTTACTAAAAGAGACAAGTCTGGGGAGCTGATAGATCCTCTTCGAGGCTACGTTCACATCACATTTCTGCCCTATGTTTAGCATTACGTCGCTAAAGCTCCTGACGTACACGCTAAATGTGTCCATAGGGCTCCATTAACCTGACAGATGCCAAAAAAGTTTCCTTTTGGCCTCGATCGAGCTGGTATATGTCAATATACCCTTTTTTTTTTTTTTTTTTTTTTTTTTTTTAAAGATGGAATAGTTTAGTAGAATGCACTTTTTCCAATTAACCAGATCCAGCAAAAAAAAAAAAAAAACATACACTGGGTGGTATACTTTTTTTTTTTTTTAACATTGGGTACAATGGGTGACAGATGCCACTGTATGACATTCGTCACAGGCCTTCGTTAAACACATGCTTCGGGAAGATCCAGTGACGTTACTGTCCAGAATTTGACAGTTATGACTGGAGCTTCCCGATGCAGTTGAGGCCACCCTGCCTCTTCATTATTGGGATACTCTGGTATCCAAAAAGAGAAACCCTTCACCCGCACAACGGACCTATTGTTCCTTACCAACAGCATTGGTGCACGGCTGTGGCCTCGGGAAGCTACATCACTGGAGCTCCCCTGGGATAGCCCTAGTGATGTTACTGACCAGTTACGTCACTGGGGCTACCCCAGGGAAGCTCCAATGACGTAGCTTTCCCAGCCCGCCTGTCTCCCCATGACAGCTTTGTGGACACCGCCACCTGCACAACGGCCCTATCACTCCTTCCCAACAGCTGGGGTCCTTGACAGCTATGAAAGCCTTTGTATTGGCCCGGGGAAGCTACATCACTGGAGCTTCACTGGGGTAGTACCTGTAACATAACTGGCGAGTAATGGGGTACTGTGGCTTGCAGTATGATGAGGCACTGTATCTGACAATATGAGGCACTGTGGCTTTGGTACTGTACTGTGTCTCGCAATAGTCACATTGGATTAAAAAGGGGCATATCAGGCCATGCAAATGAGATGTTTATCAAAGAATTTCCAAAAAAGCGGTGCTACATAACCATATAACCTGATGTAACATTACCGATAGAAATGTTTTTTCTTCTTTTTATGCCTATAATTATGTGAGCGTCTTCCGGTCCGAAGGGTCCTGTAGTTTAAATAATACAGTACATTTCCAATGCTAAATGTAGCTATAGAAAAAGAAAACCAACAAACTAACCGGCTCGATTTCTTAATGTAAATGCTATATTGTCATCTAGTAAATCAGCTGCAGCATGAATCAATCTTAGAATATATATTCCAGGCAAAATTCTAATCATTTATCCCCAGACCATACATGCCTTCGTAGGGCCAAACTAGAGCACCAGAATCACAGCCAACCCAGGCGTCTATTAGCAAAAAATACCATGAGATTGCAAAGCAAAAACACTAAGTTCAGTACAGCTTATCTCAAGCTGCGGTGTAACTGCGGAACTCTAAAGGGTCTAGCTTCCACTAGAGTCACGATTCTGGTCTTTAAACGAGACCGGAATCGTGGCTCTTGCCCCATTTTAGCCGGATCTAGAGCCGGTTGAAGCGGGAGCTGTAGATACTGAACTGGCATCTTTCACTTCAGCCTGTGTGGAGGAGGAGAGGGGGCAGTGGGGACGTGCTGACAGCATAGAGGAGAGGAAGAGGGGTCTGTTGTCCTCCTGTTCCTGTATGGCTTCAGATGACCCCAGAGGGAGGGGTAACATGGACATCTGTTCATAATATTACCCCCTTTACCTATTAGAGCGTTTTTAACTCCTTGACCCAGATGTTTAAATATATGGTTTATTTCATAGTTTACTTTTGCACAATAAATGTGAGTTTTATAGAAAAAAAAAAGATGTATAGTTGTTTTTGTTTTTCTGTTTTGCTTTTTTTTTTCAATCTACGTTGCCGAATGGGGGCTTTCTTTTTGCCAGATAAGGTGTAGTTTTTATTAGCACATGCCTGTGACATATTTCATCTGGTTTCCTTAGAGTGTCCATGGCCTTCCAAAATGCCCAGAAGATTCCTCAGGCACTCCGAAAAAGTCAGATACCACTTCAGAAAAGAATGATGACTCCACTTCAGCGTCACATCACAAGCAGAAACTTGCAGGCTACACGTGTGGAGAGTGCTCCGAGTGGATTCTGGACAGGGAGACATATGTCTTCCATATGAAGAAAAGCCATGGCAGGGTAAGCATATGTTATTATTATAAGTTATTCGGGATAAACAATCACACAACCAAGCTTGCTGTTTTTATAAACTCCTTGCTAGCGGGACCTACACAATATAAGGCAGGTGGGTTTAATGTTATGGCTGATGTGCGTTAGTGTATATTTCATTAGCAGAACAGTGGATTTCCTCAGTATTACTGGACACAGGTTCTACTTTCATTTTAGCAGAGTGTGGTCCAAATCTCGCCTGCACTTTGAAATTTCCTTCTCTGAGGAACCAATTCTGAGGGGGAGGTGTTGATTCTATATGGCATCTGAATGGTAAAATTGAGCTTTGTGGTCAGAACTAGTCATGATTTTGAGGTGAGCGCATCTATTTGTCTGTTTTGAAGTTTTGTTGATTCGTGGGTCTATTGAATATAATGGGAGAATGGATTCCCCTATTTCTCTCATAAATTCACAAAAAGCATATCTTAAACTTGGTGAATTAATTCACCAATGCATCCAAATAGGCAGCAAAATGCAAATCTGGTGAAAAAAAATTGGCTCAACTTTTGCCTGGAGTCTGAACTTTACTTCATACAGAATATTAATCAACAATGTAACAAGATTTTCTTGCGGAATATGTAGTCGAGCTGAAGCAGGACACGGCTGTTAGTAAAGGGCTAATCTGCTAGAGGAGGACGACACAGCTACTTGTAAAGGGTTAATCTACTAGTGGAGGAGTAGGCGATAGATGAACCCTTTACAAGCAGCTAAGGCTTCATTCACTTGCGCGCTAGGGCTTCGTTTTGACAGAATCAATAGCATAGTCGACTATGCTATTGATTCCATCAAGACTGCGGAACCCTTGCAGAGTGTAGACAAACGGAAACCATTGGCATCAGATCCGTCACCATTGAAATCAATGGAAACGGAAACCTATTGTCCGGCGGAACGGAGCCATAGCACAGATGTCAACGGAGCCGTAGTTTCTCTCCCACTTTCTCCTCAGTGCCTACTGCTGGTTCTGTGTGTATGGAGTGAGAAACGGACAGGATTTACCTCTGATGCTGGATCTCGTGAGAGACGCTTCAGATTACCCAACAGCCTTGTCTAGCTGTTCTTTAATACACAGGAGTTTCATCTTACATTGCTGCTAATGTAACATCCAGCATTAAACAAAATAGCAGCAGAGATCTTCACTGTGTACTCATGCTGTGCGCTCCGTTTCCCCCTCACTCACACAATGGGCTCTTAAAGCACAGAAGCAGGAATTGTCATAAAGCTGTCAAAATCTGATGAGACTTTGACTGCTCATCTCCGCTCTTAAAGGGACGTTGTTTTCCTAATCATATATTTGAGAAATGCTTTATATTTTGGTCTCCTATTACTTTGAGGTTTTCCAGGTGCTAGGTCCTCTTTAAGTATACACAATAAGTCCCTTTTGTTCATAGTTTTGTCTTTTTTCTTATTTTGTTTTTTATTGCTTTGATAGATTATCTTATGGAGACTGTATATGTGTAGGTCATAGCTGCCTTTCATAAGATCTGTGCCAGATATATGATATTGATGGTGTTGTACAATGTTTGATATTTTGTACATCTTGATGGCCATGATGTGTATAAGGTTTTACTTCTCTTTGTTTATGATAACAATTTTAATTAAAAAAACGATTGAAAGTATACACATTAATAGGATGGTGCAGAAAAGAAGATTGCCAACCATGTCTTTAAAAAAAAATAGATGCGTCTGATTTAGTTTTTTAAGCTGGAGGATTTTGTATCTAATTATCATCATTTTACAGGTCACAGTAAGCTTTGCTAAAGTGTTTATAGTAGTATCTTCGCTATCTACATATATTACTCATCTTTAGGATTTATTTGTCTGTAAACATTTTTTACAAAAATAGGCCGTATTCCATCTGCAGGTAATGAGTGGTCCCAGTAGCGTCCTGGAGCCAGCAGAGCTCCATACTTTGGCTGTGTATTGTCGACTTTGAATACAGAAGGAGGTCTGTAAAAAAAAAAACTCAGTGCCGTTGGCACCACCATGAATCTGAAGATTCATGGTGGTGGTTGGCAGTTAAAGCAGGAGCTCTCAAGATAAATATTTCCGGTCACTGATCGATCCAGCGATGCTCTCCTAGTTTTTATTTTAGATATATTTGAGCATAAAACAAAATGGGTGCAAATAGCCTTTAACCCCTCGCTATCGCAGCCATTTTTTGTTTATTCCTCCCAGTCTTTCAAAAGCCATAACTTTTTTTTTTTTTTTTTCCATCCACATAGCTTTATAAGGGCTTGTTGTTTGTGGGATGAGTTGTAGTTTTTAATTACACAATTTAATGTACCGGGAAACTGAAAGGAGCACAAAGATGGCAGACCTGGGGTCAGTCATTGGGTCTTCAGGCTGCCATGACAACCATCGGCACCTTCATTCTAATGGCTTAGATGCCGCGGTCACCATTGACCATCTAAGTGGTTAAATTGCCAGGATTGGAGTTAAATGTCGTCCGCTCTATACCCATGCTCCCCTTTTCCGGCCATGACATACCAGTAATAAACTGCTGACCGATAAAGGGGAAGGCAAATGCTTCTGCACTGCACACTGCCTGTTCCACCCCTCTGCTCTGTGACTACTTTAGTGGTCTCCTGATTGGCCGCTAGTGCCGTCACTCAGAGCAGGGAGTGTCACTTGCGACCGCCACGTGAGGGGAATGAAACTGGCATGACCCTAATAAAAGGTATACAACCCCCTGCCTTCCTCTATATCGCTCTATCAGCAGTTTTGAGGCCTCAAAACTGCTGACAGATTCCCTTTTAAATGTCTTTATATAATTCCCATGTCTTGTTAGTTTTCTGAATTATTAAACTTTTGGGTTCTGAACCTAACCAAGTTTTTTTTTTTTTTTTTTTTCCTGCTTCTCTATTAGGTCGTGCCTGTTTCCTTTTTGTTTAGTAGTGTTTTGTGCTTAGTTGACAGGTTGCAATATGACTTCAAACGCCGGTAGGAATATACTGCTCCCTTTAGCAAGGTGACAACTGCATTCCACCGGTCACCTTGCAGTCACATTGACTGCAGGGTCTTATGATTAAAAGTGCAGAATCTGATTAAGAATAATATTGCAAGAAAAGGCAGCAATTTAGGTACGTGGGAAAGAGGTAACGTAAAATACAGATAAAAAAAAAATCATCACCAGAATGTTTTTTTGAGTCTGTTCTGTAAAGTTGGTAATCCTGAAGTCTGCTAGGCAACTTTTTCTGGTAATTTGGACTACATACATTAAATAAGTTGTGGTCATTGAGATATTATTTTTATTTTTTTTTAATAATTCCCCGTGTGCTGAATAACAATAAACATTGTGTTACAATTACATTTTCAGGAAAACTTGATCCTCACCCTAATATGTTCTTTTTCCTGTAGAGCATGAAGAGGTACCCATGCCGGCAATGTGAGCGTTCCTTCAACTCTACAACCAGCTTACGACGACATGCTAGAAACAACCATGATACAAAAAAAGAGTACACCTGTTGGTAAGCCTTAGAATTACATTCCCGTAACGGTTACGGTCTTTTGAACAGCGATGTCTTCACTGATTAATTCTAGTTTGTTTTAAAGAATAAGCTATTTTTTATTCAATGTTTATATAATGTTGTCTTTATCTCCAGCAAATTATGGAGAACATATTCATTTACTTTGGTGTCTGATTTAATGGAACTTACATTTCATAGGTATCTGTCTGGCTTTGTCGAGAGAGAGAGGGAGAATTGGAATTCACTTTTGTGTTTAAAAACGACATGTTAATAAGTACCAAAGCAACTTTTATAGGCCTCTCTTTTAACCTAGAAATACCTGACATATTCTGCTTGAGATTTTCTGGAAGTCAAATTCAAGAAATTTGGACATAGAAAAGCATTAACTCCTTCAGGACTGAGCCTGTTTTGACCTCCAGGACGAAGCCGATTTTTAAAAAAATCTGACGTGTTAATTTATGTGGTAATAACTTTGGAATTCTTTTACCTATCCAAGTGATTCTGAGATTTTCTCGTATTGTACTTTATCTTAGTGAAAAAATTTGGTCGATTTTTAAATTCAATATTTATTTGTAAAAAAAAAACACCAAGATTTAGAGAAAATTTGCAAAAATTAGCATTTTTCTAAATTTAAATGTATCTGCTTGTAAAACAGATATATACCACACAAAATAGTTACTAGTTAACATTTCCCATATGTCTACTTTATATTTGCATCGTTTTCTGAACATTATTTTATTTTTCTAGGACGTTACAAGGCTTAGAACTTTAGCAGCAATTTCTCATATTTTCAAGAAAATTTCAAAAGGCCATTTTTTCAGGGACCAGTTCTTTTCTGAAGTGGCTCTGAGGGCCTTCTATATTAGAAAGTCCCCATAAATCACACCATTTTCAAAACTGCACCCCTCAAAGTATTCAAAACAGCATTCACAAAGTGTTTTAACCCTTTAGGCGTTTCACAGGAATTAAAGCAATGTAGAGGTGAAATGTACAAATTTCATTTGTAAATTAAAAAAAAATTCTGTACCATAAAAGGTTTTACCAGAGAAACGCAACTCAATACTTATTGGCCAGATTCTGCAGTTTTTAGGAATATCCCACATGTGGCGCTAGTCTGCTAATGGACTGAAGCACAGGCCTCAGAAGCAAAGGAGCACATAGTGGATTTTGTGGCCTCCTTTTTTTTTTTTTATATATATATATATTTTAGGCACCATGTCATGTTTGAAGAGGTCTTGTGCCAAAACAGTAAATACCCCCCCCCCCCCAAAAAAAAATGACTCCATTTTGGAAACTACACCCCTCAAGGAATTTATGTAGGGTTATAGTTAGCATTTTGAACCCACAGTTTTTTTGCTAAATTTTATTTGAATTAGTCTGAAGATGAAAATGTACTTTTTTTTTTCTGAAAAAAAGTATACATTTTTACAAGGGATAAAGGAGAAAAAAACACCCCAACATATGTAAAGCAATTGCTCCCGATTTGTAGCAATACCCCATATGTGGTAATAAACTGCTGTTTGGACCCACAGCAGGGCTCAGAAGGGAAGGAGCACCATTTAGATTTTGGATTTCTGATTTTGCTGGAATAGTTTTCAGTGCCGTGTCGCATTTGCAATGCACTGGAGGGACCAAAACAGTGGAAACCCCCCAAAAGTGACCCCATTTTGGAAACTACACCCCACAAGGAATTTTTCTAGGGGTAAAGTTAGCATTTTGACCCCACAGTTGTTTTGCTGAATTCATTGGAATTAGCCTGTAAAGGTGAAAATCTACTTTTTTTTTTCTGAAAAAACGTAGACATTTTTGCAAGAAATAAAGGAGAAAAAGCACCGCAACACTTGTAAAACAATTTCTCCCGATTACGGAAATATGCCATATGTGGTAATAAACTGCTGTTTGGACCCACTGCGGGGCTTAGAAGGGAAGGAGCGCTATTTGGATTTTGGAGCTCAAATTTATCTGAAATGGTTTTCGGGTGTCATGTCGCATTTGCAAAGCCCATGAGAGGTCAAAACCGTGGAAACCACACAAAAGTGACCTCATTTGGGAAACGACACCACTTAAGGAATCTATTTAGGGGTATAGTGAGCATTTAGACCCCAGGTCTTTTTCAGAGTTTATTAGAATTAGGCCGTGAAAACTCATATCAACATTATTTCCACTAAAATGTAGAATTTTTTCAATTTCATAAAGGAGGAAGAAGCACCCCAACATTTGTAAAGGAATTTCTCCCGAATACGGCAATACCCCACATGTGGCCATAAATGTTTTTTCATTAGAAATTAACCCTTTCCGGGCTGATCGATTTTTATTTTTTTTTTTCGTTTTTCCCTCCCCGCTTTCCAAGAGCCATAACTTTTTTTTATTTTTCCGTCAATAGAGCGGTGTTGGAGCTTCATTTTTGCGGGACGAGCTGTAGATTTTATTGGCGATTTTGCCATTTTACATTCTTTATCTATTCTAAATTCTTTATTCTTTATTTTCACGCCGTTCACCCTGCAAGTTAAATGGTATATTGTAATAGTTTAGACTTTTACAGACACAGCGATAACAATTTTGTGTATTTTTTTTTTTTTTTTTTTTTACATTACTTTAGAGAAAAAATGCGAAAAGGTTTTTTTTTTTTTTACTTTAAATATTTATTTAATTTTTTTCACTAATAATAACAATTTACTTTGGTTTTTACACATTTTATTAGTCACCCTAGGGGACTTTAACCAGCAATCAGTAGATGGCTGGTACAATACACTGCAATAATGATGTATTGCAGTATATTGTCATTTTTACAGGCTCCCGTAACCGCGCGATTGCTGTTCCTGTCCGTTAGTCCCAGGTGTAATACACAACTAACATCCGCAGCGTATGGCACAGGCTCAGCGCGTGAGCACGCTCCATACATCACACCCACACCACGACATGCTATTAAGTTGTGGTGCGCGAAGGGGTTAATGCGCGGCGGATGGTGCAGAGTGAAAATGTTTCCACTGATATGCCATTTTAAAGGACTATATGTTATGCCCAGTTTGTGCCACTGAAGACAAATACCTCATAAAATATTAACCAGGTTCTCCCGGGTATGGCAATGCTATGGTGGACGTAAATTGCTGTTTGGGCACGCTGCAGGGCTCAGAAGGGAGGGAGCAGCTTTTGGCTTTTGGAGCGCAGATTTAGCTTGGTAGTAGTTCTGTTTGGCGTTTTGCGGGTATTTCAGTTTATAATGTGGTGGCATATGTAATCTGTGCGGAGTACATCAGGGCATAATAAGAGGGTATAATAATGGGTTAAATAAATAATCGCAGATATGTGGCCAGTGTCGCACTGATAAATGGCGCCCAATCTTTATCCGCTTTTGGAGCACTGCACATTTTGCATCGCCATATTGTGAGAGCCGGAACGTCTTTATTTTTTCTTCACCGGAGCTGTGTGAGGGCTTATTTGTTGCAGGACAATCTGTAGATTTCATTGGCACCATTTTGGGGTACATGCGATTTTTTTTTTTTTTTTTTTTTTTTTTTTTTATTTTTTTTAAAAAACATTTTAGCACTTTTTATTCCATTTTTTGGCAAGCAAGGTGACCAAAAAACACCAAATTCTGACAATGTTTTTTATTCTTTTGTTGTTTTTTTTACGGCGTTCACCCTGGGCTGTAAATGACAATTTAACTTTATTTTGCGGGTCGATACGGCAATACCAAGTGTGTATAATTTTTTTTATGTTTTGCAGCGTTTGCGCAATAAAATCACTTATTTATAAAAAATATATATTCTTTGTGTCCCCATATTCTGAGAGCCATAACTTTTTTGTTTTTCAGTCAAAAAAGCTGTGTAAGGGCTTGTTTTTTGTGGGACGGGTTGTCGTTTTTTATTGGTACTATTTTGGTGTACATGTGACTTTTTGATCACTTTTTATTGCATATTTTGGGAGGGGTGGTGACCAAAAAATAGTGATTCTAGCATTGTTTTTTTGCGGTGTTCACCGTGCGGGAAAAATAATATTATAGTTGGGGTCGTTACGAACGCGGTGATACCAAGTATGTGTGTCTTTTTTTTAAACGTGTTCAATTTTTCCCTATAATAAAAGACTTATTATAGGAAGAAAAAACACTTTTTTGTTTATGTAAGTTATCATTTTTATTTTTACACTTTTTCAAAACATTTTTATTATCTTTCTTTACTTGTCCCACTAAGAAACATTTAGGCTTGCAGCACTGATTGCTGCTAGAACACATTACACTACCTACGTCATTGTGGGTCATTGTACGTCAGCCTGCGGCTGGTCCTCATAGGCTTCCGTACATGGCAGCCCGGAGGCCATTATCTCGCCTCTGGTTTCCGTGACAAGTATCGCCAGTCCCCGCAAATGCATGGGGGCTGGCGATCTGCTCTAAACCTCTTAAATGCGGCGATTGCAATAGACCGCCGCATCTAAGGGGTTAATCGCCGAAATCCGCGGCGATGGGCTGCTGATCGGCAACACAGAGCAGGGCAGACACCCTGCACAGTTAACCGCTGCGCGGCAGTTAACTGTTAAAGCGCAAAGTTACTCCTCACCTGGACGTGCATTTATGCTAAGGTGCGGGAAGAGGTTAATTATTTCATCTTGATATCTTTACAAAAATGTCCTACATTATAAACAATTAGAATAGAGTTGATGTCTGCTGGCAAAAAGTCAATAGCTTGTTGTATAGGGTGAATATGATGGGTAGTTATTGCGCACAAGGTATTCCCAGTCAGTGACGTAAGGTAATTTAAGAGTAATATGGTTGCGATCTCAGTGTTTCGGCATACCCGTATGTGTTCATAGCTCTCCACTCCTATTACTGCCTCACGTGCCATTGGTTGCTGCTAGTCACATAACCTGTACCATTGGTCCTGTCCAACGACTCCAAACACAGCTGTTAACTAGGACCTAATACATAGTGGAGACCAAATATGGGACATGAAACACATCTTAAAAAAGCATTAGTGTACAGTGACTTTTGTATGCACACACTAAAACTACCAGCAAAAAAAAAAAAGAAATCCATTTCTATGTAGACAGGCACATGTATTGGCATGGCTTATAAGATTGGCCATACACATGACTGTCCATACTACGTATAAATGTGCATGTTAAGATCATCTTGGAATAAGATAGTAATAGTTAGATAAGCTGCTTCTAGACATGCATAGAAGCGCTTATCTGCTAGTGGAGCAATGGATAAGACATGTTGAAATAAAAAAATGACAGATGTTGGTGGACAGTCAGGCTGCCCATACACGTTAGGTATTCAGCTAGTACTGCCATCTTTTATCTGTGTATGACCCTGTATCCATTCTTTTCCATGGTCATTAAGTGGGGCTCTCAGAGGTTTGTAGTTCTGCACATAATATTGTTAATACTTTAAGCTACGCCTATTATCTGGTCTACATGCTGTGGAATGGAAAGCACATCGCTCTCGGTAATAACAGTATTATGTGCAGAAAGCACATGGAGTCCGTGTGATGCAGCTTTAGCCAATAACTGCAGAGCACTGATTAATGTCAGAGAGGGATTGCAGTTATGGCAACTAGTTCCGTACAGCCTAGTACAATTCAGCAGTAGTTATTGCCTGTTGAGCTATGGGCCTATAGTGTACAGACTTGCTTTTTGGCTTGTTTTTTCTTTTTTTTTTCTTTTCTCCCTTCTCACTCATTGGCCCAAATGGTGAACAAAAATGAACCACGAGCAATAGTTTGCTTAAAGAATAAATTACATATATTATGTCATCATTCTATATCTTTCAGCTATTGCACCGAGAAGCCTACTTTTGGAAAGCCGTCCCTGCTGGCCAATCACATCATTTTAATGCATGGCATCAAAAACCCTGAACTTACTCAGTTGCCCTCTTCAAAGTCAACCGGTTCGCCTGCAGAACGAGACAAGGAGCAGGTACAATTTTTTTTGCCCCATACTTTATTTGTACATTCAAATCACTGGGTGGGAATATTATGGAGGATTTCTACCCCAAATTAGTTTTTGTTCATTAGCATTTACAAATACCAAACTAGTTCCTCAACAATATTCAATAATCAAAATACATGAAATCCAGCTCTTCCATTCCCCCACCTCCACAGCCCTCCCTAGTGCACAGGAATAAAATGTATTTGGCCATATAGTAGTAAAATGGAAGCAATTGCCTAACATATTTTCTTTTTACGTAAAGCAATATTGGCATTTTCCGGTTTTGTTGTGGCAACCATTTTTTAAAAGTGACAACATGAAGTACGGTCATATTGGCTGTCACTATTGTATTAGTATAACAGGAAAGAAAAAAATTCAGCATGTTGTATCAATCTCAGCAAATGAAAGTAAACTTACTTTGTTGCTTATTCAGAAGTGAAAACCAATATGGCTGCATTTCCTGTTGGCTGTTCACAACAATGGAACATGGCCGCTTCTTTACTAGTAAATGGGCATTAGTACATTATGGGTGAACTTCCTCTGTCGTGTCAAATGAGAAGCATAAGATATAGTTTGCTAACTGAGACTTTATTTCTGCTCTCTAGGCTGCTGGTCCAAAGAAAGCTGTCAAAAAGGAACTTAAGGACTCCGATACAAAAGATGCGCCAGATGCTAAGAAGCTGAAAGTGACGTATAAATGTGCAAAGTGTGGCTTTACTGCAGACAGGAGTAAAGAATTTCTAGAGCACATACCTCAGCACAAGAGTGACAACTCAACGTGCCAGTGTGTTCACTGTGGCTTGTGTTACACCTCCCAAATATCACTCAACAGACATCTCTTTATAGTGCACAAGGTCAAGGATGAAGAGGAAGATGAGAGGAAAGCAACCCCTGACAGAGAAAAGCAGGTTCTAAGTTCAAAGTTGAAGCAGTCGTGGGAGTGTGCCCAATGTGATTTAACCTTTGATCTTCAGAGTGCGCATGCCGCTCATGTACGGACTCACAAAGAGAGCCCTAATAGCAGACAGAAAACGGTTTCCCCTAAGGCGTAATAAATATTGGACTTCTAAAGAACATGTTTGAAGCAAAAGCATATGTTAATGACTAAAAAGAGCGAAATTAAAAATATTTTTACTGAGAAACAGAGGGATGTTCATTTAAATTAAAAAATAGTAATTAAAGAATTAAGGTACTGTATTTGTTTATGTGGACTGTTAAACCTTCATTTAGGACACGTTTGCCCCTTTTACACGGAACGGCAAGGCTCAGCAGTATGAGGGAGACAGCAGAAAGAACAAAAATGAGAAATGTAAGTTTTTCAGTTTGTTTTTTTAAGTTCTTTATCAGAGGGTCTGCTCATCTGTATTCCCGTATCACAGTATTCATCATCAGTTTAGACACTGTCTTTTGTGAAAATGAAAGGGGTAAATGGTCCTTTTCAAATGATTTTTTTTTATTTTCTTCACCATTCTGTTCAGACTTAAATGATGCAGCATTTTGTACATTTCAGAAAAACAGTATTTAACTGTGCAGTCATATGCAAACCAACCATCGACCTAAAAGAACAGCAAATAGAGGAAGGAAAATAGGAGAAAGGCAATTCCCAGATAAATTAAGTGAGCACTGATAGGTGGAAATTGTATTATATCAAATTCTTGTTGCAGATTTACTTAGTAAATTCAAAGAGGATCTATCACCTCTCCTGACATGACTCTTTTAGTAAATACTTGTATTCTGCATAAAATAACAATTCTGGGGTAACTTTTCTTAGAACTCTGCATTGTGCCGTGCCTCAGTTATTCCTCCTGGAATGAATTAAAAGAAAAGTAAAAAATGGGTGTTACCATTCTCCTTGTCAATGGGGTTTGTTCCAATACTGTCTGACATTGTCAGCACTGATTTGACAGTGTCACTATGTAGAAACACACCCTATTGTCAAATGGGAATGGTAACATGCAGTTGTCCATTTATTCATACATTTCCAGGAGGGATAACCGAGAACTGTCACGACAGAGTTCTAAAAAGACATTCTCCAGAGTGTTGTTTTATGGGGGAATACAAAGTATTTACTAATAACAGTCATGTCATGAGAGCAGACGTCCTCTATAGCAGTTAAGACTTTAAAATAACAAACATCCCAGATGGAGCATGATGTTCACCAGTTCACTTCTATGTAAAGCTTTTAAGGGTTTTTACAAAGTGCACTATTCATTGCATTAAATTAATTACTAATTTTTTTAGTAACCCATTTTTGAAGGGGGTTTCCCATAATCATTATTATCCACAGGATAGGTGGTAAATATTTGATTGTGGGGGTCTGACCACTCGGACACCCACCGATCCCGACAACGGGCTTACCTTGCCGTTCCTGGGAGCACCATAGGAATGCAACGGTAATGCCCGTGCTCTATCACCGCTCCATTCATTTCTATTGGGCTGCCGGGCGCTTTCTTCGGTAGCCCCATAGAAATGAATGGAGTGGTGGTTGAGCATTCGCACTGCCGCTCCATTTCTATGGGGCTCCCAGGAACGGCAAAGTAAGCCCGTTCTCGTGATCGGTGGGGGTCCCAGCGGTCGGACTCCCACCGATCAGATATTTATCAACTACCCTGTAGATAGGTGATTAAATATTTCTTATGGGAAAACCCCTTAAAGTACCATTTCAATCCTGGATTTTAAAAAAATAATAATAATATCGTCAAATACTTCATGCTGTCACATTAAACCTGCTGTTTGTTCTACAGGCAGCCTGTTATAGAGCAGGAGGAGATAAGCAGATTACTGTATGTAGTTTTTTATGTGCAAAAAGATTCAGGATAACCTGTAATTTATTGCTCATTGTGGGCTAAACAGTCCAGTGGGCAGTCTCACTCATTGTAATGCTGCCCACTGGCCTCTTAAAGGCTGTGTACATCAACTTAGGTGTGATTGATATTATGGTTGTTCTGTGTGTTCCCGAGCCGTCAGTTCAGATGAACTGATGGAATCGGTTCGTAGTGAACGATACAGCCTCTATATATAGCGGATTCATAGAAGGTTTATCTGGAAAAACTAAGCAAAATTTGTAATAAAAGTCCATTTAAAAAAATAAATCGCCTAATACAGTGATCCCCAACCACCAGGCCGCTGCCCAATACCGTTGATCACTTCGTACTGGGCTGCGGTATCTGGTATCCGCCCCGGTGGCCGCAGGGAATTCCGAGCGCAAAGCTGCACCGGATTGTGGTGCAGTTTTTCGCCCGGAATGTCAACTGTGGAAAACTGCTTATCATTTGGCCGGCCTCCTGGGATGACTTTTTATCCCAGAAGACTGCTGCAGCCAATGATTGGCTGCAGCGGCGGTCACACGGGATTAAGTGTCATCCCAGGGGGCCGGCCCTCTGACGTCATCCAGGTCGACTGTTTCATCCCATGTGACCGCTGCTACAGCCTGTGATTGGCTGCAGCGGCAGTCACACGGGATGAAGCGTCATTCCAGCGGGCCGGCCCTCTTACGTCATCCAGGTCGGCTGTTTCATCCAATGTGAACGCTGCTACAGCCTGTGATTTGGCTGCAGCGGTCACATGGGATGAATAGTCATACCAGGAGGCCGACCTGGAGAAGAAACACAAACTTCTGAGTAAATAGAAGATTTTTTTTGTTGTTTCTGAGTTGCGTTTTTTACAACTGCTATTTGTTGTGGGTTTTACCTCCCCATTAAATTAAATGAGAAAAACCTGCAACAAATAAGCAGCATTTATGCAAATACAATGGATATCCTGCGCAATAAAACTCTGCACAGCATGTCCATTTCTGAGCGTTTTTTCCGCTGCCTATTCACGCAGTGTGTGGATGAGATTTGCTCTAGCTCATCCACTTTGCTGCTACTGTATTATGCGGCGCATTTTCTGCAACGAATTACGCAACGTGTGACCTAACCCGAAACCCCCCCCCCCCCTACCTGGTCTGTGGAAAAACTGTCTTGCGTGAAACTGGTCCGTGGTTAAAAAAAGTTTGGGGACCGCTGACTTAATACATTGATTTAATAAAAAAAAGGCAAAAGTGTATACAGCCCTTAAGCCCAGAGTTAGCAGGGAGTTAAAAAAATAACACGGGGTTATTTTGTATCTTTTTAGCACATCACTATAGATCATTCTGCCCGGCTCCTATAACATGCTTCTCACAGATCAGACTGCAAGTTTGACTTGACCGGTTCCCTTTAAAAGGACTGTCCACTCTGTCATGTGACCAAGGTGACTTTCACATGACTATGCAGAAAGAGAAGGGATTGTCCAAATGTTTTTTCATTTAATGTAAAATTATATCATGATTATAAAAATGGCTTATTGGGCCACTACTGATTTATGTTTGGCCCAGTATATAGCGAGAAGAACTACAGAGTAGAAACTGTAATTGTCCAATATCCAATGAAGCACTCCTTTTGTTTATGCAAAAATGTTTACTTGAAATGATGATGCAATAATGACAATACTTCATCCGGAGTCATATTGCTCTACCTAGCAAGAGGAATCGTCCTTTTCTTATCTAATTTATATAATCCATTATATTTCATGATGGCACCAGGAAGGGTGGAAGGTATAATGTGTTAGATTATGCAGCTTGCATTTATTAGACATGTATGTTAAACAGTTAGCGGGTTGAAACCCGTCATAAATTCATCAAGTCGGAGAGAAGAGTAAGGTGCCTCTAATGTGAAAGTCTGGCAGCATGTGCAGCGGTTCCGTCGGGCTCCGTCTTTTTGACGGAATCAATAGATTAGTCTACTACGCTATTGATTCCGTCAAAACGACGGAACCCATGCACAACTGAGACAAACGGAAACCATTGGCACCGGATCCGTCACCATTGGAATCAAACCTTTAGTTTGTGTCAGTCAGGGCCCCGTTTTGTTTTTTTGAGTGTTCGTTTGTCAAACTAACAACAGTAGCCATCCCAAAGTAACCCAATATTTAAATAGGTATGCTCACCTTTGAACATTTTACAACTAGATATAATCTTTATAAATGGTTGAGTAACGTTGTAAATACACTACATTACTTATCTTGTACCAGTCCTGAATTACAGACTGTATTATAGTCCAGAGCTGCATTCACCATTCTGATGACCACTTTTGGAAACAGTCCAGTCTCTAACTTGGAGCAGATTACAGTAAAGTACCTTCTTTAACCCCTTAAGCACTGAGCTATTTTTTGCTTTTTGCCTTCCAAGAGCCATAACTGTTTTATTTTTCTGTCAATGGACTGGTGTGAGGGCTTATTTTTCGCAGGAGTTGTCATTTCTAATGGCACCATTTAAAGTACCATATAATGTACTGAGAAACTAATGATAAATTATTTGCGGGCTGAAATTGGAAAAAACTGATTCCTACATTATTTGGGGTTTTTATTTTTATGGCTTTCACCGTGTGGTAAAAACGACAACTTAACTTCTGTGACTCAATATGATTATGGTGATGCCAAATTTATAGTTTTTTTTAAATATTTTACTGCTTTTGCAAAAAGAAACCTTATTAAAAAAAAATTGTTTTGTTTCATCACATTCTGTGAGCCAGAACTTCTTTATTTTTTCGTCGATTCAGCGGTGTGAGAGCTTATTTTTTTGCGGGATGTAGTTATTATTGGTACATACAACTTTTTGATCCCTTTTTTATTACATTTTTATTTATTTTTTTGAAGCTCAGGTGACCAAAAAACAGCAATTTTGGTGGTATAAACTTTTTGGTTTTTATGGCGTTCACTGTGTTTTATGAATGCAGCGATACCAATTTTGTTTATTTTCCACATTACTTTAGAGGGAAAAGGGTTTTTTTGAGTTTTATTTTTTTTATTTTTTTAATTTCCCTACTAATAACTTTATTAAACTTTTTTTTTTTATACAGTTTGTCTCCCTAGGGGGGGGGGGGCGTAACTGTCTGAGAGGGCCACCTCTTTTCAACACCTCAGATGCTGAGGTTGCGATTGACCACCGCATTTGAGGGGTTATACGGCCAGGAACAGCGTGATCGCTGTTCTTGGCCGTTAGCTGTGTATTACAGCTGACTGACACCTGATGGGTATGGAGCGAGCTCAGCCCGTGAGCGGCCTCCATACTTCCCTTTAACGCTTGTCACGTAAATGTACTTGGTAATGCGTTAAGGGGTTAGAGAACAGACTTCCTAGAATTCAAATCACCTGAGCAAGCTCTGAAGCCTGCAGAATTGTTAATGCAGTGCCGGAGAATAATAGAGGTTGTAACTAATAAGTCCAATATTCGTAAATATATTAAATTAACCTTTTTATAAAGATTAATTGGGGTATTCCCAAAATCATAAATTATCACCTATCCACAGGACACCCAGCAATCCTGAGAATGGGGTTCCAGAACCGCCAGATCCTCCACATGGCACTCCCCGCAGTGGGAGCTTGAATAGAGCTGCGGTCAAGCATGTCCCTCCATTCACTGTCCATGAGAATGACGGAAACCGCCGTAATCGGCTTTTTCAGTCATTCTCATAGACTTTGAATGGAGCACCAGCATGCATGCTTGACCTCCGCTCCATTTAATGTCCTCTCCACTGCGGTTGAGGAGTGAAGAGGATCTGGGGGTTCAGGACCCTCGTTTTTACGATCGGGGGTCCGAGTCATAGGGCTCCCAGTGTTCAAAAAATGATCACTTATCCTGTGGGTAGGTGATCATTTTAAAATTTGGGAATACCCCTTTAGTTGTTCGTGTAAGCTGTAAAATTGTGTTCAAAGGTGGACATACACGTTAAATAAACTTAATCCACGGAAGTTTCGGGCAATGGATCACACTTTCACCTGACTCTTGATTTACTGGTTGATTCTTGTAGTTTAGTCATATATGCTGGATTGTAATGACTAGAACATATCTGACAGCACAGACTTCATGTATGGAGAGGTGGAAGTTAATAGGTGGTAAAATAAATCCGATATAGGACTATAAAATGGCAGTATGGTATAACAATAACTTTCTGATGCCGGTATCTATAATGGTTCGACTGAAAGGTTGCTGGTTGCAGATCCTGACTTCTTTGGGCCTTTAAATTCAGCTTTTTTTTGTACATGATGGTAATTGTGTACAATGGTGGAATCTGCCGACAGTTTAATGGTGCCCATACACACAGCAGTTTGGTGTGCGGCCGTGAACCGGGCGGCATATACTGCATCTGATTTACTGCAAATTGCCACTGTTTTGATGTGCCTCACCCTCCGCTGAAAATCGCATTGCAAAACCGATGCAATTTGCAGTAAAACTGTGTGCAGTTCTGTCTGTACAGGTATCAGCCGCACGCCACACGACTGCTGCGTGTATGGGCACCCTTGCATTACTTGATCCATTCGAGTCTATAGATTTTTTTTTTTAAATAAATAACAGATTGCACCCCATATGAACACATGCTTGTCAAATAAATCCGGAGGGAGTTATTCATTGCAATTCCTGCAGTTGTGACGGTTAATGTATAAAATATCTTGCGTATAAAATTACTGCAGGCAAAATAAAAGCTTGGATGTGATTTGGTTTCTATAGGTTACTGCACCACATTTTGATGGCACTAGTTTTTATACATTAGGGTATGTTCACACGGCTTAGCAAAATACGTCTTATTGGAGCTGTTTTTCAATGGAGTCAATGAAAAACTGCTCCAAAAACGTCCTAAGAAATGACCTGCGCTTCTTTTTACGCGCCGTATTTTGAAAACAACACGTAAAATTACGCCTCGTGGGAACAGAACACCGTAAATCCCATTACAAACAATGGCCAGATGTTTGGAGGCGTAATGGTGCCGTATTTTCAGGCGTAATTCGAGGCATAAACGCCCCGAATTACGTCTGAAAACACATTGTGTGAACATACCCTAAGGCCTAGGGCACTGCAGCTTTCAGAGGTTTGATACTGTACATTGATAGGCTATAATCATCATAACTGTGCTAGTAACTCTTGGACATGTTTTGGTGTAGAAAGATACATTGTCTGTTCAAGTCTATGATTCAAAGGAAATTCTAGGCTATCTAGGTAACCATTTCCCCAACAAATAAAACTACAAATGTCCGTAAATTGTAATGACCTGGATGATCTATGCATATTACCTTTTCTAGCCACGAAGATTATATAGAATTGACTACCTTTTTGCTTTTCCATTGGGAGTTCCCATCTAGGCAAGCTAGACTTCTGATCCATTTTGTTCTCCTATTTGGGCAGGTCTTTCATAATAACCCAAAGTCTTTGACCAAATCTGCATGTGCACAGCATCGCTCTTACGTGAAGGTATCACACATCCTATTACTCATTTAATTTGTGTCAGGGGATAATGTGTAGAATGGTTAGTCCCAGGTGTCTTAACTCTCTACAATTAGGTGGCAAACAGTTGTTGCCATTGATGGCTATGTATGATGTAATGCCCATGCTGGCTCAGTTTAGGAGTAGTCTAGCAACCTGACTCGAGTGGTGACCGATGGCAAAATTTGTAATCGGAGCATTTTCATTTGCCTGTTTTCTGTATCATTTAAATGTCAAATCTGAATCCAGGCATTGCATAGCGTGTTCTTGTATTTCCTAAGCCAGTATATGCAACATTACTTTCCATGTTGTCTGCAATGTGCTGCTGACTCCACCTTGTCCCCATGAGAAAGAGGTCCCTAATAGTATTCTGCCCACGTTCTAGACTAGCCTATTATCACCCAGTTTTCATTGTTCTTATGACTTATTGAAGATGGTTATTATTGTATTTAAATGTAGTCATATTGACTATGTATACATATATAAATATAAATAAATATATACTTTCACAACCCTTTTTTTTTTTTTTTATGGTGCTGTCTCACTTGTCATATATACATTATTATACAATATTTCAATGTTTTTATATGTACATATGTGCATGACTATGTATATAGAATACGATAGTTTATGTATTTGTGTGTGCATACATATATACAATCATTTCACCGATCCATAAACTGCCTTTATTTTCCATATTCTTGTAAACTGTGCACAATTTACTTCTATTAATATATAATATACACCACATGCAGCATTCAACAAACGTACATCACTTTGTTGTGATATTTGCTGGGTTTTGTACGACTTGGAATGCTAAAGCTTTAAAATGTTAAGGTCAGATACATTAGGAAGCTGTGCCCTCATTGTCTAGGAGCCATTCATGAACCCGTGTGAAGGCAGCTTAGTAAAGCAAATACGTGCACACAACTGTAGGGCTCTTCTACTTTTTTTTTTTTGTGTCGGCCAATCTTAGTCAACAGACGTCAGGGAAATAATCTAATAGCAAGTATTTTGATTTCTAACAAATTACTGCACATCAATCTGAGCACGCCGTAAGAATCCCCATCCATTACATTAAATCTCCTAAAACCTATTTTAAATTGACATTTTTCCTAAATGACATGGTATCTATCGTAGATGTCCGAAGATAAAAAATGCTTGAAGTCCATAGATTCTATATTGCAAACACTGTCAAATTTCCTTTTTAAATTAAAAACTGAATAGGAACCAGGTTAGAAATAATCCTAACAGTAAACCTATTTATGATAAAGCTGTGAATCACTACAGTCCTTTTATGTTTTCCAGTATTCCTGTTTGGTGGCCACATTTCTTTTGTTCACAGCTTATTAATATATTTCAGGGCAACAAAATCAATGTAACTGCCTGATATGTCTACATGTGAGACCGTTTTAGGGCACCTGTCACCAGGACCCTTTAGACCAGAGCACTTCTAATTTATCCCATCAAATCTGAACTAGCGAGTTTGATGACTCTTCCTGTCGCCTATGGAAAAATGTAATGAGGTCTTTCCTGGTTCACTCTAAATGACATGTAATGGAAACCTATAGCTTAGCATTCACTCCTATTCTGCCAGGACAAGTTGGATGTATGTCATGGCTCAATAGGAGAATGTGTTGGACATGCATTTGTGAATGCGTCAGTATTAGGTCCAATCCCCACACTGCCATACATATCATGCTGCTAAGTGGCACTGCACCTTCTCTAGCATTATTACATGTATTATCTGGAGTATGATTTGATTTCTTGCTGAGCCAAGTTTTCATCTACTGTTTAGGCTTCGTTCACATCTCGTCGGGGTTCCGTTCATGGGTTCCTTTAGACCTTTCCGTCAGGGCAACCCATGAACGGAAACCATAGCTTTCCGTTTGCATTACAATTTATTTCAATGGTAACTCTTCCATTGCTAATGGTTTCCGTTTGTCTCCGTTCCATAAGGTTTTCATTTTTTTGGTGCAATCAATAGTGTAGTGGAAACCTTGCGGAGTGGAGACAAATGGAAACCATTTGCAACGGAAGCATTACCATTGAAATCGATGGTAATGCAAACGGAAAGCTATGGTTTCCGTTCATGGGTTCCCCAGACGCAGATGTGAACAAAGCCTTACTTTGTTAAAGTAAGTCCTATAATTTAATGAAAAAAAAGAGAAATCATTGCTATTTATCGTGTTGCCTCTACAGATTAGGATTTTGTCTCCTTGTGTTTTGATACAGATAAATATGAATATTTCTATCCTCTTTTCTAACAATGTGCAGATTATGTACATAGTAACCTGTCCGTAGATTTCTGTTATGAGAAGGTCCTCTTACATTTGTTGAATCTGAGGATTGTATGTATGTTTGCTTCAGAATATTTCAAATAAAATACTTAAAACAGGAAGCCTGAGTGGCTGTCTATGTTTGAATGGAAATGCACTCCGATATTGCATAGGTATATTTACAAACTGCACATTAAAAGGCCTCATGTATACGGCTGCATGCGTTATGCACATTATCAAATTGTATTGTCAACGGTTTTGAAGTCTGTATGCTTCAGTATTGTGAGGCGTGTATCACTGCATACCCTAGAAGCTCTGAAACTAGTGGCTTATTCTTCAACTTTTCTCTTACACGGACTCCACTAACAAAAAAAGGCATATATTAATAAGATGGTATTCATGTCTCCATAACAATGCAGTACCACCATATTTATAGATCAGTGTCTCATTGATCCCAAATACGGTTGTGTGCCAAAGCTTTCGGCCACTTTCACACGGCAGTATTTTGGTCAGTAGTCTGCTTCAGTAGTAGTAAGCCAAAACCAGGAGTGGATCCAAACAAGAGGTGCAAATCTTTCCATTGTAGGTTCAACTCCTGGTTTTGTCTTACAAATACTGTTGAAAAATAGGCAAGTAAGGCTCTGTTCACATCTGCATTGGGGTCCCGTTCTGACGTTCCGTCTGAGCGGGACCCTGAACAGACATCAACTGACACGAACGGAAACCAGAGGATTGCGTTTCCATCACCATTGATTTCAATGGTGACGGATCCGGTGCCCACGGTTTCCGTTTGTGTCTGTTGTGTACTGGACCCGTCGTGTTGCCGGAAGCAATAGCGTATTGCTTCCGGCAAAACTACGGGTCCGGTGCACAACAGACACAAACGGAAACCGTGGGCACTGGATCCGTCACCATTGAAATCAATGGTGATGGAAACGCAATCCTCTGATTTCCATTCGTGTCTGTTCAGGATCTCGTTCTGACAGAAAGCTCAGACGAAACGTCAGAACGGGACCCCAATGCAGATGTGAACGAAGCCTAAGAAAGTGGTATAAGGCTAGATAATTTGTGGTGTCATGATTAATGCAAGTAGATAATGGAGACCCGCTCCAATATATTTCTCTTTTGACCTTTGTTGGAGTGAGATTTACACAGCGGTCTATTGTGCAAAACGGACATTGTCTATTGATAGGGCACTGCCTATCATTATTTTATTATGCATTTAAAGGGGGCCTACAAGAAGACAAATTTTAAATCTGCTACTTCTTTGCTGACGTATGATCACTTGAAGTTGCAAGCCCACCTTCTTGTGTGAATCCAGAAAATACACATTGTGTGTGTGTGTGTGTGACACGTGTATGTATAATATATATAATGTGTGTGTGTGTGTGTGTGTGTGTGTGTGTGTGTGTGTGTATATGTATATATATATAATATATACACACACCGCATTCCAAATTATTATGCAAATGTTATTTTTCGCTGATTTTCCTAAATATTCGATGCAAATGACAGTCAGTATAATCTTCAAGCCATCAACCGTTGGAGTATAATGCAAATTTTATTGTACAAATCTCCTAATGATAACAGATTATTTTTTTTAGAAGTAAAAAACTCAAAATGCACTGTTTCAAATTGTTATGCACAACAGAGATCAAAACATTTTAAAGGTTGTAAAGAGAACTAAAATGGTAATTTGTTGAATTTGCAGCATCAGGAGGTCATATTTACAGAAATCAAAAGCTCTTTCAATCAAAAAAAACTTCACAGGCCAAGTTACATGTTAACATAGGACCCCTTCTTTGATATCACCTTCACAATTCTTGCATCCATTGAATTTGTGAGTATTTGGACAGTTTCTGCTTGAATATCTTTGCAGGATGTCAGAATAACCTCCCAGAGCTTCTGTTTTGATGTGAACTGCCTCCCACCCTCATAGATATTTTGCTTGAGGATGCTCCAAAGGTTCTCAATAGGGTTGAGGTCAGGGGAACATGGGGGCCATACCATGAGTTTCTCTCCTTTTATGCCCATAGCAGCCAATGACAGAGGTATTCTTTGCAGCATGAGATGGTGCATTGTCATGCATGAAGATAATTTTGCTACGGAAGGCACGGTTCTTCTTTTTGGACCACGGAAGAAAGTGGTCAGTCATAAACTCTACGTACTTTGCAGAGGTCATTTTCACACCGTCAGGGACCCTAAAGGGGCCTACCAGCTCTCTCCCCATGAGTCCAGCACAAAACATGACTCTGCCACCTCCTTGCTGACGTCGCAGCCTTGTTTGGACATGGTGGCCATTCACGAACCATCCACTACTCCATGCATCTGGACCATCCAGGGTTGCACGGCACTCATCAGTAAACAACACGGTTTGAAAATTAGTCTTCATGTATTTCTGAGCCCACTGCAACCGTTTCTGCATGTGAGCATTGTTTAGGGGTGGCCGAATAATAGCTTTATGCACACTTGCAAACCTCTGGAGGATCCTACACCTTGAGGTTCGCGGGACTCCAGAGGCACCAGCGGCTTCAAATACCTGCTTGCTGCTTTGCAATGGCATTTTAGCAGCTGCTCTCTTAATCCTATTAATTTGTCTGACAGAAACCTTCCTCATTATGCCTTTATCTGAACGAACCCGTCTGTGCTCTGAATCAGCCACAAATCTTTTCACAGTACGATGATCACACTTGTTTTTTTTTTAAATATCCAATGTTTTCATACCTTGTCCAAGGTATTGCACTATTTCACGCTTTTCGGCAGCAGAGAGATCCTTTTTCTTTCCCATATTGCTTGAAACCTGTGGCCTGCTTAATAATGTGGAACGTCCTTCTTAAGTAGTTTTCCTTTGATTGGGCACATCTGGCAAACTAATTATCATAGGTGTCTGAGATTGATTACAATGATCCAAAGAGCCCTAAGACACAATACCATCCATGAGTTTAATTGATAAACTAATAATTAAATGTTTATGACACTTAAATCCAATGTGCATAATAATTTGGAACACGGTGTGTGTGTATATATGTGTGTGTGTGTGTGTGTGTGTGTGTATATATATATATATATATATATATATATATATATATATATATATATATATACACACGATAGATTGATATGGAAGAAAATCCCACAGCACTCCGTGTTAGCGAAAAAATGGTGGTTTATTAAGCCAGCACAAGCTGCAACGTTTCCATCCTGCTATAGGACCTTTATCAAGCATGCTTGATAAAGGTCCTATAGCATGACGGAAACGTTGCAGCTTGTGCTGGCTTAATAAACCACCATTTTTTTCACTAACACGGAATGCTGTGGGATTTTCTTCCATATCTATCCATATCCCCTGGGTCGGGATTACCTGCTTGCACCTGAGACCATCTTGGAATTGCATTTTGAGTGCTGCTGCTTTTCTATTTGTATATATGTGTATATGTATATATATATATATATATATATATATATATATATTTTATACACTCAACATTGAAATTGCAACACCAAGAAGGGCACGCCGTTAGGTAATGCAAATCGAGGAAGTAGCAGGTGTCGCTAAGATCTGCAAATGATCAAATTTTCAAGCACCTAGCTCCAATCTGTGGCATGTGGGAGGGACATGAAAACTAGATTGAAACCAACATTTTTTAGCCACATTAAACTTCGGATCGGATCAAATGGTGTGGAATGATTGTGCGATGCCTCGTGTTCGTTGTAGTGACAGTTATCGCCATTTATTGCAAACTGAGAGGGACAGAGAGACATTGGTTTATCACTCTGGCAGATCGCTACGCTCCTAGGCCAAGATGTTAGCCCTGTTCAACGTTGTGTGTCCCGGAGGTTGGGAGAACAACAACGAACGGGAAAGGACAGCGAGAGGTGTGCAAAGCCAAACCTCTGCACCGACAAATCGTCTGATTGGAAGAATGTTACGTTGTGATCCATTCTGTACTGAAAGTGAAATTGGACGCCACATTAGGGCAGCAACCAGTGTTGACATCAGAAGGCGTTTGCACGATATTGGGCTATGAACCAGACGTCCAGCTACTGGTGTTCCATTAACTACACGCCACTGCACTCAAAGGCTATCATGGTGCACAGCAAGACGGCAATGGAGGTCAACCCTTTTTAGCGACGAGTACCGCTTTTGTCTCAGATGCAATGATAGCCGTAGATTGGTCTGGAGACCACGTGGGCAATGCCATGAAGAGGCCTTCACAAGGGGATGTCACACCAGTCCTACTCCCGAGATTATGATGTGGGGTGGCATAATGTACGGTAGCCGGACCCCTTTAGTTTTCATTTAAGGTACACTAACCGTTCGGCATGTCTATCGATCCTGTGATTTCCGCAATTCCAAAACTTTTCCTTCTTGCTGTTGCAATTTCAATGTTGAGTGTAGTTCTGTTTTTGTTTTTTTTCCAAAGGTTAACCTAAACTATAAATACATGTTTTTAGCTTGTTTTGAACTGCCATAAAGCCTGTATCGGCAACAATCTGATTTGTATGTGGGTAGCCCAACTGTTTGCAGAGGTGTTTGGCAAAGACGTTAAGCTTGGGTAGTCATGCATATTTATTTCAACAGGAAGATAAGCCAATTGACCCTGTGATTTTCACAATTCCATAACCTTTCCTTCCTGGTGTTGAAATTTCAATGTTGACGAGTATGTGTGTGTGTATGTATGTATGTATGTAGGTGTGTGTGGGTGTATATATATATATATATATGTGTTCCAGTTCTTTACATTGACACAGTTTTAGTACAGAAAATAAAGTGAAATGGTTCAAACGCAACAATAGTCTGAATTTCTGATTTTAACCAAAAGGCTTTTTTCAGGTAAGACATCAAGGACAGCTGCTCTGCATCACAGAAGCAAATTATGGTTTGAAATTGGATGCAACCTATTCTTCCAGGTGTCTCAACTTTTGGAGATTACTTTCAAACCCTCTGATTTTATATAACCAGTGTTGGAACAGACTGCGTTACAACACCCTCTAGGGCAGGATTTGGACAGTTTTGCTCTTCAGGACAGAGCACATTGATAACCTAATAACAAGAAAAAGGCAATTAACAAAAGGAGACAGAGAGACTATTACAACCCTTAGAAGTGTAGGTCTGTCCTACAGAGTACTTGCCAAGAAACCCAAGGTGGCAGTTAGTATGGTTTCCTATACCATCAAAAGGCACTTGGAAACTCTTACAGGAAGAGGTCTGGCAGACCGAAGGCCACTACAAAATCAGATGATAAGTTTTTGAGAGTCAACAGCTTGCGTGAGCGGAGTCTCACAGCACAAAATCTCAAGCCCAGCTTAATGCAGCAAAATGTCGCGTTCTGCCACTGCTAAGATTGCAAAATATGAAAAAAAGACTTGCCTGGGCCAAGCAGCGCCTCCAGTGGACTACTGAAGAGTGGAAGAAGGTCTTATGGACTAATCAAAAATGTGACATCTTTAGTACATTACGCAGGGTTTTTGTATGTCATCGAGTACATGAAAGGATGCTTCCTCAGTGTGTGACACCAACTGTCAAATATGGAGGAGGAAGTGTGATGGTCTGGGGCTCTTTTTCTGGATCCAGAATTGGCAACTTGCACAGTGCTACGGGCACACTAGTACTACCACAGCATTGCAGGGTCGGCATCAGAACCCGGGCAAGCGCCGGAGCCCACTATCTTTGGGGGGGGGGGGGGCACTTGGTCACTGCCGTCGTCACTGTCCATATATGGACAGTGATGTCAGGAGGAGAGGAGTTCCAGGCAAAGCGCTAGTGGCTCTGCTCTGGGAATCCATCTCCGGGAAAGCCCCTGACATCGCTGTCCATATATGGACAGTGTTGTCAGGAGCAGAGCAGAGTGCTAGAAGCGCTCTGCCCGGGACTTTGGCTCTGGGGTTGCCCCTGACATCACTAGCCGTATATGGACATTGATGTCAGGGACTTCCCCAGAGCTTGAGTACGGGAGCAGAGCCTTTACTAGCGCTCTGCCTGGGACTTCAGCTCTGCTCCAGACATCACTATCCATATATTGACAGTGATGTCAGGAGCAGAGCAAGTGCCCCAGAAAGAGTGCTAGTGACGTCAGGGGTTTCTCCTGAAGTGGAATCCCCAGCCAAAGCATCGGCAATTCTCTGGCTGGGTATTCCACTCCTAGAGGGAACCTCAAAGGCCCTACCTACATGGAGGGAGGCTGTGTGGTGCTACCTGGGAGGTAAGGGCTGTGTGGTGCTACCTGGGAGGTGGGGGCTGTGTGGCGCTACCTGGGAGGTGGGGGCTGTGTGGCGCTACCAGGGAGGGGGGGCTGTGTGGCGCTACCAGGGAGGGGGGGCTGTGTGGTGCTATCTACAGAGGGTACTACATTTATGGGGGTACAAACTGGGGGCCTAACTTATATATGGGGGAATAAACGGGGCCTAACGTCGATTTTACTGCCGCCGTGAGTTCCCCCGCGAAGGGGCCTACTAAGTCTGTGTCGCCCAAGGGTTCACATAAACTTGTAACCGGCCCTGCCCTCTGGTGTACGACTAATTGGTCAGGGGTTCATATTACAGCAGGACAAAGAACCAAGAAGTATGTTTTGGATATCTCAGAACTACCTGAGAAGACCAGAAGAAGCCAGTAGGCTTCAAAGAATGGAAAGGCCTCATTCACACGAGAGGGTCCGAGTGTCGGCCGGGAAAATCTGCCGTTTTTGGCCGATTTTCCCGGCCAGTATGTATCCGGTTTGCATCCATTCCGATTCCGTTCCGGGCCGTGTTGCCGTTTTTACCGGCCGATTTGCATCTGTTTTTTTCCCTGTCCGTTTTAAAATCGGATGAATTTCATTTAAATTTGTTGCCACACACAGCCCTTTGTAGATAATGCCACCCAGCCCCCTGTTGGTAATGCCACCCAGCCCCCTGCAGGTAATGCCACCCAGCTCCCTGCAGGTAATGCCACCCAGCCCCCTGCAGGTAATGCCACCCAACACCCTGCAGGTAATGCCACCCAGCACCCTGCAGGTAATGCCACCCAGCCCCCTGTAGGTGATGCCACCCTGCCCGTTGTAGGTGATGCCACCGTGCCCCCTGCAGGTGATGCCACCCAGCCCCCTGCAGGTGATGCCACCCAGCTCCCTGTAGGTAATGCCACCCTGCCCCTTGTAGGTGATGCCACCCTGCCCCCTGTAGGTGATGCCACCCAGCCCCCTGTAGGTGATGCCACCCAGCCCCCTGTAGGTTGCACCCATCCCCCCCCTTCCAGGAGAAGTCACTGACTTCAATGTCCATATATGGACAGTGTAGTCACGGACTTCTCCTGGAGAGGAATTCCCTGCCACAGGAATTCCGCTTCAGAAGTGAGTGACGTCACTGTGTCCATATATGGACAGTGTAGTCACTCACTTCTCCTGTAGCGGCATCCCCGGCCAAAGAGTCGGGGATTCCGCTGCAGAAGTGAGTGACTTCGCTGTGTCCATATATGGACAGTGTAGTCACTCACTTCTCCTGTAGCGGCATCCCCGGCCATAGAGTCGGGGATTCCGCTGCAGAAGTGAGTGACTTCGCTGTGTCCATATATGGACAGTGTAGTCACTCCTCCTGCAGCGGAATCCCCGGCCATAGAGTCGGGGATTCCGCTGCAGAAGTGAGTGACTTTGCTGTGTCCATATATGGACAGTGTAGTCACTCACTTCTCCTGTAGCGGCATCCCCGGCCATAGAGTCGGGGATTCCGCTGCAGAAGTGAGTGACGTCGCTGTGTCCATATATGGAAAGTGTAGTCACTCACTTCTCCTGTAGCGGCATCCCCGGCCATAGAGTCGGGGATTCCGCTGCAGAAGTGAGTGACTTCGCTGTGTCCATATATGGACAGTCTAGTCACTCACTTCTCCTGTAGCGGCATCCCCGGCCATAGAGTCGGGGATTCCGCTTCAGAAGTGAGTGACTTCACTGTGTCCATATATGGACAGGGTAGTCACTCACTTCTCCTGTAGCGGAATCCCCAATCCCCGGCCGGGGATTGGGGATTCCGACTCCTACAGGGAGCAAAAAAAGACCCTCCTCCTCCTCACATGCACTCTGCACTGTGAGGAGGAGGAGGAGAGAGCGCGAGCGACGGTAGACCCGGCCATCACTCTGGACACATTCCGGTGATGGCTGTGTATTACCCGGCCCCATAGACTTCTATGGGAGCTGGGCGGCCGGGTACCCGGCCGAAAATAGGGCATGTCCCATTTTTTGACGGACGGTTTTCCCGGCCCGTCAAAAAATCGGTCGTGTGAATAGACCCATTAGGGGTCTATTGTTCCTAATGCAGCCGGGTGCCGGCCAATTTATGAACGGCCGGGAAACCCTGTCGTGTGAATTCCGCCTTAGGGTATGTTCACACACAAAATAAAAAACGTCTCAAAATATGGAGCTGTTTTCAAGAGAAAACAGCTCCTGATTTTCAGACTTTTTTTTAAGCCACTCGTGTTTTTCGCTGCGTTTTTTACGGCTATTTTTGGAGCTGTTTTTATATAGAGTCAATGAAAAACAGCTCCAAAAACGTCTCAAGAAGTAACATGCACTTCTTTATCGCGGCCGTTTTTGTACGCAGCAGTTTCGAAGAAAAAAAACGGCCCGTCGGAACAGAACGCCGTTTTTCCCATTGAAATCAATGGGCAGATGTTTGGAGGCGTTCTGCTTCCGATTTCTTGGCGGTTTTTCGTACGTTTACGGCCCGGAAAAACGGCCGAAGATAAGCCGTGTTATCATACCCTTAGGCCGGATTCACACGAGTGTGTCCAGTCCGTGATATACGATCCGCACTTTGGCCGCATTTCCCGGACTGAACACACTGCAGGGAGACAGGCTCTTAGCATCATAGTGATCTATGACGCTAGGAGTCACTGCCTTGCTGCGGAACTACTGTCCCGTACTGAAAACATGATTACAGTACGGGACCGTTTACCCGCAGCGAGGCAGGGACTCCTGGCAGCGTACATAACAATGACGCTAGGAGCCCGGCTCCCTGCAGTGTGATCGGTCCGGGAAACACTGCCGGCATACGGTCTGTATATCACGGACCGAACACACTCGTGTGAATCCGGCTTTAAAGGAAAGGTGTAAAAAAAAATATATATATATATATATATATATATATATATTATTTTGTGTTTTTATTTATCTTAATATTATATTGAATTAATTTTTTTTATATTACTTTTTATTTTTTTAACCACTTTTTAAATGGGTCTGCCATTTTTTATTGCTTCTGTGTATGTGTCTCTTCACGACACATACGTAGATGCAATGCGGCAGCTACAGGGCATAGCAGATAGGGACGGGAGACGTTCCCATCTCCTAAGCTTCTGGCCGTTCTAACTCTGAAATGCGCATGCTCTGTGACATGTGCAGTTCACAGTGACCAGAGTAGAAGCTGGTTTGTAGGGGGAAAGCCGGCAGCATAGCAGGTAAGGGGTGCATGTGGGGGAGGGGGGTGCGCACGTATGGGGGGGTGTTCGTTGGGGGTGCTTGTGTGATGGTTTGCGTGGGTGCTTGTGGGGGGTTGTGGTGGTTTGCGGGTGTGTGTGTGGTGGTTTGTGGGGTGTTGTCTGTCCGTGTTTAGGGGGTGCATGCAGGGTGCTTGTGGGTTTTTGGGTAGGTGTTTGGGGGTGCATGCAGGGTGCTTGTGGGTTTGGGGTGGGTGCGTGTGTTGGAGGGAGGTTGTGTGTGTATGGGGGAGGGGGGTTGCGGAGCGGCTGCATGTGTGGGGGAGGTTTGTGGGGGGGGGCTCCATGATGCGCCAGAATTATTAATTATTATTAATTGACTGTTCGATGACGTCCATTAGTAATGCGGGGCTCAGTGTTAGCCAGTAAAAAGGCCAACACTAACTCCCATTATTACCAGCAGCAGACTAGCATTACCAGGGTGGGAAGGGCCATGGTTTTTGTCTCTTACCAGCCTCGTAATATCAGCCCGCAGCCGCCCAGTACCCGATCGTCACAACAGATGGTCCAGTGCTGGATTGTACATGTCTCTTCCCAGCACCCATGTAGCGGTGGGTACTGGGGTAATAATGAGGGGGTTAGTGCTATCCTTTTTACTGGCTAACACTAAGCCCCACCTTAGTAATTGACGTAGTCAAACAGACAACTGCCATTATCAAGGCGCTAATAAAGTATTAACAAAACAGACCTAACTTTTTCATACTGAAGTTCAGACTTCGGCCTCCATTGGCTTACTTTCCATGGTTCCTGGATCACTCCCACACCTCAAAAAGAGTGTCTTTCGGCATTTTTTGACCGCAGCAAGAACAGTGATTCCTCGTCATTGGAAGTCCAGCACTGTACCTTCCTTGAAGGAATGGGTAACGGAGGTGAACGGAATTATGAGGATGAAGGAGTTGATGTCTGCTGATCAGGGTAAATCTGAGCTCTTTGTCCGCACTTGGGCAGTGTGGTCTGGATTCCGGGGTGGTAATGATCTACCTCTCTGGCTGGATGGCCTCTTTTGAACACCTATATAAGCTTACCTTTTGCGTGCTAGGTCTGTATGTGTTTCCCTTTGTTGTCTTGTGTTTGTGTTAGTCTAAAGTATAATGTGCACTTATATGCGACAATTCTTATCCAACTGTGGGGACTGGCTTCCCTAAATTATGCACTATTTTTGCTGCACTTATGGTACTGTTATTCTCATTGCATTCTTATTTAGTTTTTGCTTACTGATTGGGAGGCTACCTCCTACTGTTGTTTCTATGTCTTTGTATATTTTATGCGATTTTGAAGTAGTTATATTGCACTGCGTGTGAACTTTGCAAATGTATGAAACCATGTGTATGCTGTTATGTTTTTTATATTTTCAAAATAAAAATCTTTGATAAAAAAAAAAAAACTGACCTAAGAAAATATTTTTATTGAAATAAAATCTCCCCCACAAAAGACTCGCTAACCATTTTATTTTTTTTTAAAACGTAGATCATCGCAGTAGTCCACCAAATCTATGACGTAGTCCAATAAAAGGTAGGCCTCAAGCACACTTCAGTGAAATGCTTCAGTGTGCTATCCGTTTTTTTAATGGATAGCACACTGACCTATTCATTTCTATGGGGCCATGCACACTTCAGTTTTTTTAACGGAACCGTGTGGCCTTTCTGACAAAAATAGAACAGGTCCTATTCCTTTCCGTTCTTTGTGGAACAGTCTCGACCATTCCATTAATTTAGTCCGTTGAAACAATGGACCGCACACGGAAGCCATCCATGTGCAGTCCGTGTTTCACAGATCTGTGATTTCCGGCCGTATGACGAGCAACAGATGTGTGCATGAGGCCTTAGTAATATGAAAAATAAAAATACTTCTACTCGCCTACAGCAGACATCTATCTTCTCCCTGCGCCACAATGTAAAGTTAGGGGCCAATGAAAAATAATTCCCTTAGGGCATGTTTACATGGCGCGAAGAAAAAATTACGTGTGAACGTGTCAAATACACTAGCTTTTCGTGTGAAGCGGTTTTTAAAATACAGGGTTTTTGACGCAATTTCATGGGTTTTGTGTGCGCTTTTTGCCCGTTTTTTGGCGTGTAGTTAGGACATCCACTGACTCTGGGAACATTTGGTGCATTTTGCGCACCAAAGAATTGATCCAACGCTTTTTTACGCAATAAGTTTTTTAAAAAAAGAGCGTAGTATGTACTAATGGCTCGCTTTCCCATTGATGTAAATGGGAAGCTTAATCAAGCATTTTTTTACGTTTTTTTCGTGTTTTTTTACGCATTTTGTGTAAGCTTTTTACATGTTTTTTTGCCGCATAATTAGGACTCCCATTGACTAAGGGAACATTTGGCCCATTTACGTGCCAAGAATTGACTCGACACTTCTTTACGCAACGTGTTTTTTAAAAACGCTTGCGGGAAAAAAGCACATTGTATGTACTAACAGTGCGCGTTCCCATTTTATGTAAATGAAAAGCTTAAACTTTTTTGACGCATTTTTCAGCACGTAAAATGCTCCAAAAACACGTCAAATACACGCCCTGTGAACCTGTCAACTGATAATTCATTCACCACAGTGTCTTCCCTCTTGACTTTCATCATTCTCAGCCTTTTGGTGTGTTCTATAGCTTCTGCCAGCTGCATTGTAAAAACACTCCAAAAATGGACCTGGACACTTTTTAGCAATTTGAAGACACCTTTTACTGGCTTATAGCCAAAAATAGGGATAGGGGGTGAGTCTCCCTGCCACATCTACAGTGGCTGTGAGTCAGGTTGCTTTGCCTTAGTCCCCTTGCTGTAATTCTGGGAAGTGCTCCCTTTGGTGGCCAGCATAGGAAAACATGTCAAATTATTATTTAATTTTTAATACCTCCCACCTTGTGGAAGAAAAAAGAGAATACACATAAAAACTAAAAAAAATATAATAAAAATAAGTAACTTTTTTTTTTTTCATTTGCGACACATTCCTTTTAAACCCCATTGAGCTTGTTTGGGATGAACTGGACAGAAGGGTGAAAGCAAAGCAACTTTATAGTGCAGCACATTTGTGGGAACTTCTGCAACAATGTTGGAAAAAAAATTCTGAACAATATCTGAATGCAATTGTAGAAAGATTGAGATTGTCTATCAGCTAGAGGTGGATACTTTGAAGAGTCAAAAATCTAGATTTAATCTCTTGAAACAAAGTTAATCCATTATTTTTTATTCATTTTAGGCCTAATTCACATGAACGTGTCCGTTTTGCATCCGCAAAAAAACGGACACGTGTGGCATCAGTTGTTGATTGTTTATGTACACATTTCTCTGTTTTTTTTTTTCACTTAATTTCTTATGAACTTCTGCGTGAATCACAGACAGCAGAAGGATGTGTGTCCGTGATATTCACGCACCCATTGACTTCATGGTCGGGGCACTGGGGCGGCTGCATTCTGGTATTATGTGTTATATCAAATCCAGAGTCAGCGCAGCCGTCTACTAGGAAATTTTCCAGCACTTCATGATTTCCTCTGCTAACAAGCTTTATGGAGATGCTGATTTCATTTTCCAGCAGGACTTGGCACCTGCCCACACTGCCAAAAGTGCCAATACCTGGTGTAATAACCACAGTATCACTGGGCTTGATTGGCCAACAAACTCACCTGACCTAAACCCCATAGAGAATCTTTGGAGTATTGTCAAGAGGAAGATAAGACCCCAGACCCAACAATGCAGACGAGCTGAAGGCCGCTATCAAAGCAACCTGGGCTTCCATAACACCTCAGCAGTGCCACAGGCTGATCGCCTCCATGCCACGCCTCATTGATGCAATAATTCATGCAAAAGGAGCCCCGACCAAGTATTGAGTGCATATACTGTATATACTTTTCAGTAGGACTACATTTCAGTATTAAATGTAATTTTTTAAATTGGGTTTATATAATATTCTAATTTTCTGGGAGACTAAATTTTGGGTTTTCATTAACTGTTAGCCATAATCATCAACATTAAAATAAAGAAATGCTGGAAATAGATCACTCTGTGTGTAATGGATCAATATAATATGAGTTTCACTTTTTTATTGAAATAAATTAACTTTTTGATGATATTCTAATTCATTAAAAAGGACTAGTGCATAACACATTTCAAGCTAGGAAGGAAATGGATATTGGATTTGTCACACAAGGTACCCATGACAACACTGCGCCTGCACAGAAATCGGAGCATGAAATGCTGTTGTCAGAATCTCCCAGTTGCAGCCTTAGGGCTCATTCAGACGAGCGTAAAACACGCAGAGCACACTTGATTTGAATGGGGCTATTCACACATGGGGCTAGTCCCTTGCGTGAAAACTCACTGCATGTCCTATATTGATGCGTTTTCACGCACCTACACGCCCATTGAAATCAATGGCTGCGTGAAAACCACGCACAGCACACTGATGCACATCCGTGTGCTGCGCATTATTTGCATTATTTGCGCATCAATTCCATTTAAAAAAATGTGCTTTACGAGTGCGTGAAAAACACATGCCACTCGTAAAGCACAGATGCAATAATGCAACGCACACAAACCAGATTTACGCTCGTAAATCTGACACACTGTGAATTTAGCTTTAGGGTGGATTTACACGAACGTGATATATGTCTGTCCAACGAGCGTGATTTTCACGAGCGTCGCACGGACCTATATTAGCCTATGGGACCGTGCAGACAGTCCGTAATTTTCACGCAGCGTGTGTCCGCTGCGTGAAACGCACGGCATGTCCTATATTTCTGCGCTGTTCACGCATCACGCACCCATTGAAGTCAATGGGTGCGTGAAAATCACGCGCACCACATGGAAGCACTTCCGCGCAGCCGCCATCATTATGACACTCTGTTTGTATGTTTGTAAACAGAAAAGCACGTGGTGCTTTTCTGTTTTCATTCATACTTCTTACTGCTGTTGCGCGAATCACGCGCGTCCCACTGAAGTGCTTCCATGTGGTGCGCGTGATTTTCACGCACCTAATGATGGCGGCTGCGCGGAAATCACGCAGCCGCGCATCATACGGGGCTGACACACGGAGCTGTTAAGTCCCTTTTGCGCGCGCAAAACACACACGCTCGTGTAAACCTTCTCTTAGTCTATGGGCCTGTAACTTCAAGTGAACAGTTATCCAGGGGAGTAACTAGAATTCAAATGACCCTATGATGTTAACCCATTAGTGACCGCCAATACGGCTTTTCATGGCGGCCACTAACCGGCTTTATTCCGATGTATACGCCTTTTCACAGTGCACCATCGGAATAAATAACCAACGCCGGGAGCAGTTAAATCTCCCTGCTCGAACATGCGAGATGGATATCAGTATGTCGACTATGGTATTCATCGCGTCAAAACGACGGAACCCTTGCACACGGAGACAAACTGAAACCATTAGCACCAGATCCGTCACCATTGAAATCAATGGTGATGGAAACGGAAACCTACGGTTTCAGTTTGTGTCCGTCACTGCTCCGTTCCGACGGAAAGCTTCGTCGGAACAGAGCCCTGACGCAGATGTGAATATAGCCTAACTTGATACCACCTCTTGGTTGGCTGACCACATTTTTTTGCAGCAAAACTTTGGCGCAACTGAAACTACACTACCGTTCAAAAGTTTGGGGTCACCCAGGCAATTTTGTGTTTTCCATGAAAACTCACACTTAAATTTATCAAATGAGTTGCAAAGTGACTAGAAAATATAGTCAAGACATTGACAAGGTTAGAAATAATGATTTTTATTTGAAATAATAATTTTCTCCTTCAAACGCTTTCGTCAAAGAATGCTCCATTTGCAGCAATTACAGCATTGCAGACCTTTGGCATTCTAGCTGTTAATTTGCTGAGGTAATCGGGAGAAATTTCACCCCATGCTTCCAGAAGCCCCTCCCACAAGTTGGATTGGCTTGATGGGCACTTCTTGCGTACCATACGGTCAAGCTGCTCCCACAACAGCTCTATGGGGTTGAGATCTGGTGACTGCGCTGGCCACTCCATTACAGATAGAATACCAGCTGCCTGCTTCTGCCCTAAATAGTTCTTGCATAATTTGGAGGTGTGCTTTGGGTCATTGTCCTGTTGTTGGATGAAATTGGCTCCAATCAAGAGCTGTCCACAGGGTATGGCATGGCGTTTCAAAATGGAGTGATAGCCTTCCTTATTCAAAATCCCTTTTACCTTGTACAAATCTCCCACTTTACCAGCAGCAAAGCAACCCCAGACCATCACATTACCTCCACCATGCTTGACAGATGGCGTCAGGCACTCTTCCAGCATCTTTTCAGTTGTTCTGCATCTCACAAATGTTCTTCTGTGTGATCCAAACACCTCAAACTTCGATTCGTCTGTCCATAACACTTGTTTCCAATCTTCCTCTGTCCAATGTCTGTGTGCTTTTGCCCATATTAATCTTTTCCTTTTATTAGCCAGTCTCAGATATGGCTTTTTCATTGCCACTCTGCCCTGAAGGCCAGCATCCCGGAGTCGCCTCTTCACTGTAGACGTTGACACTGGCGTTTTGCGGGTACTATTTAATGAAGCTGCCATTTTAGGACTTGTGAGGCGTCTATTTCTCAAACTAGAGACTCTAATGTACTTGTTGCTCAGTTGTGCAGCGGTGGGCTCCCACTTCTCTTTCTACTCTGGTTAGAGCCTGTTTGTGCTGTCCTCTGAAGGGAGTAGTACACACCGTTGTAGGAAATCTTCAGTTTCTTGGCAATTTCTCGCATGGAATAGCCTTCATTTCTAAGAACAAGAATAGACTGTCGAGTTTCACATGAAAGCTCTATTTTTCTAGCCATTTTGAGAGTTTAATCGAACCCACAAATGTAATGCTCCAGATTCTCAACTAGCTCAAAGGAAGGTCAGTTTTATAGCTCCTCTAAACAGCAAAACTGTTTACAGCGGTGCTAACATAATTGCACAAGGGTTTTCAAGTGTTTTCTAATCACCCATTAGCCTTCTAACACAGTTAGCAAACACAATGTACCATTAGAACACTGGAGTGATGGTTGCTGGAAATGGGCCTCTATACACCTATGTAGATATTGCATTAAAAACCAGACGTTTGCAGCTAGAATAGTCATTTTGTAATGTCCGTGGCTGCGGGCTGTCAGCTCCAGCCTCCCGCTGACAGCCGCAGCCACGAGTCGGCAAGCGCTGGCCCCAGCCTCCTCCTCAGGAGACGCCAGCGCTTGCATCCACTCACCTCCGCCGGAGCCCTTGGGTGCGCGCGCACGCTCGTCCCCGCTCTTAAAGGGGCAGCGCGCGCACCGGACATCTTGAACGACCTTTGACCCATGAGTACCCTGGGCTATAAGAGGGGTCCAGCCCCCTAGTTCGATGCCTGAGCGTTGTTAGTTTTCCCAGTCTGTCTTGCAAATGGTCCCTTAGTGTTTCCCGTTCCTGTTGTTACCCGTACCTTGTTCCCCGTTCCTGTTTCCCGTGCTTTGCCCTAGTATCTAGTCGTGCCACGACCTGTGTCGTCTGCCACGTCCGGAGGAATCTGCCACGTCCTGTGTCATCTGCCACGTCCGGAGGAATCCGCTACTTTCTGTGTCATCTGCCACGTCCGGAGTAATCTGCCACGTCCTGTGTCATCTGCCACGTCTGGAGGAATCCGCCACGTCCTGTGTCATCTGCCACGTCCGGAGGAATCCGCCACGTCCTGTGTCATCTGCCACGTCCAGAGGAATCCGCCACGTCCTGTGTCATCTGCCACGTCCGGAGGAATCCGCCACGTCCTGTGTCATCTGCCACGTCCGGAGGAATCCGCCACGTCCGGAGGAATCCACCACGTCCTGTGTTATCTGCCACATCCGGAGGAATCCGCCACGTCTGGCGCAACTTGCGGCTCCTGTGTCATCCGCCACGTTTGGCGCCATCTGCTGCACCCATCTCATCTGTGCCAGAGCTGCGGCCACCATCTGGACTATTCAGGTACCCTTGTGCGGGACATTGTATTTCTGGGGTGTCCTGTTGTTTGGCCTGCTGCCTCCCCGCTGCGGCGGTACGGCCTAGTGGGTCCACTAACCCGCTCCGTGACAGTACGCTCAGGCCATGGACCCCGCTGGTCAACCTGAGACGTTGACTACACAAGCCATGCTGGCTGAGATGGAGGATCTCCAGTCACGACAAGACAAGCTCCTCCTGTCGGTGAACGCCATAGCCCATCGGCTGCTTGCTCCGTCCACAGTCATCACCGCACCCGTTCCTGCGGTTCCGCCTGCTACACCTCCTGTCTGTACCGGTACCAACCCCCTGTGTTTCTTGCCGCTACCTCCACGCTATGACGGAGATCCAAGGTCCTGCAGGGGATTTTTGAATCAGTGCCTGATCCATTTCAGACTACATGCCAGGTCCTTCTGCTCGGATGACGTCCGGATCGCCTTTATAATCTCTCTCCTTACCGGCAAAGCCCTGGCATGGGCCAATCTTCTGTGGGAACATCAGGGACCTGAGACCCGGGACTTGCAGTGCTTCTTACGGACCTTCCGCTCGATCTTTGAGGAACCTGGGAGAGTTTTTTCGGCTGCTGCATCCTTGCTGACCCTACACCAGGGAGAACTCTCCGTGGGCGAGTATGCCATTCAGTTCCGTATCCTGGCTGCTGAATTGACCTGGAACAACGAGGCTTTGGTGGCTACATTCTGGCAGGGACTGTCTTCAGGGATCAAGGACGAGCTGGCTGCTCGCGATCTGCCATCTACCCTGGACGATCTTATCCTACTCACCTCCTGCGTCGACATGAGGATCCGGGAACGTTCCCAAGAGGTTCTCCGGGAGAGAGAACTTTCTAGGCTGGATTCTGCTGTCCCGCAATCCTCCTCTGTCGTCCCACCAGAGTACCCGATGCAGAGTAATTATGTTAAATTGTCTACCCAGGAGAAACACAGACGCACTTCTGGACTTTGTTTGTATTGCGGCCATGGAGGCCATATTGTGCGTCTGTGCCCCCAGAGGCCGGAGAGACCCCATTGCCTAGGATTGGTTGTAGAGACAACACTAGGTGGAACAGAATCTAACAGAGGATTCGCTTCCAAATTGACTATTCCTGTGACCCTGGTATCCGGCGACAGGACGCATCAAGTCTCTGCCTATCTTGACTCTGGCTCTGCTGCAAATTTCATCCAGAAAGAGCTTGTGGATCATCTTCAGCTGCCCAAAATTCCCCTGGAGACATCTTTGGCTGTGGCCTCAGTTAATGGACTGCCTCTGCCTGATCCCATTATCTCTAAAACCAAGCCGTTGAAGCTCCAGGTTGTAGTACTTCACTCTGAATTTATTTCGTTCCTTGTTTTGCCCAAGGCCATCAATCCTGTTCTGCTGGGCCTGCCTTGGCTTCGACTTCATGCCCCAGTCCTGGACTGGAATTCTGGAGAGGTTCTCCAATGGGGCTCCAAGTGCCATGGTCGTTGTCTGTTGCAGATCCATCCTGTCAAGCCTTCTCTGCCTCAGTCGCTGTCGGGACTGCTTCCCCATTTTGCTCAGTATACAGATGTTTTCAGCAAAAAGGAGGCTGAGACGCTGCCTCCACATCGCACCTATGACTGCCCCATTGAACTGGTTCCTAATGCCTCTCTTCCCCGTGGACGGGTATATCCTCTCTCCTTGCCTGAGTCTCTATCCATGTCGGCCTATATAAAGGAGAATCTGTAGAGGGGTTTTATACGAAAATCTTCCTCCCCGGCCGGGGCTGGATTCTTCTTCGTTAATAAGAAGAATGGATCCCTTCGTCCCTACATTGACTACAGGGCCTCAACCTGATCACAGTCAAGAACAAATACCCGTTGCCACTCATCTCTGAGCTATTTGATCGCATACGAGGCGCCAAAATTTTTTCTAAGCTAGACCTGCGTGGGGCTTACAATCTAGTCCGGATTCGCCGGGGTGACGAATGGAAGACGGCATTTAACACCCGGGACGGGCACTACGAATACCTGGTGATGCCCTTCGGACTGTGTAACGCTCCAACAGTGTTTCAGGAGTTCGTTAACGACATCTTCCAAGATTTACTCTATGTCTGTGTTGTTGTTTATCTCGATGATATTTTGATTTTCTCCCCAGATCAGACGACTCATCGGAGGCATGTTCGTCAGGTTCTACTACGATTGAGGGAGAATCATTTATACGCCAAGCTGGAGAAGTGCGTCTTTGAGAAGAGTTCTCTGCCCTTCCTGGGCTACATCATCTCGGATCAAGGCCTCAAGATGGATCCTGAGAAAGTGAAGGCTGTCCTGGAGTGGCCACGTCTCCAAGGCTTAAGGGCCATACAGCGGTTCCTGGGATTCGCCAATTTCTACCGCCAGTTTATTCCTAACTTCTCTTCTCTGACGTCTCCCATCTCGACCCTTACCAAGAAGGGTGTGAACGCCAAAGTGTGGACTCCAGAGGCAGAGTCTGCATTTAATAGCCTGAAGAGTGCCTTCACTTCAGCCTCAATCCTCCATCATCCTGACGTATCTCGGCAGTTCTCACTGGAAGTGGACGCTTCCTCTGTCGGTGCAGGTGCACTTCTGTTCCAGAGGAGCTCCAAAGGAAAGGCTGTAGTATGTGGCTACTACTCTAGACTGTTTTCTTCTGCTGAGCGCAATTACTCCATTGGAGATCGGGAGCTGCTGGCCATCAAATTGGCTCTGGAGGAGTGGAGACATCTTCTGGAGGGCGCTGCTCACCCCATCCTGATCTTCACCGACCACAAGAACCTCACTTACCTTCAGTCCGCTCAAAGACTTAATCCTCGTCAAGCCAGGTGGTCCCTGTTCTTCACCCGTTTTCTGTTTGCGCTCCACTACCGTCCCGCGGACAAGAATGTGAGGGCAGATGCCCTGTCCAGATCGTTTGAGACGGAAGACACGGTGGAGTCCCTCCAGACCATCATAGACCCGTCCTGCATCGTCACTGCTAATCCTCTGCAGGTTAGAGACATCCCTCCTGGGAGGACTTTTGTTCGGTTGGCGGACAGGAGAAGAATTCTCCGCTGGGGACATAGTTCTAAACTTGCTGGGCACGCCGGTGTCCGTAAAACCCGAGACCTGATCGCTCGTCACTTTTGGTGGTCCACGCTACATAAGGATGTTCTGGACTTTGTCTCTTCTTGCACGGTGTGTGCCTCTAACAAAGTGACTCACAGCAAGCCTGCCGGCCTGCTTCAACCTCTGCCTGTACCCAATGCCCCCTGACAGCACATTGCGATGGACTTCGTCACAGACCTTCCCCCCTCAGCAGGATGTAACACTGTCTGGGTGGTGGTGGACCAGTTCTCTAAGATGGCTGATTTTATCCCACTGACCGGCCTACCTTCTGCTCCTCGTCTGGCAAGTCTCTTCATCCAGCACATCTTCCACTTGCATGGCTTGCATTGCATTGTGTCCGACCGGGGGGTTCAGTTTACCTCTAAGTTCTGGAGAGCCCTCTGTAAACTCCTGGATATGGGATTGGACTTTTCCTCTGCCTATCACCCCCAGTCCAATGGGCAAGTTGAGAGGATCAACCAGATCATGGAAAATTATCTCCGCCATTTCATCTCTTCACAGCACGATAACTGGGTACAGCTTCTACCATGGGCCGAATTTTCTTACAACAACCACACAAGTGAGTCCACCACTTCCTCTCCGTTTCACATCGTCTACAGTCAACATCCCAGAGTCCCTCTTCCGGTGTCGACTTCATCCCAGGTTCCCGCTGCTGACTCTGCATATGGGGACTTCCTGCAAATCTGGCAACAGACCCGGTCCTCTATTTTGCTGGCAGTAGATCGCATGAAGCGAAAAGCAGATACTAAGAGAAGAGAGCCGCCTCAGTATCTTCCGGGGACTAAAGTCTGGCTGTCCTCTCGGAACATTCGCTTGAAGATGCCCTCATACAAGTTCGCTCCCAGGTTCCTTGGACCATTCGAGGTCCTGCAGCAGATCAACCCTGTTGCCTACAAGCTTCGGCTGCCTCCTACCCTCAGGATTCCCAACTCCTTCCACGTCTCCCTCCTGAAGCCTGTGATCCTAAACCGCTATTCCAAGACTCCCAGCCCTGCGGTTGCTCCCAGCGGCTCCTCGGACATCTTTGAGGTAAAGGAGATCTTGGACACCAAGAGAGTGAGAGGAAAGACCTTGTATTTGGTGGATTGGAGGGGGTTTGGTCCCGAAGAGAGATCCTGGGAGCCAGAGGAGAACCTCAATGCCCCTACTCTTCTAAAGAAGTTTCTCTCTCGCTCCGGTCCCAAGAAGAGGGGGCGTAAGAGGGGGGGGTACTGTAATGTCCGTGGCTGCGGGCTGTCAGCTCCAGCCTCCCGCTGACAGCAGCAGCCACGAGTCGGCAAGCGCTGGCCCCAGCCTCCTCCTCAGGAGACGCCAGCGCTTGCATCCACTCACCTCCGAGGGCGCATGCTCATCCCCGCTCTTAAAGGGGCAGCGCGCGCACCGGACATCTTGAACGACCTTTAACCCGTGAGTACCCTGGGCTATAAGAGGGGTCCAGCCCCCTAGTTCGATGCCTGAGCGTTGTTAGTTTTCCCAGTCTGTATTGCAAATGGTCCCTTAGTGTTTCTCGTTCCTGTTGTTACCCGTACCTTGTTCCCCGTTCCTGTTTCCCGTGCTTTGCCCTAGTATCTAGTCGTGCCACGTCCTGTGTCATCTGCCACGTCCGGAGGAATCTGCCACGTCCTGTGTCATCTGCCACGTCCGGAGGAATCCGCTACTTTCTGTGTCATCTGCCACGTCCGGAGGAATCTGCCACGTCCTGTGTCATCTGCCACGTCCCGAGGAATCCGCCACGTCCTGTGTCATCTGCCACGTCCTGTGTCATCTGCCACGTCCTGTGTCATCCGCCACGTCCTGTGTCATCTGCCACGTCCTGTGTCATCTGCCACGTCCGGAGGAATCCGCCACGTCCGGAGGAATCCACCACGTCCTGTGTTATCTGCCACATCCGGAGGAATCCGCCACGTCTGGCGCAACTTGCGGCTCCTCTGTCATCCGCCACATTTGGCGCCATCTGCTGCACCCATCTCATCTGTGCCAGAGCTGCGGCCACCATCTGGACTATTCAGGTACCCTTGTGCGGGACATTGTATTTCTTGGGTGTCCTGTTGTTTGGCCAGCTGCCTCCCCGCTGCGGCGGTACGGCCTAGTGGGTCCACTAACCCGCTCCGTGACACATTTAGCACATTAACAATGTATAGAGTGTATTTCTGATTAATTTAATGTTCTCTTCATTGAAAAAAACTGTGCTTTTCTTTCAAAAATAAGGACATTTTTAAGTGACCCTAAACGTTTGAACGGTAGTGTACGTCTGTATTCCTCTATGCCATGTTCATAATCGCAAATTTACAAACATCCGCATTTCTTTAAAAAAATCTGTCTAAAATGATTAGCGCCAAAAAGAAGGTGAAACTTAGGCCAGAATTCTGGTGCAGCACCAATAGTATATTTGCCCCAATGTTCTTGCACGAGTAGACCCTATGGCTGGTATGGCCACACTCAAAAGTGGCGGATATGTTGTGCTATTTCGCTTTTACGGTGTTCATCCTGCGGTAAAAATATTTTCACCTTATTCTGCGGGTCAATCTGAATACAACAATACCAAATTTCTATATATATTTTTATGTTTTACTACTTTTACAAAATAAAAACTATTTGTTAAAAAAAATTATTCTGTGGCGCCATTTTCTGAGACCCATAACTTTTTTTTATTTTTGTAGTAAATGGAGCTGTGTGAGGGCTCGTTATTTACGGGGTGAGCTGCAGTTTTTCATTTTTATTTTTTTTCCTACAGCGTACACTGTGTGGAATAAATAACATCGTTCAGATATACGGACGCGACTATACCAATAATGCAAATTTTTTTCATTATTTATATAACTTTTTCATTTTTCCTTTTATTTTTTTAATCCCACTAGGGGACTTGAACAAGTGAACATTAGATCACTGGTACAATACACTTCAATACGTATGTATTGCAGTGTATTGCTTTTTATTGTTACCCAAAAAGGATGAGGATAAAGATGGCAGACAGTCGAAAGGTGTGTGGGGGGGGGGGGGGGTGACAGGGTTACAGAAGGTCCCCCCTCCATCTAATGACTTAGAAGCCACGGTCACTATTGACCATGGGGTCTAGGCGGTCGAGTGGCAGCAATTTCAGTTATCTCCGATCCCGGCTATATGCGCAAACTAAGCCCGATCCATACGCTGCAGTGGTCATCTGTGTATTACAGCTTACGCTTGCAGTGTATAGAACGGACCCAGCTTGTGAGTCCTCTTCATACTTCCCCCTCCAATTTACAAAGTACATGTCTTGCGGATGTCGTAAATGAGAGTAGGGGGCGAGATGAAAATAAGTTGTTAGGATTGGCAAGGGAATAAGTTATGGTTCGGCTAAGGGTCTTTATAGTAGGACAGAATATGATCTACTTCCAGTTTGCTTTTGATCACTAAGGGGCTGTTCACAAATGTCCGGCGTGTTGAAGAAAACCCGGAGGCAAACTTATGCTAGAACGGATCCCATAGCTTTCGATGGGATTTGTTCTGGCACAGGGGACATCAGTTGTGGTGCCATACGGCGCAGGACCTCCCTGGGAGCCGGATCCAAAAACATTACCTGCAACGTTTCTGGGTCCGGTTCCTAGGAAGGTCCGGCGCCATATCCTATCTTAGTCATTGTAGCCGTATGAACGCCGGGTGCTGCCGCATGCGCCTTCCGGCAGCACCCAACGGGAAGGTGGATGTGAGATGGGAGCGGAATCCCCTGTCATAGCATTGCCAGGGATTCCGCTCCAAGCGGAGCCCCTGACTACCACTCAAGCGTCCCGGTATGTCCCGCTGTCAAGAGTTGAACTAATACTGAAGCAGGGAACCATCAGGTCCCTGCTTCCGAATTAGTTCACAGCGGAGGAGCAGAGGTAGCTCCTCCGCTTGCCGAGGATTCCCCAGGCACAGCGCTACTTTAAGCGCTGTGCTCGGGGAAGCCCTTGACATCACTGCCCATATACGGACAGGTGACGTCAGTCGCTACTGATTGAGCGGAATACCGTTGCCGATGATCTGGCCAGGGATTCCGCTCCTAGAGGAAAACCCCTGTGGTCACTGTCCATATATGGTGTGCAATGCTGTGGCCGGCGATTCCTCTGCAAGAGGGAGCTTCAGTGGCACTATCTACAGTACAGGGGAAGGGGGGTGCTATAAACAGTGGGGGTGGTGCTATCTACAGGGGGGAACTGTGTGTGGCCCCATCTACAGTGGGCGCTGTGTGGCGCTATCTACAGGGGGGCTGTGTGACAAATCTACAGGGGGTACTGTGGCATTATCTACAAGGGGGGGTGTGGCACTATACAGGGGAAGGGGGTAGTGCTATATACAGTGGGGGTGGCGCTATCTACAGGGGGCGCCGTGTGGCACAATCTACAGGGGGCGCTGTGTGGTGCCATCTACAGTGGGCGCTGTGTGGCGCTATCTACAAGGGGGCTGTTTGACATAATCTACAGGGGTACTGTGGCATTATATACAGAGGGCACTGTGGCATTATCTACAGAGGGCACTGTTTCATTATCTACACATGAAATTCATCTGTTTTTAAAAATGTGTCAAAAACGGAAAACATGAACATGGAACGGATGCAAAAACAGATGCAAAACGGCTGTCAAAAACGGACCTAGATGGCTGTTTTTAATAGCCGACACCCGAACCCTGTTGTGTGAATAGAAACAACAGCAAGCCCACTGTGGTGTAGGTAGGCAGGAGATGCGGGGTGGTATTGGGTAGCTGTAAAGGCGCTGTAACGATACTGGCGAACACTGCTGGAATCCTATGGTCAGAAGTGGCGAGCGGAGCACAGTGCAGAACCCGGTGAGACGTCCCCAGGAACAGTGCTTGGAGGGTGGAACACGAGTAGTAGTCAACAGCAAGGAAGTAGGAACAGTCTGACAAAGACAGTTCTCAGGAGCAGGAGACTGGAACAAGTCACAATACTCAAGCCCTGTTTGGTATTCCATGTGGTCTGAAGTAGGCCCAAACAGGAAACAAGGTGGTTCCACACGATGCAACATTTGCCATCTTGGTTAAGGGCAGGTTTAAGGGCAAAACAGCAGCCTCCAGTGGTAAGGAGTAAAAGTGCAGCACAATTCTTCAAAGTGTAAAACAGCGGCCACTAGTGGTAATTTTGCAGTACAACAACAGAATCCTGACAGGCGCCAAAAACTAGCTACTCCCTGAAGTTAGTGCTAGTGTTTGGCGTATTTGCAGGCTCACAAGGCTGCGTCGAAGATCTGATCTGAGTGGACAGCAGTTGCCTTCTGGGCTTTCTCTCTTGGCGCCGGCCTTTGGCGCCACACTAAATATGACACACGTGACATTACAATGTGTGTGTCAGTCTTCAGTGTAGCGTTGAGGCCTGAGCAGAGAAGGAGAGCCCTGACATGGTATACAAGTATCTATCCAATCATGTATCCAATCTATCAAAAGCTATGCACCACTCTGATAAAATTGTCCCATTTTCAGACCCTAGATTACCTTTTGGGTGGACCATTGTGGTAAAAACTGATGTTAAAAACGGATGGTAAAAAACTATGACAACTAATGACAGCTGATGACAACTGATGGTTTTGTAGTAAAAATTGTGAAAAAGCCTGATGGCAACTGATGCATTTTTGATTTTTGCATCAGTTTTTGCATTGGTTGTAATCACTTGAGAGACAAAAAAACTGATGCTGATACAACTGATATATGTGAACGCACCTTTACAGGGTGAAGCGATTCGCACTCATGCAGTTCTTTTTTGCGACTTTTTCCACATTTCATAAATGTGTCTAAATCCTGATCAAGCATTCAGCCACTTTTGACTCCACTTTTACAAATTAACATGCAAGACACAAATGGCTATAAATTATAGTGCAAATGGTTTATAAAAATGTCACACAGCAAAATAGACTATATTTGGCTGTAAAAATGCAATAAAGAAGAAGTGCAAATGCATTGATAAATGTGGGCCACAAATTCTATTTACCGGCCGCAGCGTATAAACCATGGGTTTACGATAGGTTTGCTTGTCAGTGAGAGGACACCGGCTGTTCATCAGGTCCCTGGTCAGACAAGCCTAGGCAGTTGCGGTTATCCGAATTGACTTTAACCCCTTCCCGACATTTGCCGCATGGGTACGCCATGGAAAGCTAGTGCTTCCCACATTTTTCCGTATCCATACGCCAAACGCATGGCACCGGCTCAGACGCTGAGCCGGTGCCATCGTCGCCGGATGTCAGCGGTATCTTACAGCTGACATCCGGCTGTAAAGGCGGGGACAGAAATTAGCTTCAATCCCCGCCATTAACCCCTTAAATGCAGCGCTAAAACGCAATCGCTGCATTTAAGGTGTTTTCAGCTCATCGGAACCCCGGTAATTAAATTGCCGGGGTTTCGATGGCTGCAATGGCAACCGGAGGCCTAATACTGGCCTCCCAGTCTGCCTAGCACGGAAGCCGTTCCCTGCAATTGTGAACCAATACTTTGTAAATTGCCAAATTGGGCCTCAATTTTACATGGTACTCTTTCACTCCTGAGCCCTGTCTTATGTCCAGGCAACAGATTAGGGTCACATGTAGGGTGTTTCTAAAACCGGGAAACACTGCATAATAATTAGAGAGCTGTCTTGTTATGGTGGCACAAGCTGGGCACCACATATTGGCAGATCTATGGATAAAATCCAATTTTCACTCTGCAACATCGAATGCACACTAATTTCTACAAAACACTTGTTCATGACATGCCTAGGTGAATGCATTGATGGGTGTAGTTTCCAAAATGTGGTCACTTCTGGGGGGTTTCCACTGTTTTGGTCTCGCAGGCGCCCAGAAACCAATCCTGCAAAATCTGCACTCCAAAAGCCAAATGCCACTCCTTCCCTTCTGAGCCCTGCCGTGTGCCCAAACAGCAGTTTATGACCACATATGGGGTATTGCCGTACTCTGGAGAAATTGCTTTACAAATGTTGGGTTATTTTTTTCCTTTATTTGTTGAGAAAATGAAAAATTTTGAGCTAAAGCTACGTCTTATTGAAGAAAAAGGATTGTTTTTATTTTCACTGCCCAATTCTAATAAATTCTATGAAACACTTGTGGGGTCAAAATGCTCACTACACCCCTAGATGAATTCCTCAAGGAGTGTAGTTTTCTAAATGGAGTCACTTTTTGGGCGTTTTCATTGTTTTCTCCACTCAGGTGATTTGCAAATGTGACATGGCCTCTGCAAACCATTCCTGCTAAATGTGGTCTCCAAAAGTCAAATATCGCTGTTTCCCTTCTTAGTCCTGCCGTGTGTCCAAACAGCCGTTTATGACCACATGTGGGGTATTGTTTTACTCGGGAGAAATTGCTTTACAAATTTTGCTTTTTCTCCTTTAGTCTTTGTGGAAATTAGAAAAAATTAGCTAAACCTATATTTTCTTTGAAAAAAAATGGAGATTTTCATTTTCACTGAAAATGTGAGAAATTGCTGCTAAAGTTCTAAGCCTTGTAATGTCGTAGAAAAATAAAAGGAAAAATAAAAGGATGTTCAAAAAACGATGAAAACATAAAGTAGACATATGGGGGATGTTAATTAGCAACAATTTTGTGTGGTATAACTGGCTGTCTTACAAGCAGATACATTTAAATTGAGAAAAATAAACATTTTTGCAATTTTTCACAAAATTTTTGTGTTTTTCACAATTAAATACTGAACGTATCGAGCAACTATTGCCAGTAACATAAAGTCCAATGTGTCACGAGAAAACATTCTCCGAATCGCTTGGATAGGTAAAAGCATTCTGAAGTTATTACCACATAAAGTGAAACATTGATTTGAAAAATGAGGCTCTGTCAGGAAGGTCATAAGTGGCCAAAGAGGGAAGGAGTTAATGAGAAAAACCACAGAATTAAAAACTGGAACCCTGGAGGTTTTCCCCTTCAGAAACAAACCTGCCCACCGCACCTCCACTACCTCCTCTCGTGGCAGCTGTTGGTCAACCCGACCAACCTATCCGACGTCACCCGTGACAGAATGAGGCCTCATTCAGATGAGGTAATGTAGCCAGTTTGACCTGTCTGTATTCTGGATGTAACATCTCTGGTTATACTTGATGGAAGTCTTATTCTCCACCATACTATGTAACCCCGACGCCCTCAGTTCTGAATCAAACTAACAGCATTGTGGATCCCTATGGTGCTGTATGTCTGGGTTCAGTAGAACCGTGGGGGTGTTACATTAGGAATTTGGACAGGTAAACACAGGTACAATACAGATTTACACACTTCTGTTAAACGCTGCATTGTTGACAAATTGAAAAAAATAATATTTGAAACCTTGGTATTTTTTGTTACTTATTAGTAGAAACAGAAGAAAACCTAATTCTCTCCAGCCTTAAAAAAAATGGCAGCTCACAGGGAACAATAGACTGAACAACAACAACAACAATAGATTAACATAAACCTTCCTGTTTAGTGGGTTGCCCTTACTTATAATGGCCGCTCAGCTTCTTCCGCTTAGTAGCGGAAGTTCTACGTGTTGACGCCTCCCAAAGATTACTTCCGGTGTCGATGTACCTCCGGTCGGTGCCGGTGAAACTTAAGAGTGCGAAATGTTGTCTATGGACTTTTTGGATGATGTGCGGCGAATGAACAAAAGACAGGTAAGGAGCGCCACCGATTCTGTACATGCGACACGATGCAGCCGACCGGAGAGCTGAACGAGGCTGATGTTCGCGCTTACTGAGAGTTGACCCGAGTATGGCAGAATGAGAGTGACGTGCTCGAGTAACGTAAAGCAATAAGAACTCCTCAACCCGGCACAGGCAGCACTGACTGCTGTAGTTCAAGAACCGACCAGCTCTGCTACATCACCGATCGTAAATGCTCTGCCACCTGTACTGTATGAAATGCTGGGGAGGCTCCTGATAACTCGCTCCTTGGCTGAGTATTGCACTTTATTATATCAGTTTGCTTCAAACCTTGAATAAGCAAAATCATCATCTTGGAATATGTGTAGTATTGGGCTCTGTTCACACTAGTAGCAGGGTGTCTGTTTTTAGAAAGCACTTTTAGAGTCAATGGCTTTTGTCAGGCTCTGTCACCCGGCAGTGCTAACCTAATGTCCTGTCGGTTTATGGACACCTTGCACCTCTGGCAGCTGGGACAATATTCACTCTTGAAATGTACAAAAAACTGATTTCTAAAATGAAAAATCTTTACTAAGCCCTGATACTCGTGTGTATTCTGAAAATAGACACCCGGCACAACGTCTGAATGCCGCTTAGCACTTTATACACGCTGGCACCTTCTTGCAATTTTGTGTCGAAATTGAATTTCTTTGTAAAAATTCATGTGTGGTTAAAAGTGTGACCCGAGCTGAAAATTAGACACAACCGCTCCTAAAATAAAAGTTCACAATGTGCAGAGTTCATACATGTCACTTATGTCTATATGAAAATATCTACCCCAAATCACCCGAACTCAAGAGATCACGTCTGGTTTTAATGAATATCATGATTAATTTAACATGTAACCTCGATTTAAGATGAATTTAGATATAGGTGTGAATCTGATCGGTGGGGGTCCGACTGCTGAGACAACCACCGATCCTGAGAACGGGCATACCTGGTTGTCTCTGCGCCCTATATGAAGGGAGCGGTACTGTGCATGCTCGGCCACCGTTTATTTCACTTTCTACGTGGCAGCCAGAGAGCGCGTCTTGGCTGAGCAGCCACATGGAGCATTTACGTGGCTTTTGCAACCATGAAGAACCAAAAGATCTTATGTAATCTAGTCTGAACTGGCGTTGGGAATCTTTGGGTGTGTCCAGACCTGGTGGATTTGCGGTCCAGACTCCGCGTTGCAAATCTGCAGGAATTTACAGTACAATGCAAGTGGATGGGGTTTTGAAACCCCCATCCACATGTAGTAGAAGAATTCCACCCTGACGGCAGAGCATGCTGTGGAATTTCAGCGTGTTCATTCTTGTGAAGAGAAGCAGTGGATTTTCACAACAGATTTCCCCCTTTTCAATACATAGGGTACAACCTGTGGCAAACTTACTGCTAAATCCACTACAAAATCTGAATGTCACATGCAGGTTAACTCACATATTAACGTTACTGAAGTGTCCTGACAGTGAATAGACGTCACTACCAGCCAGGCGCGAGGTGTGATGAATTTTGAATGTGCCTCACATAAATAGTAATTAACCCCATCATGTTTCTCAGTCATAATGGGTTAATTACTATTACTGTGAGGCACATGGAGGTTAAATTCATCACACCTTGTGCCCCACAATAAGTGATAGAAAGCAGTTTTTTGTTTTTTTTATAGCATACACATCATAAATGACGCAAAAAAATTGTTGTGCAGGTTATTACGGCCGCGCCAATACTGAATGTGTGTATTTTATGTATTGAGACTTATTTTAATGTTTAAAAAAAAATACACCTTTTTTGCAATAATGTTTTTACTTTGTTTTTACTTTTATTTTTAAACTTTAATATACTGGCATATATCAGATATTACAGTACATTAGCCTGTGTACGGATAGTACACAAGTATGTCCTAACAACCGCCTAAGTATGCCCTAACAGGAAATATGGTAAGACAGCCCTGGGGTCCTTCAATAGACCCTGGGCTGTCTGCCCATATATGGTATGTCCCTCAATCGCGCCTCAGGAATTCCCTGTAACAAGATCCAAGAGGCACCCCCTTCTCATTTTCCCCTGAATGCTGCAGTCCGCTTTGATCGCAGCATTCAGGGGAATAGCGGTGGAGATAAGAGGTTTCTCTGATCTCCACCGTTATAGAGTGGGGCTGCGGCTGTGTAATGCAGTCAATGCCCCGCTCCTGACATGAAGTGCGTGCGCGCGGTCAGCATGAGGTGATGCGGCCCGCGCTGCACTAATGAGCTAAGTATCGAAATACATGAAATAACGGTATCAAACCGTTTGGGGATGCATAGTATCGTGCATCCCTAGTCAGGACACTTCAGTAATGTTAATATGTGTGTGACTGCACATAGTGATCTAGCTAGATCACTATGTGCTATGTAAATGAATGGAGAGAAGTATATGAGGCTGATTGGTCACTGATTGGTCAGCGTCATACACTTCTCTCCACAACGCCCACATGGTCAAAAAGTAAAACGCCCAGTATTGAGAAACTCATTAGCATAAATCTAATATAGGTCATAACTCAGTCAAAAATGATCGGTTTCTAAATAAAAAACACTGCTGTAATCTACATTACAGTGCCTATCACATCGTGTACAAGATGGGGCACTTATAATGTGGTGACAGAGCCTCCTTCCGATCACGGTCATTTTGCAGGTCATGTGACTTACGTTATTCTGACTGGTAAAATCATCTGACTACTCTATTCTGCAAAGTACAGCAAAAGAAACGTGACAGAATAAAGGTAAACGGCAACCGAAACTCCTATGGTTATTTCTGAAATGTTGTCCTGTTACATACCAAGTACAGTATTACACTATGGAATAATAAACTGATATATGTACTGGTTTAAAACCCCCGGTGTATGTAGGCATAAAATACGTGCTGCCTTTGCCCCCTCCTATTAATGTGGAGACGCCCATAACCAGCGCCCCCAAAAACTGCAAAGGTTTCTGTCCGCTTTGAATTCAGTCTCTTTTTCGTGTGCGTCTTTTTACGCGCCATTTTTAGAAAATGAGGCTTAAAAAAACGCCCCGTCGGAATAGAATGCCATATTTCCCATTGAAATTATTGGTCAGATGTTTGTAGGAATTCTGCTTCCGTTTTTCGAGGAGTAAATACCCCGAAATACGCCTGAAAACACTGCGTGTGCACATACCATTGTGGTCAATAAGCAGTGTCCAATGGAGCACAGTGTGTCCGGGTCCGGCCCAATGCCTACTATCTGCGTCATTGACGGAAGCACCAATGGGCAGCTAGACCACAAGAGGAACTTCCGCCAGTTCACTGACCCCTTCTGGTAGGATCCCAGAATGGGCGCTGAACACATGTGCACACTTGCTGTTTTTCAGAACTATCTATTTAGGCACTAATATTAATCAAGAAGTAGGGGAATTATCCCATATACCACTGTAAATACAGCAATACTAGAGTCCCTATATATATATATATATATATATATATATATAGTGCACGATAAAGAAAAAACAAAGCATGTGTGGCAATCTCAGGCAGGAGGTGGTATCCGTGACAATTAAACATGCTGCCAAGGAGACCGCATCACACCAACAGAGCTCATCAAACGTAAAAATAAAATATGAAACCATGTACTGGAGGATAGTGGCAAAAGTATAAAAAAAAAAAAAAGAATATCCGTTGCCAAAAATGGATAAGTCAATTCTCGAAGATGTGTACCGTAGGTGAGGACTGCGCCCAGGAGGTAATCGCCCTTGTGCAACACCACCGATAACCTCCCGCCCGCAGCCCCCACTAGTACGCATCAAAAATATAAATGTGGTGGCCATTGCCCAGGGGAAGATAGGGGCAGTATAAGGGAGACGCCAGAGTAGATCTACGCTTAAGGCTGGGTTGACACGACCGATTTTCAAACGTAAACGAGGCGTATTATGCCTCGTTTTACGTCTGAAAATAGGGCTACAATACGTCGGCAAACATCTGCCCATTCATTTGAATGGGTTTGCCGACGTACTGTGCAGACGACCTGTCATTTACGCGTCGTCGTTTGACAGCTGTCAAACGACGACGAGTAAAAATACAGCCTCGTCAAAAGAAGTGCAGGACACGTATATACATTATATGCAGGACACTTCTTTCAGACGTAATTTGAGCCGTTCTTCATTGAACTCAATGAAGAGCAGCTAAAATTTACGGCTGTCAGAGAAGCCTCGCAAAATGCGAGGAGGAGGAATTACGGCTGAGACGAGGCAGCTGTTTTCTCCTGAAAACAGTCTGTCATTTCAGCCGTAAAAGCCTCTCATCGTGTGCACATACCCTAAGACTGAATTTGTTTCGGGCTGCGCTGCGAGCTCAGTACCCAAATTAATATAAGGGCACAAGAAGCGGTTACTTAGCCTCTTACACACTTATTTTAATGCTCAAACTGAGCCGCCAGCGCAGTACTTTTGGCGCTCCAGATGACAGCCAGGCGCACATTGAGCGATTAAGCATCAGCTCTAATGTGCATCTAGACGCGGTTCACTGTGGATGCTCAGCAGCCCCGCCCTGGTGGCGAAGTATGAGCATATGAATAAAGAACCCCCCACATGCGCTCCATATAAAAACAGCGTCCACATCCCTCCTGCCCCTGTTCAGCGACCTGATGTAGGTTAGTATCATATCTGTCCATCCTAGATCTTTCTTTTATATCTATTTATATATACACACACACACACACACACACACACACCAACCAACGTTTCACCATACGATGAATAACCTATAGGCCAAATGCACACAATATGTATTACGTGCAGATTTTCCGCTCCTATTTTCCTGTGGCAGATCCGCAGCGTAATACAGTACCAGCAAAGTAAATGAGCTCTCAAGATATCTTATCTACACGTTGCCTTTATTTTCTGCACGTAAATTGACCCGCAGTGCGTATTTTAAACTCTGCAGCCTGTCCATTTATCTTGCGTTTCCGCTTTAAAGTTGTATCTGACTATTTATTAAAAAAAATGCACCAAAATCTGCAGCATAAAAAGCACCTATTTCCGCATCATAATGTAAAAACTCACTATTAGGTGTGGATTTTACCTGCGTCACTACCTGCGTTTACCTGCAGTTTTGATGCAGATTTTCTGCACCAAATTACACAACATGTTCATGTAGCCTAAGGCCGGGTTCACACGGATGGGTACGCTGTGTAAAAACCATGAAGCGTAGCCGACCTGGAACCCGCAGGACATTCCGTCCGAAAACCGCACCACATTGGGTGACACGCTGGTAGATTTCCGTCCTGTAAAATACTTCAGCTTGTACGTGAGATTTCCTAGAATCTCATTGACTATGCTGGTACTGTATTACGCGGCGGATTTGCAAAACCACATGTAATACGCATGGTGTGCATTGAGCCTTAAGGCCCGACTACGTGTTCCAAATATCCTTCTAATTTGCACGCTTTCTGTTGATCATAAGTTGCCCAGAAAAAAATGATGGTTTACTATTGGTTGTTTATACATGAGAATCTTCGTTCTTGTTTATGAAGTTGTGATGTGTAAATGCAGCAGTCTTCGATGTGTGCCATGGTATAATGTGTGTTTACAGTCAGCTGTTAAGATTTACAAAGCATTATTCTAATTCTGGATCCTGCCACTCAGATGATCAGTAACTAATAGGATGTTTTGTGTTTTATAGCTATATTACCAAGTGTTAAACTTTGGCATGATCGTGTCCTCTGCACTGATGATATGGAAAGGTCTGATGGTGATAACTGGTAGCGAAAGTCCAATAGTTGTTGTCCTAAGGTATGTAAATCTTGTCCCATCCACTTCTAACCCCACCACTGCTTTCAATGTATTATTATTACTATAGGCCATAGGGCCGGCAACCTTTTTTACAATACGAGTAAAAAAATTAAAAGATGAAGTACTCCATGTGCCATGCAATGCATAAATCCTCTAACAGAAGCTGATCCTGCACCATCGCCAGCGGGTGTCAGCTGTATATTATAGCTGGCACCCTGCTGCATGGCCAGGACCAGAGACAGCCTATGATCCGGGAGATTAACCCCTTAAATGCAGCGCTCAAAAGCGAGCACTGCATCTATGGGGTTTACCAGTCCGGAACCCAGCGATGTAATCACGAGTTTCCGATAGCTGCTTTGGCAGACCGGAGGCCTAACAATGGACTCCTGTCTGCAAATTACGGAAGCCTTTGAGGTCGCGCTCTAGGTTCTAAAAGGCTTCCGTCCCCAGAAACTAGATGGCGCAGGCTTCCGAAACTGAGCCTGTGACATCATAATGTTGAATAAAAGTGTAAGGCTATGTTCACACGGGGTCTTTTGCCGAGTTTATTGACGCGGAAACCGCGTCGCAAAACTCGGCAGAAACGGCCCGAGAACGCCTCCCATTGATTTCAATGGGAGGCGTCGGCGTCTTTTTCCCGCGAGCAGTAAAACTGCCTCGCGGGAAAAAGAAGCGACATGCCCTATCTTCGGGCGCTTCCGCGTCCGACCTCCCATTGACTTCAATGGGAGGCAGGAGAAAGCGTGTTTTATGCCCGCGGCGCTCAATGGCCGCGGGCGAAAAACGGCGCGATAATTGCTATTCACACGGAGTGTTTTGGGGGAGGAATATCTGCCTCAAAATTCCGTTTGGAACTTTGAGGCAGATATTCCTCCCCCAAAATACTCCGTGTGAACATAGCCTAATACTAAAAGTTTCAAGTTAAAAAATAAAATAAACACTGTCACTTTTTCTATAATAAGTTTTTAATTCTAGGAAAAAAATTGAAACCCTCAAAAAAAAAGTACGCATATTTGGTATCACTGCGTCCGTAGCATTCCAAACTGTAAAGCTATAATCTTTTTTTTTTTTTTTTTTTTTCTTTCCCCCGCACTGTAAACTCCACAAAAAAAAATTAAAAACAATGCCAGAATCGCTGTTTTTTTCATCACCACCCCTCGCAAAACATAGAATAAAAAGTGGTCAAAAAGTCGCATGAACCCCAAAATAGTACCAACTGTGGATTATTATATATTTACCCCATTATTATACCCTCTTATACCCTGATGTACTCCGCACAGATTACACATACCCCCAAATTATAAACTGAAATACCAGCAAAACCCCAAATAGAACTATTACCAAGCAAAATCTGCGCTCCAAAAGCCAAACCGCGTTCCCTCCCTTCTGAGCCCCACAGCGTGCCCACACAGCAGTTTACGTCCACATATATGGCATCGCCATACACTGAAGAACCCGCTTAAGATTTTATGAGGCATTTGTCTTCAGTGGCAGAAAACTGGGCACAACATATTGTGCACTAAAATGGGATATCGGTGGAAAATTGCAATTTTTACTTTGCACCATCCGCTTACCCATTCATTTCTAATGAAAAAACACGTAGTGTCAAAATGCTCGCTACACCCCTTAATATGCCCTACGGGGTGTCGTTTCCAAGATAGGGGGCACTACTTGGGGGTTTGTTTTACTATTTACCTCAGCTCTCCAATTGTGGGCCAATGCTGTGAAAATTGCCAAAATAGGCATCAAATCCGCATGTTTCTCTTCAATTCTGAGCCCTGTCATTTGTCCAGGCAAATGATGAATGCCTTGAGGGGTGTCGTTTCTAAAATTAGGTCACTTCCTCGGGCTTCCACTGTACTCTGGTACCTCAGGGTCTCACAAATGCGACATGGCGCCCAAAAATCAAATCCGCAAGGTCTGCATGACTTTTTGAGCCCTACCGTGTGTCCCCACAGCAGTTTGACCACGTATGGGGTATTGCCATAATCGGGAGAAATTGTTTTACAAATGGTGCTTTTTCCCCTTTATCACTTGTGGAAAATAAAAAATTCAACATTTTAGTGTAAAAAATGTTGATATTTGTTTTCACATCCGAATCCCACTAAATTCAGCAAAAAACCTGTGGGGTCTAAATTATCACTATACCCCTCAATAAATTCCTTGAGGGCTTTAGTTTCCCAAATGGGGTCACTTTTGTGGTGTTTCCACAGTTTTTGTCTCTCAGGGGCTTTGCAAATGGACAAGACACCTAAAAACCATTCCAGCAAAACTTGAGCTTCAAAAGCCAAATGGTGCTACTTCAATTCTGAGCTCTGCCGTGGGTCCAAACAGCAATTTATTACCACATATTGTCGTAATCGGGAGAAATTGCTTTTCAAACGTTGGGGTGCACTTTCTACTTTATTCCTTGTAAAAATATCCATGTTTTATCAGAACAAATGTAATTTTTAATTTAACAGCATAATTGGGGTATGTTCACACGGAGTGTTTTCAGGTGCATTTTGGGGCGTTTACAACTCGAAAAACTGAAGCAGAACGCCTCCAAATATCTGCTCACTGATTTCAATGGGAAATACGGTGTTCTGTTCCGACGGGCCGTTTTTTTACGCCTCGGTTTAAAAAAACTGCACGTAAAAAGACGCCCATTAAAAAGTGCATGTTACTTCTTGGGATGTTTTTGGAGCCATTTTTCATTGACTCCATAGAAAAACAGCTCCAAAAACGGAGCGAAAATCGTGAGTTGCTTAAAAAACGTCTGAAAATCAAGAGCGGTTTTCCCTTGAAAAATGCTCCATGTTTCCAGACGTTTTGGATTTTGTGTGTGCACATAACCTGACACTAAATTCTGCTAAAAAAAAAAAACAGTGGGGTCAAAATGCTCACTATACTCAATAAATTCCTTCAGGGGTGTAGTTTCCCAAATGGGGTGGTTTGCACTGATTTGGTCCCGCAGGGGCTTTGCAAAGGTGACATGGTGCCGCAAACCATTCCACCAAAAATTTGAGCTCCAAAAGCCAAATAACGCTCCTTCCCTTCTAAGCCCTGCTGTGGATACAAACAGCAATTTCTGTCCACATATGGGGTATTGCCGTGCTCAGGAGAAATTGCTTTACAAATATTGGGGTGCTTTTTCTCCTTTAGCCCTTGTGGAAATGAGAGAATCTAAGCTAAAACTACATTTTATGGGAAAAACGATTTTAATTTTCACCGCCTACTTTCAATTAATTCTGCAAAAATGTGGGCTCAAAATGCTCACTTTACCCCTAGATAAATTCCATAAGGGGCGTTGTTTCCAAAATGGGGTCAGTTTTGGGGGGTTTCCTCGGTTTTTGTCACTGAGGGGCTTTGCAGATGTGACATGGCACCGAAAACAATTCCAGCAAAATTTGAGCTTCAGAAGCCAAAAGGCGCTTCTTCCCTTCTGAGTCCTGCCGTGTGTCCAAACATAAGTTTATGACCGCATATGGGATATTTCCGTAATCTGGAAAAATTGCTTTACAAATGTTTGGGTGTTTTTTCTCCTTTGTTCCTTGTAAAAATGTAAACATTGCATGTTTTATTTGAAAAAAAAAAATGATTTTTATGGCTTAATTCAAGGAAATTTCCCAAAAAACAAACACAGTGGGCTCAAAATGCTCACTTTACCCCTAGATTAATTCCTTGGGTGTAGTTTCCAAAATGGTGTCTTTGAGGGGTTTTCCTATGTTTTGGCACCACGAGACCTTTTCAAACCTGACATGGTGCCTAAAATATTTTCTAATAGACGATTTTCAGACATCCTTTCTAGGTGCTCCTTTGCTTCTGAGGACGGTATTTCAGTCCATCACACTAGGGCCATGTGGGATATTTCTAAAAACTGCAGAATCTGGGCAATAAATATAGAGTTGCGTTTCTCTGGTAAAACTTTGTGTTACAGGAAAAAATGCATTACAAATGAATTTCTGCAAAAAAAATTATTTGTAGATTTCGCCTCCACGTTCCTTTAATTCCTGTGAAACGCCTGAAGGGCTAAAACACTTTCTGAATGCTGTTTTGAATACTTTGAGGGGTTCAGTTTTCAAAACGGGGTGATTTATGGGGACTTGCTAATATTTAAGGCCCTCATTGCCATTTCAGAACTGAACTGGTACCTGAAAAAATAGCCTTTTGAAATTTTCTTCAAAATGTGAGAAATTGCTGCTTAACCCCTTAAGGACGCAGCCTAGTTTGGGCCTTAAGGCTCAGAGCCCATTTTTCAAATCTGACATATTTCACTTTATGTGGTAATAACGTCGGAATGCTTAAACCTATGCAAGCGATTCTGAGATTGTTTTCTCGTGACACATTGGGCTTCATGTTCGTGGTAAAATTTGGTCGATATATTCAGTCTTTATTTGAGAAAAATTGCAAAATTTAGAGAAAATTTAGAAAAAATAGCATTTTTCAGAATTTAAATGCATCTGCTTGAAAAACAGACGGTTATACCACCCAAAATAGTTACTAGTTCACATTTCCCATATGTCTACTTTAGATTAGCATCGTTTTTAGAACATTATTTTATTTTTCTTGGACGTTACAAGGCTTAGAACATAAACAGCAATTTCTCATATTTTTAAGAAAATTTCAAAAGCCTTTTTTTTAAGGTACCTGTTCAGTTCTGAAGTGGCTTTGAGGGGCCTATGTATTAGAAACCCCCATAAAGCACCCCATTTTAAAAACTAGACCCTTCAAAGTATTCAAAACAGCATTTAGAAAGTTTTTTAACCCTTCAGGAATTTCACAGGAATTAAAGCAAAGTGGAGGTGAAATTTGCAAATTTCGTTTTTATTTCTGAATTTCAATTTTATTCTATTTTTTTTCTGTAACAAAGAAGGTTTTACCAGAGAAACACAACTAAATATGTATTGTCCAGATTCTTCAGTTTTTAGAAATGTCCCACATGTGGCTCTAGTGCGCTCGTGGAATAAAACACAAGCCCCAGAAGCAAAGAAGCACCTAGTGCATTTTGGTGGTGCTTTTTTATTAGCATATATTTTAGGCAGCATGCCAGGTTTGGAGAGGTGTTGAGGTGCCAAAACAGTAGGAATCCCCCAAAACTGACCCCATTTTGGAAACTGCACCCCTCAAGGAATTAATTTATGGTTATTGTTACCATTTTGACCCCGTAGTTTTTTCACAGCGCGTATTTGAATTGGGCTGTGAAATTAAAAGAATGACAATTTTTCCAATAAGATGTCATTTTTGATCAGAATTTCTTATTTTCACAGGGAACAAAATGCCCCATTTTGTTGCCCAATTTGTCCTGAGTGCGGCAATACCCCATTTGTGGTGATAAACTGCCATTTGGGCCCATGGGAGGGCTCAGAAGGAAAGGAGCGCTATGTGTTTGTTGGAGTCCAGATTTTGCTGTATTGGTTTTCGGGTGCCATGTCGCATTTGCAGAGCCTCAGAGGTATCAAAGCAATGGAAACCCACCAAAAGTGACCCCATTTTGGAAACAAAACCCCTCAAGGAATTTATTTATGGGTGTTGTGACCATTTAGACCCCACAGTTTTTTCACAGAACTTATTTGAATTGGGCTGTGAATTTAAAAAGAAAAACTTTTTTCCAATAAGATGTAGTTTTGGCTCAAAATTTCTTATTTTCACAAGGAATAAAATACCGCATTTTGTTGCCCAATTTGTCCTGAGTGTGGCAATACCCTATTTGTGGTGATAAACTGCCGTTTGGGCCCATGGGAGGGCTCAGAAGGAAAGGACCACCATGTGGCCTACTGGGAATTTTCTGGCGCTAAGTCGTGTGTGCAGAAGCCCCTGAGGTATCAGTACAGTTGAAACCCCCGAGAAGTGACCCCGTTTTAAAAACGACACCCCTTAAGGAATTCATCTAGAGGTGTAGTGAGCATTTTGACCCCACAGGTATTGTGTAAAAGATAATGCGCAGCAGATGGTGCAGAGTGAGATTTGCAATTTTCTATATATATGCCATGTCAGTGTCCGATATATTGTGCCCAGCATGTGCCACCGGAGACCTACACCCCATAAACTGTAATGTTGGCTCTCCCGGGTACGGCAATACCCTACATGTGGCTGTTATCAGCTGCCTGGGCATACAGCAGGGCTCAGAGGGGAAAGATGAGGATGGGTAAGCTGTGCGAAGTGGATCAGAGCGAGTAAAACTGGGGTAAATTAAAAATAACGGGATGGATGATAAATTTGAAAACACTCTTTCATACAGAGCTCTGGTTTTTCGGGACACGTGTCACATTGATATATTGTGTCCTTCCTTATCCCCCTCTTATAGCAGACTCTGCACCTCTTTTGACTTTTTCCCTTCTTGCCAGTTTGGGGAACTTCTCCTAAAAAGTGTTGCCCTGGTACGATGCCTGTGGCCCCGCTTCCAGAAGTACTGTAAGGCTTCAGGACTTGATCTGACAAGTCCACCCCTCCCATGTACCTATTGTAGTCCAGGATGCAGTCTAGTTTGGGGGTCCCTGTACTGGTACCTCGTACAGGTACATGGGTACTGGTGTGGCATCTCCCTGGTCTTGTACTTGACACACAATATGTTGCTGCTAGATTGTGCCCTGCTCTCACCCCTTCTGAGTGTTTGCCCAAGCAGAGTCTTAGGGAGGCCTCTCAGATTTCTTCTAGCAGTGGCGCATGCCGCAGGACTTCTGGAAGCGAGGCAGTTGAAGAGTGGGACGCTGGTATAAAAATTATCCAGGTAGAGGTGGTAACCCTGGTCCAGCAGTGGGTGCACCAAATCCCACACAATTTTTGTATTAACTCCCAGTAAGGGGGGGCATTCTGGGGGCTGAGAACTGGTGTCCTTCCCTTCATATATCCTAAATTTGTAGGTATACCCTGATGCACTCTCGTAGCTTATACATCTTCACGCCATACCTTGCCCTCTTACACGGCAGGTACTCGCGGAATTGAAGCCTCCCTTTCAAATGTACCAGGGATTCATCTATAGAAATACACTTCTCGGGGGTGAATGCTGGGAAAACCGGGCACTGAAACGGTCTAATAGGGGTCTCCGTTTATACAAACGGTCAAAACTGGGGTCATCTCGGGGTGGGCACGGCTCATTATCAGTATAATGTAAGAAGCGAAGTATTGCCTCATTTTTATTTTATTTTTTAGTTTCCAGCTCAGTTCTGAAGTTGCTTTGAGGGGCCCATATATTAGACACCCTTATCAAACACCCCATTTCAGAAACTAGACCCCTCAAAGTATTCACAACAGCATTTAAAAAGTTTATTAACCCTTTAGGCGTTTCACAGGAATTTAGAGCAAAGTAGAGGTGACATTTAATTAATTTAATTTATTAGGCACCATGTCCGGTTTGAAGAGGTCTTGTGGTGCTAAAACAGTGGAAACCCCCCAAAAGTGACCCCTTTTTGGAAACTAGACCCCTTGAGGAATCCATTGTAGTTTTCATGGGGTGCATGCGGCTTTTTGATCCGTTTTTATTCTATTTTTAGGTGGCGTGGTGACTAAAAAAACAGCAATTTTACTATTGTTTTTTATTCAATTTTTTTTACAGCGTTCACCGTGCGCTATAAATGACATATTCACTTTATTCTGCGGGGCGATACGATTACGGCGATACCAGATGTTTATAGTTTTTTTTTATGTCTTATGTCGTTTGCACAATAAAATACATTTTGTAAAATATAATTTATTTTTTGTGTTCCCTTATTCTAAGAGCCATAACTGTTTTATTTTTCCATCAGGAAAGCCGTGCGAGGACTTATTTTTTGCGTAACGAACTGTAGTTTCGATCAGTACAATTTTTAGGTACATTCGACTTTTTGATCTCTTTTTATTCCATTTTTTGGGAGGTGAAGTGACCAAAGAATTGTGATTGTGGTACGGTTTATTATTATTTTCTCTTACGGCGTTCACCGCGCGGGATAAATAATGACATCGTTTTGTAGTTCAGGACGTTACGGACGTGGCGATACCAATTATGTATAGTTTATTTGTTTATTTATATATTTTTATTAATAATAAAGAACTGATAAGGGAAAAAGGGGGACTTTTACTTTTATTACTTTTAAATCTTTTATTTTCTTATTTTTACACAACTTTTTTTTACTTTTTCACACTTTTTTTACTTTGTCCCACTAGGGGACATGAGAGCAGGAGGCTCTGATCGCTATTCTAATACACTGCACTACATGCGTAGTGCAGTGTATTAGAGCTGTCAGCTGTTCGCTGACAGCAAGCATAGTGGGTCCTGATTTTGTCGGGACCCACTAGGCTTCCGTCGATGGCGTAGCCAGAGTCCATTGTTAGGATTCTGGTTGCCATAGTAGCCATCACGGCCCGCTATCGTGTAGCAGGCCGGCGATGGCAGCTTAACCCCTAAGAAGCCGCGATCGCTATTGAACGCGGCTTCTAAGGGGTTAATCGGCGGGGACCACCGCGATCGGTCCCTGCACACTAAGCTGTGATAGCCTGCTGTCGGAAACAGCAGGTATCACAGCTCAGACACGCGCCGGGGAAAGATGGCGCCGTGTTTACTCAGGTCAGTAATAGTACTGACCTGAGCGCGAACGTTCTACTTAGCAGGACGTACTATTACTGACCTGAGCGCGAAGGGGTTAAGTTCTAAGCCTTGTAACTTCCTAGAAAAATAAAAGTACGTTCGAAAAAACGATGAAAACATAAAGTAGTAAAACCACACAAAATAGTTACTAGTTAACATTTCCCATATGTCTATCCATCTTACAAGCAGATACATTTAAATTTAGAAAAATGCAAATTTTTGCAAATTTTCTCAAAATTTTGATGTTTTTCACAAATAAATATTGAATTTATCAATCAAATTTTTTCACTAACAAAGTACAATATGTCACAAGAAAACCATCTCAGAATCGCTTGGATAGGTAAAAGCATTCCCGAGTTATTACCACATAAATTGACACGTCAGATTTTAAAAAATAGGCTGTGTCCTGAAGGCCAAGACTGGCTGTCTCTCCAAGGGGTTAAGCTGAACACAGGCTTTAGAATGGTCTGCCGTCCACTTTATCGTGTTTAGCTGAACCCGGGGGGATGCAGACATTTTTCTTTATCACCCATCTTACCATTCAGAGAGGATATATCCTGTTCCCCTTTCTGTTTAAAACTATCTGAAGGAGGCTCCAGATTTAACGGGAAGAATAGCTCTGCGTGCAGTTCTATTCTTCTTGTCAAATCGATGAAACCTGACGGACCACATTGTAAGTCAATGGGGTCTGTCAGCCGGCGGTGGTATTCATCGTATGACCGATCCGGCACTGTTGTGGTTTCCATTGTAAACGGAAACCACAACTCCGATGTGAAGAGGGTGGACTGGGGATGGTGGCTAACTGCAGACGGGACAGGTTTGCTGTTGGGGTACATTCCCACTGGATGGTAATGATGGGTGTCATCACTGCCCAGTGTGAATGAGCCCTTACCTACTAGAGGGAGTGAGGACAGACCATTTGTACTATTGTGGAGGGCTCTGTTCTGACTATTGGAGGGGTAGGTTACAGATTCCATCAAAGGCTGTAACATTAGCCAATAAGAATGTCTCCTCATTTTACTATAAGAATTGCTGCTTTTCTCCATTACATTTGACTGAATTGGCCCTTTGGTTGTAATGAAGACCTATGACAAGAGCTCTCCACTGTCATACATTGTATAAAGGTTTTGGGTGAAATGTCCTGCGCTGTAAGGGCCAGTTACAACAGTTTTTTTTTTATGCGTAAAACGCGCCACAAAACGGGTGAAAATGCCTCCCATTGATTTCAATGGGAGGCGGAGGTGGTTTTTTTTCCGCGAGAAGGAAAAACGGCTTGCGGTAAAAAGGGACATGCCCTATCTTTGGGCGTTTACGCTTCTGACCTCGCATTGACCTCAATGAAAGGCAGAAGAAGCGTATTTCGCTGCAGTTTTTGCCCGCGGTGCTCAATTGCCGCGGGCGTAAAACGCAGCGAAAATCGGCATGCAGGCAGAGCAAAATCTGCCTCAAAATTCCAAACTGAATTTTGAGGCAGATTTTCCTCCTGCAAAAAACGGTGTAAACCCAGCCTTAGATTCAACCCCGGGCCTCCGTTGTGAGCCTTCTTGTACTAGGTGTATTTTGTTCTGACAGGAATGTTTGAACGTATGTCAGTCTTTATTTTTTTTAAACTCGTTTTGTTAATATCTGTTCCAGTTAGGGTATGTTCACACGGCCTATTTTCAGACGTAATTTGGGCGTTTTACGCCTCGAATTACGCCTGAAATGACTTCTCCAATACGTCTGCCCGTTGCTTGCAATGGGTCTTACGATGTTCTGTTCAGACGGTGTAATTTTACGCATCGCTGTCAAAAGACGGCGCGTAAAAAGACGCCCGCGTCAAAAGTGCATGTCACTTCTTGGGACGTAATTGGAGCCGTTTTTCATTGACTCCATTGAAAAACAGCTTCAATTCTGTCCGTCATGGACGCAGCGAAAAAAGCGTGCACTTGCGAAAACGTCTGAAATTCAGGAGCTGTTTTCACCTAGGTGAGACACCCTCTAACTTGTTTTATGCCGTGTTTTTATCCCCTTTCTGCGTTAGAAGCCATACATGTATGTGACAGGCAGGAGTTGTTTCCTGCAGCCTGACCATAGTTGTACCTCCTGGTAATCGCACGGCTCTGCGCGTGGGAGTCCGACTGTGAAAAATGTCGATACACTTCTCAATGTTAATCGCTTGTCCGCAAAGGGAAGAGCCACGCTTTGTCAGCTGGTGTTTCCCGCACGATCACTGGGATGTACAGGTGTTCCTTATGTGGGAATCTCCTCCTGCTTCCATATGTGGATGTTCTGGTGTGGGAAGGGGTTAATAATTGCTCTCGGGCTATAAAACGATAATCAGCGGCTTGTGTCCTATTGGCTCAATGATGTAGAGGAAAAGTGATCCAGCGCTGATGTTAGTTTAAAAGGGAAATGAGAGTCCCATATTTATTGGAGAAAATTTTAGTAAAAATAGAACGGGAGACGCAGTCCCAAAGTGCAAGTAGTTAGGGTATATGCATATACCCTAACTACTTGCACTTTGGGACTGCGTCTCCCGTTCTATTTTTACTAAAATTTTCTCCAATAAATATGGGACTCTCATTTCCCTTTTAAACTAACATCAGCGCTGGATCACTTTTCCTCTACATCATTGTATTATACCGCGGGCCGTCGCGGGGATCCGATGGACGCTGTTGGAGACGCAGACCGGTGAGCTGGAGGTTCTCTCCCTGTTTCTATTACTCCTATTGGCTCACTCGCTGTTAAACAGGGGAAATATTACCGTGGCGGTGCTCATGAATTATCGCTGTACTTATGGCGTTAATAACCCTGGTTTTTCTTAATCTAGGAATTTTAGCCTCATCACCTGGCAGCTAATCAGAATTATGCAAATTTGCCAGATAAGGATATTTTTCCTGCTGTAAGAGCAGCCAGTCCTGTCCTCAAGGTTTCGCTGCTAATCGCCTTACCCTTTTCCTTATCACAATTGCCCATTTCTTTCTTTCTATTTCCGCTGTCCGCGCCTTAGATATATTTATTTTGATTGATCGCTTAATAAAGCAAATACTTGGTGAACCTGACATCTCCTCACAAATTAGTGGAGATTACCTTTTAAAGGTCACTCGGATGTGTTGCACTGGTCCTCATGCCATGTATGTGTAAATATCAAGAAATCTGTTTGTGAGGCGGCAGCGTGTTCTGTCTTAAAGAGCAATAAGGGAAGGGGCTCGTAAAAGGCTAACCAAAGGTTTTATGTATTTTCCTCAAGCATGGATAGGAAAAGCAAATAGGACAACCATATTATCCTAAAACAAGTACGGCCAACAGCACAAATGTATCGTATGCTCTAATATATAGATGTCATTTTTTTTTTTTTTTTTCCATTATATCTACAGGTGATTTGTTTTTATTTAGCTTAATTTGTTATCTTCGTATGCACATCATGTACAGGAAAGGGAAAAAGCAGAAATGGCGTTCAGAAAGTCATTGTTTTATCTTTTTATATTATTTGACCCTGTATTGGGGCCTTTTATTCTGCTCGTTCAACCTTTTATTGTTACGTCAGAGACCAGACTATATCTGAGGTCTCGGTGGCGTTAGATCAGTGAACTTAAGAACTATTGTTGCTGAAATTAGGCACAGTTATCAAGGAAAGTGCAGAAGTGAGTTGCACCATGTTTGTGAAATGCCACTTTTAACCCCTTGAAGACTCCTCATATCGAAGTGTACCCCTAACAACTTTCGACATAGGCAGACAGCCCTAGGGTCCTTCAATGGCATCTTTGTGACGCGATCCAAGTTTTCTGCCCTGGTTTGTAGCGATCAGCATACATGAGTATACAGCAAAGACCAGAGCTGTCACTCATCTCTGCAGTTAGGCTGGCCATGCACATTCGAGAGCTATCGGCCGAATGCTCATTCGGCCAACCGTTAATTCTCCCGATCCCCTTAAACACATGCACGCTCAGTACATATTCTGAATGGGGAGAGGGGAATAAGCTGCTGACAGACACCTCTGGTGGTGGCTTATCTCCCCTGGGAACAAAAGGATCAGGCATGTTGAAATCCAACTGTCCAATCTTTCTCTCCCCGACTTCTGCCGTCAGGTAAGATTTGGAAGGCCCCGTACACATTAGCTGGTTGTCTGATCCTGCTGAAATCGTCAGGTTCGGGCCAACATTAATCGAATGTGTATGGCCACACTTTAGAGTGGGAAAGCAGCTGTATATTTCAGTCGCTGTCCAACTCCTGGTCACACTGACACCGTAGCAGTGCCCACACAATCAGTGTTATTCCCTGTTCACCAGTTTTGTTTGTTATTTTACGTGGATAACGCGCCAAAAAACGGCAGATAATGCCTCCTATTGATTTAAATGGAAGGCGGTGGCGTTTTTTTTCCCGCGAGCGGAAAAACCGGCTCGCAGGAAAAAGCGACATGCCCTGTCTTCGGGTGTTTATGTCTCTGACCTCCCATTGACCTCAATGAGAGGCAGAGAAAGCGTATTTCGCTGCATTTTTTTTGCCCACGGCGCTCAATGGCCGCAAGCAAAAAGCGCCGCGAAATACGCGGCAAACGGCATGCAGGCAGATCAAAATCTGCCTAAAAGTTCCAGATGGAAAAAAACTGTGTGAACAGGGCCTAATAGTACTGCACAGGTCCATACTGTTACACTGTGGGTCAAGGGGTCAATCTTGTTTTGAGACATAAAAGACAAGTCCAAAAAAAGATACATCAAATAGGTGTTGCACAACAGGATGCGCCAAATTTTATTATGGAGTAGTTGTTTTTAGTGCAAAATGCTGGCGTTTTATGTTTAAAAGCCATGAGGTGGTGTAAGGAAAAAGTGTGTAATGTATTATGCTGTGTGCGCCACCATGAATTTGGCATACTTTGCACCAGATTAAGCGACTCTCTGTCCCTTACATGTTGTCGATCATGTGCCCCATTGATCTTCTGTTCTTTCTTACATGTTGTCGATCATGTGCCCCATTGATCTTCTGTTCTTTCTTACATGTTGTCGATCATGTGCCCCATTGATCTTCTGTTCTTTCTTACATGTTGTCGATCATGTGCCCCATTGATCTTCTGTTCTTTCTTACATGTTGTCGATCATGTGCCCCATTGATCTTCTGTTCTTTCTTACATGTTGTCGATCATGTGCCCCATTGATCTTCTGTTCTTTCTTACATGTTGTCGATCATGTGCCCCATTGATCTTCTGTTCTTTCTTACATGTTGTCGATCATGTGCCCCATTGATCTTCTGTTCTTTCTTACATGTTGTCGATCATGTGCCCCATTGATCTTCTGTTCTTTCTTACATGTTGTCGATCATGTGCCCCATTGATCTTCTGTTCTTTCTTACATGTTGTCGTTCATGTGCCCCATTGATCTTCTGTTCTCCTTTTAGTTCCTGGGTGTCTACAATATATGTTACATATCTACATGCCATGGTTAGGTCAGTGTAGACGGCATTCAGAGATCTAGAATAATCTGCATAATAGAAATACATTTTATATTCTTTGACTAAACCGATTTATTAATTCAAAGAACTTCTTTCATTTTGAGCCCTAACTTTAGAAAGTCCTAAGCAAATGACCCGGCTTGTGCGTCCTGTGGCAGCACATTGAATGCTGCCATATACTAATATGAGCACTGTGGAAAATTGTGCTTGAGTGATGGTGCTGGGGACCACAGTGTATATAGCATCTTTTATCCGTTTTCATATTTAATAAATGTGATAGTCTGTCTGCTCACTAATTTCAACTGTATTAATTTTGTAGTGCATCAAAGGTGATATTCTTACAGTATTTGAACAATTTATACAGGGTTTTTCTGATAGATTATATATACACGTGTGTGTGTGTATATATTTAAATGATGTGTTAAAAAAATGAAGAAATGTAGGTGCTTGGAAAGATTTAGGCTGCTGAAAATATATTCTGATTGCTAAAAAATGCTATGGCTTATACTGCCATCAATAATCTCAGATCTTTGACATAGTGGGTATACATCTTGCCACCATTTAGTGTCACTGGTACTATGGGGAAACCGATGGGCTGCACAAACTGTTTCGGTGACTGTATCTATTCATTATGCTTCTGATCAATGTACCAAGGTAATCTCACACTTCTTCTCCTGTAATCACAGTGGCAGTATGGAACCAGCTTTTCATCGTGGGGATCTGCTTTTTTTGACCAATCGTGTAGATGATCCGATCCGAGTCGGCGAAATTGTGGTCTTTAGAATAGAAGGAAGAGAGATACCAATTGTGCATCGTGTTCTGAAAATTCATGAAAAGTGAGTTAGAACTTTTAACCATGTGGTGGAGTATTTACATGGTGTACATTAATAGGCAGTAGTCCTAAATTTCAAATCACTTTTACCGCCGCCTTTTCTCTTGGGTCATTTATATCTGACTTATTTCAAAGGCACCAGCTGGCTGAAAACCAGAGAGGTGAGTAATTGAAATCAGGTAGATGTATACCGGTGTGCAAAAGTTTTGAATCGCTAAAAAAATGGCCTTGTTTTTTGTAAGGTTGTTTTTTTTTCCCTTTTTTATGTTACCATTAAATTTTATTTAAAATTCTGATTAGGACATAGCTAATGTTGCAATTGACTAGGTCTGGGTCTGACTTTTTCTAGCATAAAAGCTGACGTCCACTTCTCTTCAGAAGCAGCAGATTTGTTGCAGTAACTTCTGCGACTGTACTATTTTATCGGAATAAAACTTGCAGAAATCCATGCACACGCTGCAGAAACAACCCCATTCAGATTCATGGAATACACTCAGTCGTAGAAATTTCTGCAGCAAAACTGACGCATCTGAACATACTCTTGTAGTACGTCGTTTTTTAATCTATAAAGATTAAAAAAGTTGGATTACAGACGTTGGTCTCACCAGCTAAATAGCCAGATCACACAGAGCTTCTATTTAAGGCCAAAAAAACGTGTTCGAGAAGCCAATCTCACCTCTGCTCGTTCATCTGTTGATCGGATCGGCGCTGCCCTGTGTACACGGGGCAATTATCGGAAATGAGCCTTCTAGGAACGCTCGTTTGCCTGATTATTGGCCAGTGTAAAAGGGCCTTTAGTCCTGCTCACAGCTGAGAGATGGATACAATTATATGCAGTCTTGGCAATGCATTGTGAACGAAATTCATCAGCAGCACAAATCTCTGTCCTAATGTACTACAATGTTTGCGTAGTGTACCGGTCTGGTCTGAATAAAGTTGTAACAAACTTTCACTACTATGTCTGTCACGGTTTTCAGTCACTATGTAAATTAGAATGTTTCCATGCACTGGTCGCAAACAGATCTAGTGAGGGATTGAAGCACAAAGGCCTTACAATGACTAAGACTGGCGTAATATTATGGCAGTCTTAGTAAAGAAGATAGTTAGCACAATTTGTGCCAAATTTATTAAGTGCCCGCCTTAATAATTTTGGTGCATTTTGCACTGTCTGAGAGGCAGAAAAAACAGTCTAGGCCTACTGTGAGCAAGTGTAGATTTGAGACAAAAATTTGCCTCATTTTAAGACTTTTTACTTAATAAATTTTGACTACTCCTACTTTTTTTTAATCACTTTCCAAATTTGGCAAGTGATCAGAAAAGTTGCACATTTTACTGCAAAATGTAGCAATTTGGAACTTTTTAGTTGTAGTTTTACTTGTAGCATAAACTGCATGAAAAATGTGGGCCAAAGTAACTGATCTGTACAAGAAACCTTCTTGTTGGGAGTAGTCTAAACATACAAACAGCTCATTTTAAACTCTTGGATCATTTTTCAGGGAAAATGGAGACATAAAATTTTTAACCAAGGGAGACAACAATGCCGTGGATGATCGAGGACTTTACAAGCAGGGCCAAAACTGGCTGGAAAAGAAGGATGTTGTTGGGAGGGCAAGGGGGTAAGTCTTTTTCTACGATCACACATTTGTACTTAAATACTGTCACCAGTCAAAGTCTCATTTTGTCTTCACCTCAGCAGCTCTGGGTAATTTTCAGATGGGGAAATTTTTAACAAAGTAACTATGTATCTATGTTTGTGCCATGTTAACCAAACCCTCCTCCAACACAAAAAAATTATAAGGGTGGTGCAAATAAGGTAAAAAAAATAAAAATTTAAATATATATTTATAAAATTAACTTTTTTTTAATTGGGAGAAGGCTGTAAAGCTCTGAACTGCTGCTAAAAGTGTGTCGGCAATTCACAGTACTGTGGCACCTTCAAAACATCTGATCGGAGAGGCCCCCACCAATCTAATATTGATGGCCTATCCTAAGGATAGGCCATCAATTATGAAATCCTGAATAACCTATTAAACGAAAAATATCCACCCAGGTTGTGACTGCTGCTCCTATGCAGAACTGTGTGTCTCCATGGTAATAGACTACAAAAAAAATCCTGTGCAGTCCGATCCTGCAGTCATACTCCCTTCCATCTTTCCCCTACTTCTTGCTAACTTTAAAAAACAAAAGCCGTTAAACTTTATGGAGCTTTTGTGGCTCTCCTTGCTCGCTATCCAGGTATTTCTTATTAAATTCTACTGTTGAATATCCTTGTTAATAGGTTCAGCACTTATCTTACTTGCTGATAATTTGTTCAGAACTTGATTTTTCTGCTTGAGACTGATCTTCTAATAACTAGATGAATTTTAGACTTTGAATTATAGAGGATCTGCTCCCCAATTACTGCAGAGTAAGCATTGCCTGCAAGGTCACTTAAAGGGGTTGTCCACCTTCTGACAACTGATGACCTATCCCCCTGATGGGTCATCAGTATGTCATCGGTGCGGGTCCGATAAGCCGCTCCAGCGGCCTGCAGGCACCGGATGTTGTGGCACATAATGCTATGTACGGAGCACAGAAGCAGTTGGCTCCGTAAATAGCATAGCGGCCGTGCTGCAGGTCTGCTCCTATTCACTTGAGTAGGAGCAGAGCTGCAGCTCGGCCGCTATTCTGTGGCCGGAGCGAACTGCTTCCAGCTTGTGCGTCCGGTGCACGGAGGCATCGGACCAGCTGATCTGTTCGGGTGTGGGACCCCGACAGATCATGTACTGATGACCTATCCGGTTTCTTGCTTACATGTAGATTCTGTTCTGTTTTTTTTTTTTGTCTGCTGTGGTTTAGGTAGTAAATACCTGTGTATTCTGGTAGAACGCCCGTGCTGCTCACATCTGCGTTGGGGGCCTCCATCGCAGATCCGACCGAGATTACAAGAAACAATAGCACAGCATGGCTTGCTATCGTTTCTGGTAAAACCACAGACACCCCAACGGAAAGCCAACAGAACCCATTGAAGTCGATGGGTTCTGTTGGCCGCCGGTGGTGCAACAGAACCGTCGCTTCCGGTTTTCCCTTGTTCTTTGGTGCATTTTAAGAGAAGACTTGGAGTTCTAAAACTTTTTCCATTGTCCGGTCTGGAATGGTCAGACTTGATGCAGGTGTGAACATGGCCTTACACATGGTCCTTCCAAATATTTGGTTGGCTACATAGTGATGTTTTCTTAACCCCTTAATGACCAGCCTATCTTAGACCTTAATGACCAGGCTATTCTTTTGAATCGTCGCATTCCAAGAGCTATAACGTTTTTATTTTTGCGTCGACATAGCTGTATAAGGTCTTGTTTTTTGCCGAACAAGTTGTATTTTTTAATAGCACCATTTTGGGGGACATATTTATTTATTTAACTTTTATTAACTTTTTTTTGGGGGGGGGAATAGAAAAAAAACTGAAATTTCGCCACTCTTTTTTGCGTCCTAAATATACGACGTTTACCGTGTAGTATCAATAACACTAAGTTTATTTTGTGGGTTTGTTATGATTGCAAAGATACCAAATTTGTATAGTTTTTGTATGTTTTACTACTTTTACACAGTAAAAACGCTTTTTTTTTCAAAATTATTTGTTTTTGTGTCTCCATATTTGACGAGCCGTAACATTTTTATTTTTTCGCCGATGCAGTTGTATGAGGGCTTTTATTTTTGCGGGAAGACTTGTAGTTTTTATTGGTACCATTTTGGTGTAGATGCGACTTTTTGATCACTTTTTAATCACATTTTTTTAAAGTCAGGATTCACAGAAAACCGCAATTTTTCAGTCGTTTTTTATTTAATTTTTTTACGACGTTCACCGTGCGGGTTAAGTAATGTAATAGATTTATAGTCGGGGTCGTTACGGACGCGGCGATACCAAATATGTGTAACTTTTTAACTGTATTTTGGTTTTTTAATAGTAAAGCAGTTTGTAAGGGGAAAAAGTGGGTTTTAAATTTTTATTTTTTTCACATTTTTATTTTTTTCACTTTTTTTTTTTTTTTACTAACTTTATTAAACTTTTATTTTTTATTTTTTACTAGTCCCACTAGGGGACTTCACTATGCGATCCTCCGATCGCTATTATAATACACTGCAATACTTCTGTATTGCAGTGTATTATGCCTCTCTGTTTAAAACGGACAGGCATCTGCTAGGTCATGCCTGCGGCATGATCTAGCAGGCATTCATTACTGCCAGACCTGGGGCCTTTATTAGGCCCCCGGCTGCCATGGGGAGACAGACACTCGACGATCGTATCGGTGGGAGAGAGAGGGAGCTCCCTCCCTCTCTCCAAAACCACTCAGATGCGGCGCTCGCTATTGAGCACCACATCTGAGGGGTTAAACGGGTGAGATCGATACTGATATCGATCTTACCCGGCAGAGCAGGGACGCCCCCAGTCCTCAGCTGCCTCTGGCAGCTGAGAGCAGGGAGATTTGACAGCTCCCTGCTCTGTTTACTTATTCCGATGCCGTGACGTAAAAAGTCTATGGCATCGGAATAAGGCCCGTTAGTGACCGACGTAAAAAGACTATGGTCCGGTCTTTAACGGGTTAAATCTTCAGAATGCCTTCATCTGCTGCAACAAAAATATGTCAGTTCAGTGAGTCAATGATACAAACAAATATGAACTGAGATGCCCATAGACGTGCATTTTGAGCCTGTTACGCAGGAAACAAGCGTTCTAACAATCCAGTTGATTCTTTACCACTTAACCCCCTAATGATAAGCCAACAATTCATTACGTAGAATTCTGACAATGTGTGAGAGACGCAAACTATATATATTGAAATAGGAGAATTATTAGCACTTCTGCAATGACACATCCATAGGTCACTGTCACTGACTCGCATCATTAACACGCCATGAATAATTCTCACATAAACACCGGAGCGTTTCCTACTTGCATCATCTGCTGAGGCAAGCATTTGAATACAAAGCACTTGCTGGTCCCCTGGGTCCCGCAGGCAGCTCAGAATGTATTGTCATATTTTAGTATTCTTCTGTAATGCTTCCTATTCTCCAGTACTACTTCATTCTTCAAGAAGCATCCGCTATAAACTTTGCAGTCTGGTTTGCATTTAAGCCACCCCCCATTTTTAATTAATCTCAACATGATTAAATCACATTTTATGTAAAATTACATAGTAGTTCCGTGATCCACTTTCACCTGAAATAAAGTATGTTCGTTGTACAGGTTAATAAAAAATGTAATATTGTGTATCTATAAAGGTGAATATATTTTTAATTATGCATGTGCTAAATTTTGAGCCATAAGTTAAAACTGGCCATATTAATAAATGTATAAATATACTGCATGTACAAATATATATGTAGACACCGCCTCTGGTGCATTCAGACCTTTCCGCACCATTCAGATGCTATAGCCATGCATCATAGTATACCACCTTTCCAAGCTGTTACTGTGTTAAAGGGGTATTGCAGCTGTAGAAAATGATAGCATACAGCGTAGGATGTGCCGTCACTTGCTGATCAGTATAGGTCTCAGAGCCAAGACCTCCGAATGCTTATATGAAGGGGCTCAGTGTTCCCCCTTATAATGTCTATTTACCCTACTAGGACATATGTAAAGAAGTTGACCTAAGCTCAGAACAATACCCTTAGTGGCCATAGCTTTGAAAAGGACAAATGGATGATGTGTTTGGGTGTCAATGTACTTGTGGCCATGTGATGTATTTGTATATAACTAATAAATAATTCAGTATTTTTCTGTTATGTAATTTTTTTCTGTCTAATTAGTCCAGTTAAATATAATAATTTTTTGCTTTTTAGGTTTGTACCTTATATTGGAATTGTCACCATTCTCATGAACGATTATCCCAAGTTTAAGGTGAGCGGTTTGGATTTCTCTGTTGCATGAAAGATAATGGTCTTTATCTTAGACTGTGCAAAATATTTGCAGGGCTGCTTTTTGTTATGGTATTTCTTTTCCAGAAGCTGATTTTTTTTTTAAAGCAGATTATTTTATTAAAAAGTGTGCTGTCCTATTTAATAGCAGCGTATTAGCATGACCAGTCCTCTGAGCTATTATACCAAACTGGACAAGATAAATATTGTACAGTCTACATAATCAAGAAGACTGAATACAGCGGTCTCATAACTATTGGTACTCCTCCTGCCCCCTCAATAATTGATGAGCGCTGATGCACGTGCCATCGTTGGCGTCAATCATATGCTATATTTGTATGCTCTCTTAGGGCTCGGCGATTTAATCAAATTCATTTAATTTCCCATTTTAAGTTTGCACAATTCTGGATTTACCCAGAATCGTGAAATTTATGTAAGTCCCAACCCCTGTAAGCCCCACCCCCATGATAGAAGAGAAAAAGCTTTACAGCATGTGCATCTGCCTCACGGAACAGCGCCCCCTAGCCTTTACTTATCTGTGCGCAGATCTGCTAGTGTCCGGGAAGCAGGCAGAGCTGTATTCACTAAAAGGTGCCGAGTCTGCCTGTGTCCTGATAGATCTATTACCATAGTGATGTCCACGGAGGAAGTATTCAACATCAGTAGCACAGACAATGAGAGGCAGTGAGCGGGAGCCTCCATCTGTGTTACTGATGTATAATGTAGCTGCCAAGGGTCACCAGTTTTCTATACTGATGGTAATAAATCAGGACCGAGAAAGATAGTTTGTCTAACAACGAGCCTGCAACAGCCGCCAAGGCCCCGAGGTGTAAATCAAAACAGGCAGACTCCAGCCTCTCACCTCCACTAACAACAAAGAGTGTTAGGTGATGTCTTTGTATGGCATACCCCCCAAAACGCAGTAATGTCCCCATAAAATAGCCAGAAGAATGCCCCATATAAAGTGCCATCAGTGTGCCTCCTGATAAAACACGAGCAATGTGCCCCCCCCATATGAAGCAGCAGTATTACTCCAGCAACCCGTATTTTATTTTCCCTTTTGGTGTTAAAAAAAAAAAAAAAAATATACTGCTATTTCGCACCAGTTTTATAGCAATAAGTGTATATCAAATTTTACTGCCATATAACGGTGCTGTAATGACCGTAATATAGCCGTACAATACTACCGTTTGTGTCTGCTGCCAGTTCACAAGGAGGAAAGACCTACGGGCACACCATCTCCCTATAAAGAAATTTTCAAGGACTAAAACATTAATGGCCTGCGGGACCCACACTAATCGGCACAATAAAAAAAGTTGTGACACTCAAAGGCACCCAGGTAAAATCTGTGTATATTAAGAAAATACTTAATTGTATTATGTCTTGGTATTTTTTTTTTTTAAGTTTTCATTTAGTAAAAAAACATGAAAATCGAGAGTAAATACGAGAATCACCAATATAGTTAAAACTTAACCAGATTTTATTTTAAGGCCATATCGCCCGGCCCTGCTCCTTCTTTTAAATCTATTTTAATTCCATGCTTTTTGTTCTTTCTTTCAGTATGCGGTCTTGTTCCTGCTGGGACTGTTTGTCCTTGTCCATCGAGAATAACACAAATGACATTTGGGGAATAATCTACGGTTACAGGTTGTGTGTTTAACCAGCTGTAATGTATCAGAGCAAGAGTTATGAAAGGACCGACCTCATCTAGCAGTGTAAAGTTTTACATTTGAAACCAGTATTTCTTTTTCTACATACATTTATGTGCTCATTCTTTGTTGACGCAGGGATGGAATAGAGTGTTTAAATATGGGCCCGATCTCCGCCGAGGCTACTTTACCTCCGTGACCTCTTGTGGGTCGATCATGAGATTCTGCTGCACTGTTTACTTTTTTACTTTTTTTAATATTTAAATTTCAAACCAAAGTCCTTTTATTGTTTCAATTGTGAAGCCTCTCAACATTTTATTCGGAAGTGCCTAAGAATCCGTGTGGAGATCAGTGATATCATGAAATAATACAGTCAGTAAAATAGAACTTTGTTGTAAGACCACACTCTTGTTTCTTGTCTTACGGTCAGGAAAATGACAAATGATGTACACCGTTTTTTTTGATTTTTTTGTTTTTTTAACCTGCTTGGATTATAGAGCCTTGTAGTGTTGATATTCTTGATGTAATATTTCCGTCTGTAAAATTGAATTGATATCTGTAGTATAATCGGTGTAATGTGACTTTTTTTTTTCTGCTACTGCAAGTTTCATGATGATGAAATACAGCAAAAATTGCATATGAAAAGTTGGACCAAGCTCATGTGTAAGATTTGTGAAGCTTTAGAAAGATTTAGTAATCTGCATAAAGGGGAGTAGAGTTGGGTCAGTGAGATATATATATATATATATATATATATATATATATATATATATATATATATATATATATATATTTTTTTTTTAAAGTGTTTGTCTGGGATCAGCACCACAGTTGTCCATTGGCTATGTCTGGTGTTGCAACACAACCAAGTGAATGGAGCTGAGCTGCAATACCAAACACAGCCCATGAACAACAGTGGTGCTGTTTCTGGGAACAAAAGCCGACCCTTTTTCTTTTAGTCCAGGACAAACCTTTACATTACACTGAAAATACAATGAGATCGCCAATAAATATGTGCAAATGCTCATACATTCAGAGCACTTACAATTTAGCAGATCAATAACAGTTGATCTGTAGTGGAGTGTATTCTGTACTGCAGTACGTTTTACGTTATGGAGAGGCTGACCACTTTTATTCTGTAGAATTAGTGCATTGGAAACATCGGCTCCAATTTATCTTCCTTTCTATTTTCTGCATATCTGTGAATGCTTTTGATATTATTTTTATATTAAAAAAAAAATTGTATTTTAGGTTTGTGCATTCTTTAAAGCTTCTGATGTTGCCCCTTAACATTGCCATGTGCTACTTCTAGCTATGATTATGCTTATATTTTAGTACAATCCTGGAATGTTGTTCTCCTTTAGCCATCTGAACATTCAAACCTCTTCAGATACTGAAGCCAGGGGCAAAGCTGAAGTGCAAGATCAGGAATCGCATCGAATGTTCTGGTGGTAAAAACCTTTTGTGATGTTTTCTTCTGTTGAAACCTTTTTCTTTATGGGCGTATTAAACGCTCTGACAGCTCACATAAGGCGTCCGAGTAAGGCTATGCTTTCATGTCCATATATTTGGTCACATGTTGCAAATTGGAGTAGATGCCGACTAACTACCCTCTAGTGAGATCTGTGGCCATTTTTGGCAAATAACTTACTGAATATCACCCATATTTCTTCTTAGGAAGAACATTATGAATCTCTTTTGATGTATGTTCCATCACCCCCATACATTCATGAAGTTATGCGTCTTTCTTATATAAGATGTGTATCCAAAGGGTCAGGAACTCCTGAAGTGGAACTATGTGTGCATTCAAGCGTTCACCTCCATGTAGCATTTGTAGAACTGAAAACGTGACATTGGGTTGCAGTCCACAATAGCGATTTTGTCTGCATATTGGATTTGCTGGGAGAAGCATTTAAAGATCCCCTTGCTGCTTTCCAAACCTGTCTGGTATATTGTTTCTCCCTCTTTATGAGCTACAGCTATGGATCCACTTGTTCTGTCTCGGAATTAACTTAATTATCCTTATTTTCAGTGACCACTTTCCAACATGCTGAGATGTAAATGTATGACTTTATTAAAGAGCATTCCTTTGTAAATGGGAAATTGTGTTTTTATTAGGAGCTGATGCTCCATATTCCTCCGCCACATCTTTTTTGTATGACTGCCACTGTATCTACCATCACACACATCCAGGGGAATGGTAGCGTTTGTTGTATCAGTGTAAAATGCTTAGGTCACGCACGATTCATAATTTTTATTTTCAAGAAAAGAAATGGGGATACAGAAAAAGAAAAGGGGTAACATGGGTACAGAAAAAGCCCATGTGGGTCAATCATTTCAACCTATATGCCAACAACAATAAGTAAATATACAATCAAAGCCTTCCCAACATCGTATGATCAATACACTACAAGCATTAATATAGCAAGATAGGAATACCAGCATTACACCCTCATCCGCCCCTCCATCACCCACATCTCAGTCAATTTCTTAGTAACGATTGATCCAAATAGGAAGGTAAACGAAAGGTAGACATGGTAGAAGGACAAAAGGAAAAAAGGGGGGGAGGGGGTATATGGAAAATCTTAGGAGGGAGAAGGGGAGAAGATCTCCCCCCCCCACAGCACCTCAGACCAGAGAGAACTCAAGAGCTCCCTGCATCTCCACTAATCCGTTCACCCATGGCCCTCTTGTATCTGTCCGACTTGCAGAAGTCAAACCAATAGAACCAGGTTTTCTGAAACTGCGTTGCTCGCTCGGGTGCAGAATGGAGCAACTCCTCCATTTTCCGAATTTCGTGAATGCGCTCCAGCCATTGTCTAGTCACAGGCGGCTCAGAGGATCTCCAACCCACAGGAATACAAGCCTTAGCTGCGTTCAACAAATGTCTCACTAGCATCTTCCTGTAGCGCCCCACAGGTATATCGTGGTGATGCAGCAATATCCATGCCGGATCATCTCCCAGCGAGATTCCTGTGATCTCTAAAATGATATCTTGAACCTCTGACCAATAGGTACGCAGGTTCTCACAGCTCCAGAATATATGTAAAAGCGTTCCCTCTTCTCTGCCGCATCTCCAACATAAAGGAGAAACATCCGGGAACATTTTATGTAGCACATGTGGGACTCTGTACCAACGGGATAGTATTTTAAAACTGGTTTCCTGATAAGCGTTACTAATAGACGCCTTATGTGTGAGGAGCATGATCTTTTCCCTTTGCTCTTGAGTTAGAGTAATCTGAAGATCTCTTTCCCACTTCGTGATATATGGTGGGATGAAATCCTCAGCAGGAGTGAGCAGCACGCAGTACAGACTGGACAGGGCCCGTCTCATATGCCCCGTTTGAGAACACCAAGTTTCAAAGGGAGATAGAGCTCGGTCATAGGAAGCCGGTGTCGGTAGACTTGACAGGTAATGAGTCAATTGTAGCACCTGCCATTGGGACGCTTCCTGGAGACCCTCTGGCTGGGAAAGCTCTTCTCCACGCAGCCAAGCATCGCCCCTATAAAAATGACTTACTCTAAAATGCCCCTGCTGTACCCATATCTTAAAGGTCTGATCTGACAGACCCGGACCAAATTCCGGGTTACCCAAAACCGGAGTGAGGGGTGATAACAGTTGTGATATACCCTCTCTACTCCACACCTTTCTAAACACCTGTAAAGTTGGATATATGGTAGGATGATCACTTAGTGACCTCCAATGATTCACAGCCAACCAGGGTAGGCATTTCAATGGGATGTTTGTAAAACCTTGTTCCACCGCTATCCAATCTTTAAAGGGTTCATGGCGGCACCAATCCACCATTCTAGCCAAATGAATGGCATGATAATATTGCTCCACATCAGGCAGCCCAATCCCCCCATGACGCTTGGCCTGTACCAGGATTCTCCTCCTGAAGTCTAGGTTGTTTGTTGGCCCACACAAATGAAGTAAGATATTGGTATACCGTTTTAAAAAAGGAAGAGGGTATCCTAATTGGCAGTGCCTGTAGCGCATATAAGAGCCTAGGTAGAACATTCATCTTGATGATGCCCACTCTTCCAAACCACGAGAAAGTTCCCTTTGTCCACCGGGCCAAATCCCCCCCCTCAACATCCGCAGCAGCGGTGAAAAATTAAGTTGAAATGTCTGCTCCACACAACTCGATAATCTGATACCCAGATATTTAATCGAGTCTCCTGTCCACCTGAAGGGAAAATTGACACCCAAAACCCTCCCTTGATCCTGTGAAACGTTTAAAGTCATCGCCTCCGACTTCTGAAAATTAATTTTAAAATTGGACAATGATCCATATATCCGAAATTCCTTCATAAGGTTGGGCATCAAAATATGGGGAAAGGTCACAAAAAATAATAGATCAAGGGCATATGCGGCCACTTTTACTGATTTGTCCCCCATCTTCAAACCTTGTACATTAACATTACTAAAGGATTCACTGGTGTGATATGAGTAAAATATAACATTTATTTATAACTCTAAAAACAGGGGTACAATCACCACTGTGAAAAAGCCCCACCGTGTGTATAAAAACGTATTAAATAATAAACTCTGAGTTCTAATTCAATTGTGAACCTACTATAGCTCAGTGTTCAACAAGAATATCAATACGGAATCAGCATTTGAAAAATGGGCATAACAATAGTCTTGACCCTAATTCACACTAGAGTCCGTGATAACCGCACCGGAAGCTCCTAGTGTTGAGGTATACTAACAATGCTAGTGTTCCCAATGCTAAAAAAATTCCTATTCACAACCGACCCAACGCGTTTCAATACTCATCATCAGGGGTCTGTAGCTTGGTCACTCTGGCCAGGGATGCCAGCGATATTTAGTTCAGCAGCAGGTATTCTGCTGTACTCCACGGAAGCATGCTCGCATAGATGTCAGCGGCATGCTTCGTTCTGGGACTCTGAGTTATTTAATGCATCTGACTCCTCCCCCTGTCCTCGGCACCGCCAATCGAAACAGCCAAACACACTCACCAATCGAATTCGTGACACCTGTCCATGTGACTCCCGGCGATCAGCTGACAGCCAGGAACCAACATCGACCGCATCAAAAGCCAAACGCGCAGGTGCAGTAGAGGCCACAATCGAGTCGCCCATGCTGCCGGGAACTCACCACTGCAAAGAAGGAGTATATCGATATTTAAGAGTTTGGGTAAGTGTTGCGGATCAGCTCAAAACCCGCAGCTGGACTGCCATTGATAAAACAACTACACTGATAATACATATTGTGTAGATAAATGAATGTCTACCCCACTACAAGGTGTCATTGGAACACCTACTGAATAAGGAACCATAGCCAGACTGCCCACATGATGATCATTGATAATTAAGAGACCACCTGTCATGACGACCATGTGGGTCTCTTGCCCATCCTGAAGGGAAAACTGGCCATGGAAATGCATGTTTAAATGAATGTTCAAATAAAGCATGCATAATTTGTCTGCTCATTTAAACCCCCTGGTTGTGTGCACGCCAATCTATAGATCCACTGGGCTTCCTTTCGTAGTATGAGGTTATCCCAGTCACCTCCCCGTTTGGGAGGCCTAATGAGTTCAATTGCTTGAAATTTAAGACATTCTGCACGACCCTGATGTGTAGCGTGTGCATGTTTGGATATAGGAGTATCTCTAAAATTCGCAATATCGCCAACATGTTCTCTGATCCGGCGCCGAAACTGCCGCACCGTTTTTCCCACATAATTCAGTGGACATGGACATGTTATCAGATATACCACCCCTGCTGTTTTACAATTGACAAAATCGCGAATGTCATATTCCAATTGCGTAACGACACTCCTAAACTTGTCACCTTTTTGAATAAAATCACAAGCCTTGCACCTGCCACATCTGTGTGTGCCTGGTATTTGTCTGTCCAGCCATGTTCCTTTAGGTGCAATGGGGTCAAAACAACTATGCATAACTCTGTCCCTGATGTTTTTCTCTCTCCGGAATGTGACTGAAGGCCATTGCGTAATCTGATCTATCAAATCTGCATCAGTACTAAGAATACGCCAATATCTCTTCAGGATATGCATAATTTCACATTGTTTAGAATCATAAGTGCCTATAAGTCTCGTAACTCTCTCTTCCCTTCGTTGTCTAGGAACAAGAAGACTGCCTGTCCGCATCTCTCGCTCCCACATAGGCCTTTCTGATTACTCCCTTAGGGAAACCTCTATCCTTCAATCTGGTTGTAAGTTCCTTTGCCTGTCTCTCGAAGTCGTCCATAGAGCTGCAATTCCGGCGTACTCTCATGAACTGACCCTTGGGAATACCGCGTTTAAGGGGATAAGGATGACAACTGTTCCATTGCAGGAAAATATTGGTTGCTGTTTCCTTACGATGTACTTGAGTACGGATTGTACCCTCTGATGTTTTTATAATTTTAAGGTCTAAGAAAGTCCGTTCCTGATTGTTGATTTCACATGTGAACCTTAGCCCTAGATCGTTCTGGTTAAGGGCAGCCACAAAACTATTGAATTCTTCCACTGTTGAATTCCAGAACAGCAGCACGTCATCAATATATCTGATCCAGATCCCTATTGACGAAGTCCACTTGGAAAAACTCTCCCCAAAAACAGTTGGACTTCCCATTGCAGTACCACATTGCTGGTGAAAAATCCTGTCTTCAAAGATAAATACATTTTTCTCCAGCACAAAATGTAATAACTGCAGAACTAGCTGGTTATGAGCCACAAATTGAGTACCTTTAGATCTCAAGAAGTACTCTACCGCTTCACAGCCAAGTTTGTGTGGAATGGAGGAATACAATGCCTCTACATCCAGGCTAGCCAGAAAAGTACTGCGTTCCAAAGTGATACCTTCAATTTGTTTCATGGCATCACGTACATATGATGTTAAACCCAGTACAAACGGACGCAGCACCTGATCAATATAAGTGCTTACATTTTGAGTTAGATTGTTTATACCTGAAACAATGGGTCTGCCACGTAAGGGGGGGTACCCTTTGTGGATTTTGGGCAGACTATAAAAACATGCCATGATGGGAAATTGTGGAAATAGGAAATTAAATTCACTAGCACTGATCAAGGACCTGCTTTTTGTATCACCCAGAATGCCCAAAAGCTCCTTTTTGAACAGTGCTGTGGGATTATCCTTTAAGATGGTATAACAGTCAGGATTGAGCAAAATGTCCTCACACATTTTTTTGTAGTCTTCCCTGCTCATAACCACGATGTTCCCACCCTTATCGGATGCTTTCAGAACAATATTTTGTTTTTTCTCCAATGTGGTTAGGGCTAGCCGTTCAGACCTAGACAAATTGTTGTCAATACCCCTCATATCCCGACTCAATAGTTTAATCTCCTCTCCCACCATGTCAACAAATAAGTCTACATTAGTGAAATCTCCTATTGGTGGCAGCTTCCTACTCTTAGTCTTTAAATTAGTAAACGGACCTTGTCCAGGGGCTCTACTTGACTCCTCCAATAGCCCCTCCAAGGCCTCAAGGCCTTCCAGGTCGGATATCTCTAAACCCATCTCCATACATTTTTTTCTATTATGATGTTTAATTTTTTTTATCCATTTGAGTTTACGAGCAAACAAATTTAAGTCCTTTATCTAGGTGAATGAATCAAACCTCACTGTGGGGACAAATGAAAGCCCCTTCTCTAATAACATAGTCTCGGATGCGCTAAGATTATACTCAGATAAATTGATGATTTGTAACTTATCTGTATCTATTCCCTTCACTAATCCTTTTGTCCCCTTAGCATGTAGCGGGAAATGGGGGGATTGTTGGCTAAAAAATTATTGCCACTATTGGAAGAGGCTCTGGCCCTACCTCTACTCCTGCCTCTAGCACCGCCCCTAAATCTCTGTCTACCACCACCCGTCCCAAAGAAAGGACCCACTCTTTCAGAGTCTGTTGTCTCACTCTCAGATGTAGATGGGTCAGAGTCTCTTGGTCCCCTATTAGGTTGTTGGTGTTGTTGTTGCTGTTGGTTGACAAAATCGTAAGCTTTTTTCTCCCTAAATTCCTGCAAATCTCTCTGAAACTGAAAGTGCTTACGCTCTTTTAAATGATTGGTAAACCTCTCTAGAGTTTGTTGTAGGATTTTATCTTTTTTCTCAAAGCCAGGGGTATCGACCAGAGTCTTAGCCGTCTCAATTTCTTTTTTAAGGTCAGCACTAATGTGATCAAACTGGATTTTCTCTTCCTCAACCAAAATTTGCATTAGTCTCAAATTCTAGAGAGGTTTACCAATCATTTAAAAGAGCGTAAGCACTTTCAGTTTCAGAGAGATTTGCTGGAATTTAGGGAGAAAAAAGCTTACGATTTTGTCAACCAACAGCAACAACAACACCAACAACCTAATAGTGGACCAAGAGACTCTGACCCATCTACATCTGAGAGTGAGACAACAGACTCTGAAAGAGTGGGTCCTTTCTTTGGGACGGGTGGTGGTAGACAGAGATTTAGGGGCGGTGCTAGAGGCAGGAGTAGAGGTAGGGCCAGAGCCTCTTCCAATAGTGGCAATAATTTTTTAGCCAACAATCCCCCCATTTCCCGCTACATGCTAAGGGGACAAAAGGATTAGTGAAGGGAATAGATACAGATACAGATAAGTTACAAATCATCAATTTATCTGAGTATAATCTTAGCGCATCCGAGACTATGTTATTAGAGAAGGGGCTTTCATTTGTCCCCACAGTGAGGTTTGATTCATTCACCTGGATAAAGGACTTAAATTTGTTTGCTCGTAAACTCAAATGGATAAAAAAATGTAAACATCATAATAGAAAAAAATGTATGGAGATGGGTTTAGAGAGGGGTATTGACAACAATTTGTCTAAGTCTGAACGGCTAGCCCTAACCACATTGGAGAAAAAACAAAATATTGTTCTGAAAGCATCCGATAAGGGTGGGAACATCGTGGTTATGAGCAGGGAAGACTACAAAAAAATGTGTGAGGACATTTTGCTCAATCCTGACTGTTATACCATCTTAAAGGATAATCCCACAGCACTGTTCAAAAAGGAGCTTTTGGGCATTCTGGGTGATGCAAAAAGCAGGTCCTTGATCAGTGCTAGTGAATTTAATTTCCTATTTCCACAATTTCCCATCATGGCATGTTTTTATAGTCTGCCCAAAATCCACAAAGGGTACCCCCCCTTACGTGGCAGACCCATTGTTTCAGGCATAAACAATCTAACTCAAAATGTAAGCACTTATATTGATCAGGTGCTGCGTCCGTTTGTACTGGGTTTAACATCATATGTACGTGATGCCATGGATGTTTTGAAACAAATTGAAGGTATCACTTTAGAACGCAGTACTTTTCTGGCTAGCCTGGATGTAGAGGCATTGTATTCCTCCATTCCACACAAACTTGGCTTTGAAGCAGTAGAGTACTTCTTGAGATCTAAAGGTACTCAATTTGTGGCTCATAACCAGCTAGTTCTGCAGTTATTACATTTTGTGCTGGAGAAAAATGTATTTATCTTTGAAGACAGGATTTTTCACCAGCAATGTGGTACTGCAATGGGAAGTCCAACTGCTCCCACCTATGCAAATTTATTTCTTGGCTGGTGGGAGGAGACAATTGTTTTTGGGGAGAGTTTTTCCAAGTGGACTTCGTCAATAGGGATCTGGATCAGATATATTGATGACGTGCTGCTGTTCTGGAATTCAACAGTGGAAGAATTCAATAGTTTTGTGGCTGCCCTTAACCAGAACGATCTAGGGCTAAGGTTCACATGTGAAATCAACAATCAGGAACTGACTTTCTTAGACCTTAAAATTATAAAAACATCAGAGGGTACAATCCGTACTCAAGTACATCGTAAGGAAACAGCAACCAATAGTTTCCTGCAATGGAACAGTTGTCATCCTTATCCCCTTAAACGCGGTATTCCCAAGGGTCAGTTCATGAGAGTACGCCGGAATTGCAGCTCCATGGACGACTTCGAGAGACAGGCAAAGGAACTTACAACCAGATTGAAGGATAGAGGTTTCCCTAAGGGAGTAATCAGAAAGGCCTATGTGGGAGCGAGAGATGCGGACAGGCAGAGTCTTCTTGTTCCAAGACAACGAAGGGAAGAGAGAGTTACGAGACTTATAGGCACTTATGATTCTAAACAATGTGAAATTATGCAGATCCTGAAGAGATATTGGCGTATTCTTAGTACTGATGCAGATTTGATAGATCAGATTACGCAATGGCCTTCAGTCACATTCCGGAGAGGGAAAAACATCAGGGACAGAGTTCTGCATAGTTGTTTTGACCCTATTGCACCTAAAGGAACATGGCTGGACAGACAAATACCAGGCACACACAGATGTGGCAGGTGCAAGGCTTGTGATTTTATTCAAAAAGGTGACATGTTTAGGAGTGTCGTTACGAAATTGGAATATGACATTCGCGATTTTGTCAATTGTAAAACAGCAGGGGTGGTATATCTGATAACATGTCCATGTCCACTGAATTATGTGGGAAAAACGGTGCGGCAGTTTCGGCGCCGGATCAGAGAACATGTTGGCGATATTGCGAATTTTAGAGATACTCCTATATCCAAACATGTACACGCTACACATCAGGGTCGTGCAGAATGTCTTAAATTTCAAGCAATTGAACTCATTAGGCCTCCCAAACGGGGAGGTGACTGGGATAACCTCATACTACGAAAGGAAGCCCAGTGGATCTATAGATTGGCGTGCACACAACCAGGGGGTTTAAATGAGCAGACAAATTATGCATGTTTTATTTGAACATTCATTTAAACATGCATTTCCATGGCCAGTTTTCCCTTCAGGATAGCAAGAGACCCACATGGTCGTCATGACAGGTGGTCTCTTAATTATCAATGATCATCATGTGGGCAGTCTGGCTATGGTTCCTTATTCAGTAGGTGTTCCAATGACACCTTGTAGTGGGGTAGACATTCATTTATCTACACAATATGTATTATCAGTGTAGTTGTTTTATCAATGGCAGTCCAGCTGCGGGTTTGGAGCTGATCCGCAACACTTACCCAAACTCTTAAATATCGATATACTCCTTCTTTGCAGTGGTGAGTTCCCGGCAGCATGGGCGACTCGATTGTGGCCTCTACTGCACCTGCGCGTTCGGCTTTTGATGCGGTCGATGCTGGTTCCTGGGTGTCAGCTGATGGCCGGGAGTCACATGGACAGGTGTCACGAATTCGATTGGTGAGTGTGTTTGGCTGTTTCGATTGGCGGTGCCGAGGACAGGGGGAGGAGTCAGATGCTTTAAATAACTCAGAGTCCCAGAATGAAGCATGCCGCTGACATCTATGCGAGCATGCTTCCGTGGAGTACAGCAGAATACCTGCTGCTGAACTAAATATCGCTGGCATCCCTGGCCAGAGTGACCAAGCTACAGACCCCTGATGATGAGTATTGAAACGCGTTGGGTCGGTTGTGAATAGGAATTTTTTAGCATTGGGAACACTAGCATTGTTTGTATACCTCAACACTAGGAGCTTCCGGTGCGGTTATCACGGACTCTAGTGTGAATTAGGGTCAAGACTATTGTTATGCCCATTTTTCAAATGCTGATTCCGTATTGATATTCTTGTTGAACACTGAGCTATAGTAGGTTCACAATTGAATTAGAACTCAGAGTTTATTATTTAATACGTTTTTATACACACGGTGGGGCTTTTTCACAGTGGTGATTGTACCCCTGTTTTTAGAGAGTTATAAATAAATGTTATATTTTACTCATATATCACACCAGTGAATCCTTTAAAATTGTTATGTTGTGGGAGCACAATTGAATATATCTTTTAAATACAGTGAATTCATACATTAACATTACCCCTGATCTTGCATAAAAAGGGTTCTAGCGCTAGAGCAAAAATCAGAGGTGATAGTGGGCAGCCCTGCCTCGTACCGTTATGAATCCGAAAGGGAGAAGAATAGGTACCATTTACCCTCACAGAAGCCGAAGGCGAGGAATACAAAGCACCCACCCAAGTTCGCATGTTGGGTCCCAGGCCCAGGAATTCCAGAGTTCCAAACAGAAAAGGCCACCCTACCCGATCAAAGGCCTTCTCCGCGTCTGTAGATAAAACAATCGTAGGAGTTTTCTCCGAGTTGGCCCAGTGGACAAGATTAAGAGCCTTAGTCGTGTTGTCTCTCGCTTCCCTAGATGGAATGAAACCCGTTTGGTCTCTGTGAACTACTGTGGTCATCAATGGAGCCAATCGGTTAGCCAGTATCTTGGAAAACAATTTCAGATCCACATTGAGCAAAGATATTGGTCTGTAACTAGAACAAGAGGAGGGATCCTTTCCGTCTTTTGGAATGACCACTATAGTAGCATTCAAGGAATCTGAAGGGACTTAACTGCCCGATGATATTGCATTGAGAGCCCCCAGAAATCTGTCCGCTAGTTGAGCCATAAACATTTTATAATAGCTCACCGTCAGTCCATCCGGACCCGGGGCTTTCCCTGGTTTGGTGTCATGCACTGCCCTCGAAAGCTCTTCAAGGGTTATTTGGTGATCTAATGCGGCGCAATCGTCGGAAGAGAGCTGATGAAGGCCAGAAGAAGCTATGTATTCCTGGATAGAAACACTAGTGGGTGGAGAATGTGGCTCTAGCTGATAGAGACGAATAAAACTCCCTAAAAGAGCGTGCAATATCCCCCGGGGAGGTAACCTTCACACCCATACTTGAAGTAATCTGAGGGACATACGTGGATGCTCTCTGGGCCCTCAAGGCATTTGCCAGGATCTTCCCTGGCTTATTTCCACACTCATAAAATATTCTACGGCATTTAACCAGTGTGGCTTTAGCTTTTACTTCATAAAGTGACTTAAGCTCCTCCCGAAGGGACATCAAGATCCCCCTAGTCTCCTGCGTCTGACTCTGTTTGTGTTTGGTCTCTACTTCACAAATCTTAGCTAAGAAATCGCTTGTCTTTGCTACTCTCTCTCTCTCTTGAGCCTCGCCCCCCATTTAATGAAAAAACCTCTTTTGTAACATTTATGAGCTTCCCATAACGTGAGCAGATTTGACACTGAACCATCATTGATAGCGAAATACTGCTCCAGCTCACTACGTATTTCAGCCTGTGCTTCCGGGTGATGAAGCAAAAACTCATTACGTTTCCAACGGCCGTGCGCCTGGGAAGGCGGAGCAAAAGAGAGAGAGAGCGAAATGGGCGAATGATCCGATATAGGGAACGTATGAATGTCCGCCCTCATCACTGTATCAAGATGAAAATGGCTTATGAAAAAGTAATCTATTCTGGAGAACATATCGTGAGTAATAGGAGTAATCACGAGATCCCGGGTACAGAGTCCTCCATACGTCCACTAACTGATGATCATGAATCGTTTTTTTAATGGATCGGAGCTGCGAGAAAGGAAGATGCGACGCTCCTCTGGAGACATCTAAATATGGCTCCAATGCCACATTGAAGTCCCCTCCAACTACAATAAGGCCCTCCCCAAAAGACTGGAGCTGTTCCATATAGGCAGCAATAGCCCCCGATTGTCCCGAATTTGGTATGTATAGATTAGCCAATGTGACCTTCTGTGAAAAGAGCGTGCCCTTTACTATTATAAATCTACCCTGGGGATCTGCTAGAGAATCAGTGAAGACCCATGGTACATTTTGTGCTATAAGAATGCTTACTCCTCTAGATCTCGAATCCTCCGAGCAACCATGATAGCAATATGGGAAGCGTCTATTGGAGAGTTTAGGTACCTTATCCTTTCGGAAGTGCGTCTCCTGAAGGAATGCCACCTGAGTTCCAAGTCTCCATAGTTCCGCGAGGACCACTGAGCGCTTCTCGGGGGTTCTCAAACCCCTGACATTATAGGAGAGGAGCTTAACACCGGTGTTCATGGTCATCGAGTGCTGCGAGGGAAGAAAGAAAGGGGAAAACGGGAAAGAAAGCAAAGAGAAAGAAGGAGAGAAGTAAGAATAGTCAAAAAGATAGAGAGAATTAGTAAATACTCTAGGGAAGTCCAAAGGATTCGAAGAGGCTCGACCGGCGAGACTCTTCGGAGGATACACCTAAGGAGAGAGTAAGTAAGGTATCTAAGGAAGTGGAGACCACCTCCCGTGTAATTTGCAGAAAGTACAACCAGCAACAAACAAAACCCCCCTAGGAGGTCAACCTTAATTCAACTAACTAACACCTGTAAGTGAAGCCGTGGCGAGATTCTATGTCAACAGATGCATAGTCTACCCCTTACCATAAATCCCCTATGGGGGTAACCAACATTCAAGAACATTCAACGGTCAAGCGACGAGAACTGGTCAGTAGACACCTAAGGCCCTTTCTTCCCCCTGAAACCCCCTGCCCGTCAGACCGTCTCCACTGGCCTCCACACTCCCCAAACCCCCACAGTCATCCTATCGTCCGCAGCAGAAAGTCAGGTCCTAAATTCCTCCCCAGTCAGTCTCCCGTGTTCCCCAGCCTACACACCATAGTCTAGCTATCGTAAAAGTGACCCGTGTCATCTCAGCAGTAGCCCCTATGTCCCAGTCAAAAAGCTGCCAGAGACAGTCTGTTATAGGCCTGTCGTCACCTCCGCAATATCGAAGATATAAAAACCAGCCACTTCGTACAGAGATACCCATGATCCCTGCTCCAAAGGTACCTACTGAAATATCTTACCGCTCTATTCCCGTCATAACAGCAGGTTTAAACATTCTCGTTAGATGAAGCCAATCTAAATTATGATCTACGGGTAATCAATCCCCCTTCAGCTATCGAAATATCCACCCATTTATTACCTCCTGAAATATAACTGGTATTCACTCAAGAGCAATTCTCAGGAAAGTTTCTCATAGCCACTAAACAATACCAGTGCAACATCACACATCTTCTCAGCTTCTTGCTAGAACTACACATAAAACCTGCTCAGGAATTTGATATCGAAGAACTGCATGACAACAATCTGCAATACATGTTTACATATGTTTCGGAGCCATCTAAAAATCTGACCACCAGCCCCAAATAACACTTGCTATTAAAGTTGAGTCCCATTTATGGCTGGAGCTGCCTCGCCGGTCTGATGCGCTGCGGTCTGGGTTGAGGTGCATCCATCGGGCGGTTTCTTCCACGTCGAAATGGCCGGTAATTCAGGGATGCAGAAATCCAGTCCGGAATGGTGCTTGGTGGAACATCCAGAAAAACAAAAAGCGCGGGCAAATCTTGCGGGGAGTGAATGGTAAACATCGAGCCCTGCTTTCTGACAATAAGGTGAAACGGAAATCCCCACATATATGTCGCTTCAGCCTCTCTGATTATGTCCAGCAACGGACGCAGGACATGTCTCATATGCAATGTACGAGCCGATAGATCAGGCAGTATGTGAATCTCAGCACCTCGGAACTTCACGTGACCCAAGTTGCGCATTTTGCGCATTAAGGTGTCTTTAACGGTAAAGTAATGGATTCTGCAGACAATATCTCGAGGTCTCCCCGGGTCTTGTGATACCGGCCCTAATGCTCTGTGTACTCTGTCCAGTTCAATATGATTGTCCAGAGGCTCCCCCAAAATGCCATTAAACATTTCCGTCACCAGGGCCCGGATATTATTTCCCTCTTTATCTTCAGGCAGTCCCCTGATGCGCACATTGTTGCGCCTGTTCCTATTCTCTAAATCGTCATGTTCCAAGCCCATAGATTGCATTAGTGACTGTTGGGAGCGGATTTGGTTCTCCAGCCTGTCTAATCTATCTCCATGTGAAGTTGTCTGCTGTTCTATGGCCGATACACGGGAGCACATTTGTTCCACAGTGCGATTCACCTCTTCTAAACAAGTGCGTTGCATTTTTTCCATCCTACCTAACATATTGTCAAAGAAGCTCTGGGATGGTAGATGCTTAAGGGCCTCAGACAGATCAAGTCTCGTCAATGGAGTCTCAGATAAAAACGGGGAGACAGGGCTAGATGACCATGCAGCTTCAACAGGGGAGCTCTCTGCTTCTTGTCTACTGGCTGGTGTGTCCAGGGGGGGCCGCACTGGGGTAGACGCACCTGTAGTAGTACCGGGACGAGGCTGTGGAATCACTGCCGGCCGTTGTGGAGTCACGCTGTGAGCAGCGGTCGCCATGATGGATTCCTCTTGCCTCTGTGAAGTGCGTGGCCTCAAGAAGCGGGACAGCGAGGATGTCGGTGTAACCTTCTCCGGTGGCTTGAGGTTCTTCCCTCGGGGCATACCTCAGTATATCGGAGTTTTGTGAATCACTGGTGTAGTTAATAGCACGATTTTAGTCACGGTCGGCGGGAGCTCCCTAGAACACGTCTTTCTTCCTCACATGCCGAGACCACGCCCCCACGCACGATTCATAATTGCTCAGAACGGTGGTCATAATTGCTCAGAATCGCCATATGTTGCGCAATTACAATTCCCATCATGCCCTGCTGTGCTCCAAGTTGGGGACCACTGGCTTTAGAGCATTTGAAATGTAAAAAGCAGGTTGTCAGTTGGCCGAAAATAGCTGAAAGATGCCCCCCCTCATTCACTGAAGCATCTTCCTGAGGGGTCAGGACAAATGAATACAGCCTCTAATCCTGGCCATGTGAAGAAGTATTCGGCGCACAAACAAATGTGGTTCATAAATTCTTTCGTTTTATTGTATTGTATTCAATGCCATGGGCAGAGTGCGTGCAACGTTTCGGTCCAGAGACCTTCGTCAGGCACTATAGGTGTACAAAATATTACACGTAAGTATCTTGGCATCATTTCTGCACAATAAGAGTAACATATCTCATAACACAAATGATACAGCAATTTATCGAGACAAGAAATTAAAATGAAAACTAAAAACAGAGTTTTTATGCAAAACACATACAGAGTTCATACTTGTCAATATTCATATGACATTTCATTTGATAGAAAGAACATAAAAAAATCATAAGCATGAGCATGTGTATGCCAAAGGAAGACATCCCATCTGGGACACAATATCCAAGGCCAAAAGGTGTGATATAAGGTAGAGTATCTCTTAGAGATCATGTTTAACCCCTTCCCGCTCCTTGACGTACTATTACGTCATGGCAGCTGTATCGTTCGCGCTCCATGCCGTAATAGTACGTCTCGGGAGTAACGGCCGTTTCGGCCGTCCTCCCGACACATACAGGAGCTGTGACGCTGCTGTCTTGTTCAGCAGCTGTCACAGCTCCTACAGCGGGGACCGATCGCTGTGTCCCCGCTGATTAACCCCTTAAAAGCCGCGTTCTATAGAGATCGCGGCTTTTTAGGGGTTAAGCTGCCATCGCCGGCCTGCTACGCGATAGCGGCCGGCGATGGTGACTATGGCAACCGGACACCAAACAATGGCGTCCGGCTATGCCATAGACGGAAGCCTAGTGGGTCCTGACAACGTCAGGACCCACTATGCTTGCTGTCAGTGAGTAGCTGACAGTTCTAATACACTGCACTACGCATGTAGTGCAGTGTATTAGAATAGCGATCAGGGCCTCCTGCCCTCATGTCCCCTAGTGGGACAAAGTAATAAAGTAAAAAAAAAGTTAAAAAAAGATGTGTAAAAATAATAAAATAAAAGATTTAAAAGTATTAAAAGTAAAAATCCCCCTTTTTCCCTTATCAGTCCTTTATTATTAATAAAAATATATAAACAAACAAATAAACTATACATAATTGGTATCGCCGCGTCCGTAACGGCCTGAACTACAAAATTATTTCATTATTTATCCCGCACGGTGAACGCCGTAAAAGAAAATAATAATAAACCGTACGACAATCACAATTCTTTGGTCACTTCACCTCCCAAAAAATGGAATAAAAAGAGATCAAAAAGTCGCATGTACCTAAAAATGGTCCTGATCGAAACTACAGTTCGTTACGCAAAAAATAAGTCCTCGCACGGCTTTATTGATTGAAAAATAAAAACGTTATGGCTCTTAGAATAAGGTAACACCAAAAGTGAATGATTTTTTACAAAACGTATTTTATTGTGCAAACGCCATAAGACATAAAAAAAAACTATAAACATCTGGTATCGCCGTAATCGTATCACCCCGCAGAATAAAGTGAATATGTCATTTATAGCGCACGGTGAACGCTGTAAAAAAAAACGAAAAAAAAACAATCGTACAATTGCTGTTTTTTAGTCACCACGCCACCTAAAAATAGAATAAAAACTGATCAAAAAGCCACATGCACCCCAAGAAAACTACAATGGATTCCTCAAGGGGTCTAGTTTCCAAATTGGGGTCACTTTTGGGGGGTTCCCAATGTTTTGGCACCACAAGACCTCTTCAAACCGGACATGGTGCCTAATAAAAAAGATGCTTCAAAGTCCACCAGGTGCTCCTTTGGTTGGGAGGCCGGCGCTTCAGTCCATTACCGCCCGAGGGCCACACGTGGGATATTTCTCAAAACGGCAGAATCTGGGCAATAAATATTGAGTTGCGTTTCACTGATAAATCCTTTTGTGTTATAAAAAACATGGTATAAAGAGGATTTTCTGACAAAAAAAAAAATTTACATTTCACCTCTACTTTGCGCTAAATTTTTGTGAAACACCTAAAGGGTTCATAAACTTTCTAAATGCTGTTGTGGATACTTTGAGGGGTCTAGTTTCTAAAATGGGGTGTTTGATAGGGGGTTCTAATATATGGGCCCCTCAAAGCAACTTCAGAACTGAACTGGAACCTAAAAAAATAAATAAATGAGGCAATACTTCGCTTCTTACATTATACTGATAATGAGCCGTGCCCACCCCGAGATGGCCCCAGTTTTGACCGTTTGTATAAACGGAGACCCCTATTAGACCGTTCCAGTGCCCGGTTTTCCCAAGCATACACCCCCGAGAAGTGTGTTTCTATTGATGAATCCCTGGTACATTTTAAAGGGAGGGTTCAATTCCGCCAGTACCTGCCGGGTAAGAGGGCAAGGTATGGCGTGAAGATGTATAAGCTGTGAGAGTGCATCAGGGTATACCTACAGGTTTAGGATATATGAAAGAAAGGCCACCCCCAAACCAGACTGCATCCTGGACTACAATAGGTACATGGGAGGGATGGACTTGTAAGATCAAGCCCTGAAGCCCTACAGCGCCATGCGGTGTGGTATAAGAAGCTGGCCGGGCACATCATACAGATGGCATTGTACAATGCGTACATGCTACGTCGATGTGCAGGCCAGAGGGGAACTTTCCTGGAATTTCAAGAGGTGATTATCAAGAACCTAATCTTTAGGGACCAAGAAGGGGGGGCACCCAGTACTTCTGGAAGCGAGCCCACACGCATCGTACCAGGGCAACACTTTCCAGGAGAAGTTCCCCAAACTGGCAAGAAGGGAAAAAGTCAAAAGAGGTGCAAAGTCTGCTATAAGAGGGCGATAATGGATGACACAATATATCAATGTGACACGTGTCCCGAATAACCAGAGCTCTGTATGAAAGTGTTTTAAAATTTATCATACATCCCTTGGTTTATAATTTACCCCAATTTTACTTACCCTGATGCACTCCACACAGCTTATCCCCCCTCGTCTTTCCCCTCTGGGCCCTGCTGTGTGCCCAGGCAGCTGATAACAGCCACATGTAGGGTATTGCCATATCCGGGAGAACCCACATTACAGTTTATGGGGTGTAGGTCTCCGGTCAAAATGCTCACTACACCTCTAGATGAATGCCTTAAGGGTGTAGTTTTTAAAACGGGGTCACTTCTTGCGGGTTTCAACTGTACTGGTACCTCAGGGGCTTCTGCATACATGACTTCGCACTAGAAAATCCCCAGTAGGCCAAATGGTGGTCCTTTCCTTCTGAGCCCTCCCATGGGCCCAAACGGCAGTTTATCACAACAAATGGGGTATTGCGGCACTCAGAACAAATTGCGCAACAGAATGGGGTATTTTGTTTCTTGTGAAAATAAGAAATTTTCAGCCAAAACGACATATTATTTGAAAAAAATAATTTTGTTTTCATTCCCAGCCCAATTCAAATAAGTTCTGTGAAAAAACTATGGGGTCAAAATGGTCACAACACCCATAAATGAAGTCCTTGAGGGGTGTAGTTTCCAAAATGGGGTCATTTGTGGTGGGTTTCTATTGCTTTGATACCTCTGGGGCTCTGCAAATGCGACATGGCACCTGAAAACCAATCCAGCAAAATCTGGACTCCAAAGAACACACAGCGCTCCTTTCCTTCTGAGCCCTCCCATGGGCCCAAACGGCAGTTTATCACCACAAATGGGGTATTGCCGCACTCAGGACAAATTGGGCAACAAAATGGAGTATTTTATTTCTTGTGAAAATAAGAATTTTTGAGCTAAAATGACATATTATTGGAAAAAATATATATTTTTTTAAATCCCAGCCCAATTCAAATTAGTTCTGTGAAGAAACTATGGAGTCTAAATGGTCACATTACCCATAAATGAATTCCTTGAGGGGTTCCAAAATGGGGTCACTTCTGGTGGGTTTCCATTGCTTTGATACCTCTGGGGCTCTGCAAATGCAACATGGCACCCGAAAACCAAACCAGCAAAATCTGTACTCCAAAGAACACACAGCGCTCCTTCCCTTCTGAGGCCTCCCATGGGCCCAAACGGCAGTTTATTGCCACAAATGGGGTATTGATGCACTCAGGAGAAATTGGGCAACAAAATTGAGTATTTTGTTCCCTGTGAAAATAAGAAATTTTGGTAAAAAATTACATCTTATTGGAAAAAATGTCATTTTTTTAATGTCACAGCCCAATTTAAATAGGTGCTGTGAAAAAACTGTGTGGTCAAAATGCTAACAACAACCATAAATGAATTCATTGAGTGGTGTAGTTTCCAAAATGGGGTCACTTTTGGTGGGTTTCCATTGCTTTGATACCTCTGAGGCTCTGCAAATGCGACATGGCACCCGAAAACCAATCCAACAAAATCTGGACTCCAACAAACATATAGCGCTCCTTTACTTCTGAGCCCTCCCATGGGCCCAAACGGCAGTTTATCACCACAAATGGGGTATTGCCGCACTCAGGACAAATTGGGCAACAAAATGGAGTATTTTATTTCTTGTGAAAATAAGAATTTTTGAGCTAAAATGACATATTATTGGAAAAAATATATATTTTTTTAAATCCCAGCCCAATTCAAATTAGTTCTGTGAAGAAACTATGGAGTCTAAATGGTCACATTACCCATAAATGAATTCCTTGAGGGGTGTAGTTTCCAAAATGGGGTCACTTCTGGTGGGTTTCCATTGCTTTGATACCTCTGGGGCTCTGCAAATGCAACATGGCACCCGAAAACCAAACCAGCAAAATCTGTACTCCAAAGAACACACAGCGCTCCTTCCCTTCTGAGGCCTCCCATGGGCCCAAACGGCAGTTTATTGCCACAAATGGGGTATTGATGCACTCAGGAGAAATTGGGCAACAAAATTGAGTATTTTGTTCCCTGTGAAAATAAGAAATTTTGGTAAAAAATTACATCTTATTGGAAAAAATGTCATTTTTTTAATGTCACAGCCCAATTTAAATAGGTGCTGTGAAAAAACTGTGTGGTCAAAATGCTAACAACAACCATAAATGAATTCATTGAGTGGTGTAGTTTCCAAAATGGGGTCACTTTTGGTGGGTTTCCATTGCTTTGATACCTCTGAGGCTCTGCAAATGCGACATGGCACCCGAAAACCAATCCAACAAAATCTGGACTCCAACAAACATATAGCGCTCCTTTCCTTCTGAGCCCTCCCATGGGCCCAAACGGCAGTTTATCACCACAAATGGGGTATTGCCACACTAAGGACAAATTGGGCAACAAAATGGGGTATTTTGTTCCTTGTGAAAATAAGAAATTTTGATCACAAATGACATTTTATTGGAAAAAATGACATTTTTTTCATTTCAGAGCCCAATTCAAATACGTGCTGTGAAAAAACTGTGCGGTCAAAATGGTAACAACAACCCTAAATGAATTCCTTGAGGGGTGTAGTTTCCAAAATGGGGTCACTATTGGGGGATTCCTACTGTTTTGACACCTCAATACCTCTTCACACCTGGCATGCTGCCTAAAATATATTCTAATAAAAAAAGAGGACTCAAAATGCACTAGGTGCTTCTTTGCTTCTAGGGCTTGTGTTTTAGTCCACGAGCGCAGTAGGGCCACATGTGGGACATTTCTAAAAACTGCAGAATCTGGACAATACATATTTAGTAGTGTTTCTCTGGTAAAACCTTCTGTGTTACAGAAAAAAAAATGAATAAAATTCAAATTCAGCAAGAAAAATGAAATTTGCAAATTTCACCTCCACTTTGCTTTAATTCCTGTGAAATGCCTGAAGGGTTAAAAAAACTTTCTAACTGCTGTTTTGAATACTTTGAGGGGTCTAGTTTTTAAAATGGGGTGTTTTATCAGGGTTTCTAATACATGGGCCCCACAAAGCCACTTCAGAACTCAAGAGGTACCTTAAAAAAAAGGCTTTTGAAATTTTCTTAAAAATATGAGAAATTGCTGTTTATGTTCTAAGCCTTGTAACGTCCAAGAAAAATAAAAGAATGTTCAAAAAACGATGCCAATCTAAAGTAGACATATGGGAAATGTGAACTAGTAACTATTTTGGGTGGTATAACCCCCTTTTTTACAAGCAGATGCATTTAAATTCTGAAAAATGCAATTTTTTCAAAATTTTCTCTACATTTTGCAATTTTTCACCAATAAACACTGAATATATCGACCAAATTTTACCACGAACATGAAGCCCAATGTGTCACGAGAAAACAATCTCAGAATCGCTTGGGTAGGTTTAAGCATTCCGACGTTATTACCACATAAAGTGAAATATGTCAGATTTGAAAAATGGGCTCTGAGCCTTAAGGCCAAAACTAGGCTGCGTCCTTAAGGGGTTAAATGGCATAATGACTTGATGAACAAGAGTAATTCTCTATAAATACCCCATGTGTATACTCAGAGATGCATCGAGGAAAACCTACATTAGCTAATAATCTTGTATCAGCGATCAAATATAACAAGATTCTGTTGCTGGGAAAACTATGTAGAGCATACCATGAAAACTATACAATGATCCTGTAGATGCTCTCTATATCTGGTTCCCATACTATGTTCCAAGCCCATAGATTGCATTAGTGACTGTTGGGAGCGGATTTGGTTCTCCAGCCTGTCTAATCTATCTCCATGTGAAGTTGTCTGCTGTTCTATGGCCGATACACGGGAGCACATTTGTTCCACAGTGCGATTCACCTCTTCTAAACAAGTGCGTTGCATTTTTTCCATCCTACCTAACATATTGTCAAAGAAGCTCTGGGATGGTAGATGCTTAAGGGCCTCAGACAGATCAAGTCTCGTCAATGGCGTCTCAGATAAAAACGGGGAGACAGGGCTAGATGACCATGCAGCTTCAACAGGGGAGCTCTCTGCTTCTTGTCTACTGGCTGGTGTGTCCAGGGGGGGCCGCACTGGGGTAGACGCACCTGTAGTAGTACCGGGACGAGGCTGTGGAATCACTGCCGGCCGTTGTGGAGTCACGCTGTGAGCAGCGGTCGCCATGATGGATTCCTCCTGCCTCTGTGAAGTGCGTGGCCTCAAGAAGCGGGACAGCGAGGATGTCGGTGTAACCTTCTCCGGTGGCTTGAGGTTCTTCCCTCGGGGCATACCTCAGTATATCGGAGTTTTGTGAATCACTGGTGTAGTTAATAGCACGATTTTAGTCACGGTCGGCGGGAGCTCCCTAGAACACGTCTTTCTTCCTCACATGCCGAGACCACGCCCCCACGCACGATTCATAATTGCTCAGAACGGTGGTCTCTAACTGAATCGCCATATGTTGCGCAATTACAATTCCCATCATGCCCTGCTGTGCTCCAAGTTGGGGACCACTGGCTTTAGAGCATTTGAAATGTAAAAAGCAGGTTGTCAGTTGGCCGAAAATAGCTGAAAGATGCCCCCCCTCATTCACTGAAGCATCTTCCTGAGGGGTCAGGACAAATGAATACAGCCTCTAATCCTGGCCATGTGAAGAAGTATTCGGCGCACAAACAAATGTGGTTCATAAATTCTTTCGTTTTATTGTATTGTATTCAATGCCATGGGCAGAGTGCGTGCAACGTTTCGGTCCAGAGACCTTCGTCAGGCACTATAGGTGTACAAAATATTACACGTAAGTATCTTGGCATCATTTCTGCACAATAAGAGTAACATATCTCATAACACAAATGATACAGCAATTTATCGAGACAAGAAATTAAAATGAAAACTAAAAACAGAGTTTTTATGCAAAACACATACAGAGTTCATACTTTGTCAATATTCATATGACATTTCATTTGATAGAAAGAACATAAAAAAATCATAAGCATGAGCATGTGTATGCCAAAGGAAGACATCCCATCTGGGACACAATATCCAAGGCCAAAAGGTGTGATATAAGGTAGAGTATCTCTTAGAGATCATGTTTAAATGGCATAATGACTTGATGAACAAGAGTAATTCTCTATAAATACCCCATGTGTATACTCAGAGATGCATCGAGGAAAACCTACATTAGCTAATAATCTTGTATCAGCGATCAAATATAACAAGATTCTGTTGCTGGGAAAACTATGTAGAGCATACCATGAAAACTATACAATGATCCTGTAGACGCTCTCTATATCTGGTTCCCATACTTAAGGAAAATGAATATTGTAACATAGGAAATAATGTAAAGTAAGCCAAGGATAATGCAAAACAGTTGCGTCGTTGATGCAATGACAGTATCCCCATATCATGGAGAGCATGGAATCTATATGGTAGAAAATGGAAGCCTCTAAGGAGTGCCCTGTATTACTCTCAAAAAATACAGCATCATTTGTACCTCTGAATGAGGTGCTGCACGTGTGTCGTCAGTAAATTCACTCATTACCCCTGTTTCAATATGACTGTCCTGGAGTAGGCAGCGTGTATGTCCTTTTTAAGGCAGTATGAGATACATAATAGTGGCAGGGAAGAGGCTACAGTGAGTGAAACGTGTTTTATATATATTCTTACCTAGAACCCCGTTGGCGTGGATATATCCTGTCGTTGAGCGCTGTCGTTCGTATGGCGGTTTACTGCTTGTTTTTGGCGCTAACTGCAGTGTTTACTATTGCAGTTTAAATGCTCTGAACATGGGACGGGCAGTGGGCGGTTCTCTCAGTGCGTGATTGGCTGCACGTCACTCGGAGGGTGCCCCTATGGGAGGTGGGGGTGTGTCGTATGACACCGCTATCGGGGGCATGTTTATCGGAAGGTATTGCACTCTCGTACAACTGGCTCTTACGCTAATCCTGCCGTGCCACACATCACCATACCCAGAGAGCATGAAATCAGGGGGTAGTTCAGCAGGAGGTGTTAGAATATTGTGATCTAATAAGGTAGGCACATCGAGACCATATATTATTAAGAGGTATATCATGCTGTGTTGGTAGTCGTAACGATGGTTGTATTTGATCAATCAGGGGTACATAATTAACCATATATTGACAGACCGGTCAGTGGTGTCACTCCCACATAGTGTAGCCTTAGTTTGGTGTGTGATGCTACAGACCTGTATAGTAAATATGTTATTTATAAATTGAGTGTCCTATGTATATTACCACTACTACACATAATCCAATTGACTAAATACTTAATATTAAACTCAATACTCAGTATTAGCAAGGATACCGTAGTCTGGATGGAGGTGTGCTATATACCATGTGATAGATCAGCGTGTCTGTGATGGAGTAAAAGAAGCATTAGTTTCCATGAATAACATTCAGATCAATATAATGCATTAAATATTGTTCTACAGTTCTAAAATGTTGTTCTACAGTTATAGAAAGCTGCCGACTTCATTTTCCCTGTTCAAACCTCGGGGCTCCAGTATCTGTAATCTATGGATCCAATAAGCTTCCCTACGTTTTAGTGTCCTAATTCTATCCCCGGCTCTCCTGGGTGCTGGTAGATGTTCTATCACCTGGAATTGTACAGTATGGGCCATTTATATGGATACACCTAAATAAAATGGGAATGGTTGGTGATATTAACTTCCTGTTTGTGGCACATTAGTATATGGGAGGGGGGGGGGGGAAACTTTTCAAGCTGGGTGTTGACCATGGCGGCCATTTTGAAGTCGGACATTTTGTATCCAACTTTAGTTTTTTCAATGGGAAGAGGGTCATGTGAAACATCAAACTTATCGAGAATTTCACAAGAAAAACAATGGTGTGCTTGGTTTTAACGTTACTTTATTCTTTCATGAGTTATTTACAAGCTTCTCTTTGTTTACAGCCATTGACATGTCGCAGAGGTTAACACGTGAGGAGCAGATAGAAATTGTGTTGATGTCTGGTGAACGCAGTACCCGGGTCATTGCAGCAGATTTCAATGCAAGACACCCTACGAGACCACCCATCTCCCATGCTACAGTTTGCAAACTGCTTGCCAAGTTTCGTGAAACTGGTTCAGTGTTGGATTTACCCAAATGTGGACGCATGAAAACTGTCACTAATGAAGAAACATCAGTGGCTGTCCTAGCTTCATTCAGCAAGAGCCCACAGCGTAGCACTCGCCGCATGTCACTGGAGAGTGGCATCAGTCAAACATCCCTTCGGCGGATATTAGCTACTCACAAATGGCAGCCTTACAAACTCCAGCTGCTGCAGCATCTCAGCGAGGATGACCCAGATCGGCGCACTGAATTTGCAGAATGGGCAAAACAAAAATTGGAACAGGACCCTCAGTTTACACAGAACATTTTGTTCAGTGATGAGGCAAACTTTTATGTGAATGGTGAAGTTAACCAACAAAACCACCGCTATTGGTCTGACTCTAACCCACATTGGATAGATCCCTCCAAGACTGTTAGAACACAAAAATTGATGGTATGGTGTGGTATATGGGGTACAAAGATAGTGGGGCCATTCTTCATCAATGGAAACCTCAAGGCCACGGGATATCTGAAATTGCTACATGATGATGTGTTTCCCTCTTTATGCACTGAAGCTGGCACGTTCCCTGAGTTTTTCCAGCAAAATGGTGCACCACCACATTATGGGTGTCAGGTCCGAGCATTCCTAGATTAACAGTTTCCTGGAAAGTGGATTGGTCGTCGTGGGCCAGTTGAATGGCCCCCTAGGTCTTCCGATCTGACCCCCTTAGACTTTTATCTTTGGGGTCATCTGAAGGCAATTGTCTATGCTGTGAAGATACGAGATGTGCAGCAACTGAAACTACGGATACTGGAAGCCTGTGCTATCATTTCTTCTGCGGTGTTGCTATCAGTGTGTGAAGAGTGGGAGAAGAGGGTTGCATTGACAATCCAACACAATGGGCAGCACTTTGAACACATTTTATAAGTGGTCAGAAACTTGTAAATAACTCATGAAAGAATAAATTAACGTTAAAACCAAGCACACCATTGTTTTTCTTGTGAAATTCTCGATAAGTTTGATGTGTCACATGACCCTCTTCCCATTGAAAAAACTAATGTTGGATACAAAATGTCCGACTTCAAAATGGCCGCCATGGTCAACACCCAGCTTGAAAAGTTTCCCCCCTCCCATATACTAATGTGCCACAAACAGGAAGTTAATATCACCAACCATTCCCATTTTATTTAGGTGTATCCATATAAATGGCCCACCCTGTAGTTGCGAAATGTTGTGTGATCTTTTTAAGAAGTGCGCTGGGATTGGTAGTAAGGTTTTATTGCAGCGTATGTTACTCTTATGTTGTCCGATTCTATCCCGTATGCGCTGTGTCGTTTCACCAACATATGCTAGTCCACAGGGGCATTTTATCATATAGATGACAAAATTAGTATTGCAAGTGAAATACTCATTCTCCGGTATATGTTCGCCAGTCTGAGGATGCTGTAACGTATTACCCTTGATCACATGGGAGCACTGCATGCAAGATCGGCATGTTAAAGTCCCTTGTTTGGGGGTGTTCAGGAAGGTTTGTCTTGGGTCTTTTGGCTGAACCAACATCCGCTTTAACCAACCTGTCCCAAAGGTTACGCGGTCTTTTTAAGCAAGGGAGAAAAGAAGATTGGAATTCTGTGATTTTAGGGTATGCTTCTTTAAGGAGGGGCCAGTGCTTTCTAATTATATGGTGGACCCTATATGCACAGGGGTGGTACGTGTGTACGAATGGTATGCATTTAGGTTTAGTACCGCTCCTATTACTGCCTGTATTTTGTTGTGCCTCCAATAGTGTACGAATCGGATAGCCTCTCTCCCTGAATTTTTGTGTCATGTTGGTCGTTCTCATGGTTCTGTTTTCGGTGTCATCCACTATCCTAGTTACTCGTTTGTACTGGGACCTCGGTAAAGATTTTTTGGTCGCTATGGGGTGGCAGCTGTCATAGTGTAGGAGCCCATTCCTATCTGTTTCCTTTGTGAAAAGATCTGTGCTGAGGTGGCCCCTATTATCCTTGATGACCATGGTGTCCAAGAAACTGATCCTAGATACATGATTTAGTTTAAATTTAAGTTCTGGCCAGATGTCGTTAAGGTACTCCAAAAATTCTTTAAGTGACTCATTCGAGCCCTTCCACACACAAAATATATCATCGATATATCTTTTACAAAGCAATACATGCTCCTTGAATGTAGTTATAGGATAAACAAAATTCTCCTCAAAATGGGCCATGAAGCAGTTGGCATATGGTGGTGCCACGTTGGACCCCATAGCCGTGCCCCTCTGTTGGATGTAATATGTATCTTCAAAGAGGAAGTAGTTATCGTTTAAAATAATGGTTAGTAGATCCAGACTAAGGTCTACAATTTTTTTTTATCTTTCCCTGCTTTGGTGAGTATTTCCTCTACTGCTACAAGCCCTTTCGAGGGTTTGATGGAAGTGTAGAGGCTACCTACATCCAGGGTCACAAGAATGACATCTTGAGGTAGCTCATCTAGAGTGCGGATGGTTTCTAGAAAATTGGATGTGTCTAGTAGAAAAGATCTCGTATCTTTCACTAGGGGAGTGAGCAATTTCTCCATGAATTTGGAGAGTGGAGTAAACAGTGAATCTGTAGAGGCTACTATGGGACGGCCTGGAGGGTTATCGAGGCCCTTATGTATCTTGGGTAATGTGTAGAACACGGGTGTGACTGGATGTCTATTGGTCAAGTAAGACACTGTGTCCTGGTCTATTGTACCTAGGGTCATATGTTTTTTAAGGACATCTTGGATCTTTCTTGCGATCCTATTGGTGGGGTCCTGGTTTATAGGTAAGTAGACCGAGGTGTCCCGCAATTGCCTGTGTATTTCCCTGAAGTAGGTAGACCTATCCATGACCACTATTGCTCCCTCCTTATCTGCCGGTTTAATAATCAGATCCTTATCCCCAGTAAGGGAAGACAAGGCTTGTCTGTCCAGATTACTTAGATTGGGCCAAATTAAATGCCAGGCCAATCTAAAGTCATGGTTAAACCTGTCCACCTGGATCAGATTGATGAATGTCTCCAATGCTGGTGAGTTCTTTGGAGGGTTGAAGAAACTCTTGTTTCTTAGTCCAAAGTCTCGGGAGGTCACTGAAGGACTCTCAATGGGGTTGATTGTTGTCCCTTTGTTCCTTCGGGACTCCTCCATACTGGAGAAGTAGACCCGGAGGCGTAGGGATCTGAAGAAACGACTAAGGTCCATATCGAGCTGGAACAAATCGTATTTGAACGATGGGCAGAAGGATAGGCCTTTTTGGAGTAGAAGTAACTGTGCTGGGCTTAGGGTCTTGGATGAAATATTAACTACCAATGACTGTGTTATAGGAGTCATACCTGCGATCTCGTCTCCATTGCCTGGTTGATGTCCTCTTGGCTGTTTTCTGCCTCTCCTCGTCCTCTTCTTGGGCGTCTGCCCCGTCGTTGGCCTAAAAAACGACCCCCATATGGTCTCCGTTGTTGATAGTCGTGTCCTTCGTCTCCTGAGTAGGAAGATCCTGAGGAGTTGTATGCTCCTCTACATGCTGATCTGCCGCCTGTGTATCCCTCGTGTCCACAATAGCGATTTTGTCTGCATATTGGATTTGCTGGGAGAAGCCCTTAAAGATCCCCTTGCTGCTTGCCAAACCTGTCTGGTATATTGTTTCTCCCTCTTTATGATCTACAGCTATGGATCCACTTGTTCTGTCTCGGAAATAACTTTAATTTTCCTTCTTTTCAGTGACAACTTTCCAACATGCTGAGAAATGTAAATGTATGACTTTATTAAAGAGCATTCCTTTGTAACTGGGAAATTGTGTGTTATTAGGATCTGATGCTCCATATTCCTCCACCACAACTTTTTTGTATGACTGCCACTGTATCTACCATCACACACATCCAGGGGAATGGTAGCGTCTGTTGTATCAGTGTAAAATGCTTTGGTCACGCACGATTCATAATTGCTCAGAACGGTGGTCTCTAACTGAATCGCCAGCTTTTGCGCAATTACAATTCCCATCGCGGTCTGCTGTGCTCCAAGTTGGAGACCACTGGCTTTAGAGTATTTGAAATGTAAAAAGCAGGTTGTCAGCTGGCCGAAAATAGCTGAAAGATGTCCCCCCTCATTCACTGAAGCATCTTCCTGAGTGGTCAGGACAAATGAATACAGCCTCTAATTCTGGCCATGTTTACTGTTTTGTTTGTGTGTTAGTTGTTTTGTGGGATTCGTTGTTTTTTGTTGTTTTTTAATTTTTAAAGTTCATCACTACTCTTCAAAGCAGGAATATTTAAATGCAATCAATTATTCATGTTAATTATGCACAAAAATTATATCCAAACCCGTTAGGAAAAGTACATCTTAATGTCAGACTTATCAGCAGCTTAATTATTTTTACACATTCATACAAAAAGTTAGTTGTGCGTCTTCATGATTGCGTAAATAGAATATGATTTTTTGTTCTGCATTTACTTTACATTTTGTTTATTTATTTTTTTCTTTTGAATTTGCAATTCATAAAGACATCTGTTGTCAGGAAATTGTGATGGCATATTCTGCTCACTAGTGGATCTCTACTACTTCTGGATCAATAATTATAATATGCTAACTTCCTACTTCGTATCACATGTAATTGTTCTCTGTGATATTCAATACACAGATGTGTAACTAAGCTCCTGGGCCCCAATACAAAATCTATAACGGGATCTACCATCAGCCATTTATAATACTGGTGTCTTATGTGGCGGAGGTTTCTTTGGGCACCAGGGCCCAGGTGCGGCTGCTACCTGCACATCCTATAGCTACTCCCATGTTAGGCCTCCTTCACACACAGAATTTTTCTAGTGTTTTAGACTGCATAAAAAAATGCTGACTTAACTGCAGATTTACAAATGTCTGGCATGAACATCCGGTTTCCATGCCCGAGCATCTGCATGCAACCCTTACATCACCAAGTACAATGCCAAGTGTCGGATGGAGTACTGTAAGGCATGTCTCCACTGGAATCGCAGTAAAAACATGTTCTGTGGAGTGACTAATCACCCTTCTCTATCTGGCAGTCTTATGTACGAGTCTGGGATTGAACAATTGTTTGCATACAACTTTGTGGGAACGCTCTTCTTTTCCAGTAAGAAGTGCACAATGCAAGGTCCATAAAGGCGTGGTTGGTTTGGAAGAACGTGACTGGCCCGCACAGAGCCTTGACCTCAACCCCATCAAACACCTTTCTGGTGAACTAGAACGAAGATTACAAGCAAGGTTGTCTCGTCCAAGAGCAGTGTCTGACCTCACAAATGCTCTTCTGGATGAATAGGCAAACATTCCCACAGACACACTCCAAAATCTTGTAAAAAGTCTTCCCAGAAGAGTTGAAGCTGAAAAGGGGACAAGCTCTGTGTTAATGCCTATGGATTTAGAATGGGATGTCATGAAATCTTCTGTTGGTGTCACTATAGTGGATATAAAAAGTCCACACACCCCTATTAAAATGCCAGGTTTTTGTCATGTTAAAAAATCAGTACAAAATGAGCATTTCAGAACTTTTTCCACCTTTAATGTGACCCGTAATCTACAATTCCATTGAAAAACACACTAAAATCATTTAGAGGAGAAAAATAAAACTACAATAATGTGGTTGCATAAGTGTGAACATCCTCTTATAATTGGGGATGTGGTTGTGTTCAGAATTAGCCAATCACATTTAAACTCATGTTAAATAGTAGTCAGTACACAGCTGCCATCATTTAAAGTGATTCTGAGTAACCCCATATAAAGTTCAGCTATTCTATTAGGATTTTCCTGACCTTTGTTGCATGTGACATCAAAGCCATGGTCCGTAAAGAGCTTACAACACATCAAAGGGATCTGATTGTTGAAAGGCATCAGTCAGGAGAAGGGTACCAAAGAATTTCCAAGGCATTCGATACACCATGGAACAACAGTGAAGTCGGTCATCAAGAAGTGGATTACATTTGGCACATTACCAAGAACTGGACGTCCCTCAAAACTTGATGAAAAGACAAGACGAAAATTGATCCGGGAGGCTACCATAAGGCCTACAGCAACATTAAAGGAGCTGCAGGACTTTCTGGCAGGTACTGGTTGTGTAGTGCATGTGACGGCAATCTCCCGTATTCTTCATATGTCTGGGCTGTGGGGTAGGGTGGCAAGACAGAAGCCTTTTCTAACACAGAAAAACATCCAAGCCCGGCTATGTTTTGCAAAGACCTTCATGAAGTCTGCCAAAAGCATATGGGAAAACGTGTTCTGGTCTGATGAAACCAAGGTTGAACTTTTTTGGCCATAATGCCAAAAGGTATGTTTGGCGCAAAGCCAACACTGCACATCACCAAAAGAACACCATGCCCACAGTGAAGCATGGTGTAGGCAGCATTCTGCTTTGGGGCTGTTTTTCTGCAGCTGGAACTGGGGCTTTAGTCAAGGTGGAGGGAATTATGAACAGTTGCAAATATCAGGCAATGTTGGCACAAAACCTGCAGCTCTCTGATAAGAAGATGAAGAGGAATTTCACCTTTCAGCACGACGATGACTCACAGCATACCTCCAAATCAACAAAAGAGTGGCTTCACCAGAAGAAGAGCAAAGTTTTGGAATGGCCCAGAAAGAGCCCAGACCTTAATCCCATTGAGAATCTGTGGGGTGACCTGAAGAGGGCTGTACACGGGAGATGCCCTCGCAATCTGACAGATTTGGAGTGCTTTTGCAAGGAAGAGTGAGCAACAATTGCCAAGTCAAGATGTGCCATGCTGGTAGACTTCTACCCAAAAAGACTGAATGCTATCACAAATTCAAGGGGTGATTCAACGAAGTATTCGTTTAAGGGTGTGCGTATTTATGCAACATTATTTTTGTTCTTTATTTTTACACCCTAAAAGATTTCAGTTTGTTTTTCAATATAATTGTACAGATTAAAGGTGGAAAAAGTTCTGAAATTTATTCATCTTGGACTGATTTTGTAACATGACGCAAACCTGGCATTTTAACAGCGGTGTGTAGACTTTTTATATCCACTGTATGTCTAATATTTACTTTTATTGTGACTGCGGATACTTTGTAGATATTCATTAATAATTTATTAATCATCTCCTGTATGAATGATATTTTGCGTTACCAGAAAAAAAACAGGCTTTTATAATGTATGAAACTGTGAAGCGCCTTTTTGAATCAAATAAGTGCAACTTCTAAATAGATAGGCTTTGAATTGGTTTCTTTCATGGTACTGACTGCAGCTAAAGTACATTTCCCCCAAGAGAGGTCTGTATCGATATACCTTTCATCTTGAATTTGCTGCTTTTAGCAAAAAGAATGGCAAGTGCTCCAAACCTTTACAGAAACCTGTATGAAATACGATGAGTGTAATGCCAGATGTCCCTTATTCTATCGTTGGCTAAAGATCTATTGTTGGCTATCTCTTCCCTTCTTTCACTTAGGATATTTCAAAATACCATTCCTACCTAAATTCCTATCCACTGAAGTCTCCATTGGTAAAGTTTTCTTTACTGTGTAGCAATTCTAGAATTATTTAACTTCTAAAGATTTAAAGAGGCTCTGTCACCACATTATAAGTGGCCTATATTGTACATGATGTGATCGGCGCTGTAATGTAGATTACAGCAGTGTTTTTTATTTAGAAAAACGATGATTTTTGACGGAGTTATGACCTATTTTAGTTTTATGGTAATGAGTTTCTCAAAGGACAACTGGGCGTGTTTTACTATATGACCAAGTGGGCGTTGTACAGAGGGGTGTATGACGCTGACCAATCAGTGACCAATCCGCCTCATACACTTCTCTCCATTCATTTACACTGCAGATAACGATATAGCTATATCGCTATATGCAGCCTCATACACACACTATAACGTTACTGCAGCCTCATACACTTCTCCCCATTAATTTACACTGCAGATAGCGATATCGCTATATCGCTATGTGCAGTCACATAAACATACTATAACGCTACTCATGTGTCCTGACAATGAATATACATTACCTCCAGCCAGGACGGGATGTGTATTCAGAATCTCTGTGAGGCACAGCACAGCGAGATCTCGCTGTGGATGACCGTTTACAGCGTAATCTTGTGAGACTACGCCTGCTATGCTGTAACTCACAGAGACGCCACAGAAGTGGTCAGGAGAATGAGTACACATCACGTCCTGACTGGAGGTAATGTATATTCATTGTCATGACACATGAGTAGCGTTATAGTATGTTTATGTGACTGCACATAGCGATATAGCGATATCGCTATCTGCAGTGTAAATTAATGGGGAGAAGTGTATGAGGCTGATTGGTCAGCGTCATACACTCTGTACAACGCCCACTTGGTCATATAGTAAAACACGCCCAGTTGTCCATTGAGAAAGTCATTAGAATAAAGCTAATATAGGTCATAACTGCGTCAAAAATGATAGTTTTTCTAAATAAAAAACACTGCTGTAATCTACATTACAGCGCCGATCACATCATGTACAAAATAGGCCACTTCAAGAGGCTCTGTCACCACATTATAAGTCTCAATTGATGCATTTACCATTAAGGATAATACATGGTAGGGAAAATCGCATTAACATTCTAAACTTGCCCATACATGTTAGATCACGTGGCTGAATCTGCCAGGACCTGTGGACTAATGTGTATAGTGGTGTCCTTTCTCTCCCCGATGGCAAAAGTCAGTGGATAGAAGGATCAGGTATGTTGGATATCAACGTGCCCGATCCTTTGTTCCTGCAAGTGATAACCCGCTATCCTGTAGAGGAAGGGAAACCGCAACCATGGGTCAATATTTTTGTTGTTAACGGTGGAATAACCGTATAAATTGCTAGTAGTGATTTATTTGTATTGTAAGTCTACGTTTAAATTGCAGCAACCATTAATTCTCTTCGTGCTGCAGTTCAGTAATCCATACCTATAATATGCTATTTTAATGCATTAAGCATAGCTGTACTCGTGACAATGCACACAACACCGCACAGACGCTGTACAGCAGCACACGCACACACAGAGTCCCTACAAGATTGCATTACAGACCAGTAGGCATTCTGTGTGCCGCTGTGTGGGGCCTCTGTGCCCTTAGAGGAATATCTTTGTAATATGTCAGAGGCACGCATAGATATGGTAAGGGCCCAGAGCAGGCTATGGTTGCTGTATTACGGATCTGTACTACAAAGATCCATAATACAGCCGGGTGCATGAAGCCTAACACCTTACACTTTTGTAAGCCATTTTAATGCATACTTTTCACCAGGGTTAACACCTTACACTTTTTAAGACAATACCTTGTTATATGGAACATGCCATGCACTAGTCCTCACCTTCTGCTGCTACACATTGCCATGAGATTAACCATAAAAGACTGGTAGATATAGTGCGTTCTCTAAGGCCTTCCTTATCCTGGGCTCAAGAGACTGTAGAAAGGATCAGTAAACCGCACTTTGCTATGTGTGATATTTGGCTAATTTACCTACACTACCGTTCAAAAGTTTGGGGTCACCCAGACAATTTTGTGTTTTCCATGAAAACTCACACTTCTATTTATCAAATGAGTTGCAAAATGACTAGAAAATATAGTCAAGACATTGACAAGGTTAGAAATAATGATTTTTATTTCAAATAATAATTTTCTCCTTCAAACTTTGCTTTCGTCAAAGAATGCTCCATTTGCAGCAATGACAGCATTGCAGACCTTTGGCATTCTAGCTGTTAATTTGCTGAGTTAATCAGGAGAAATTTCACCCCATGCTTCCAGATGCCCCTCCCACAAGTTGGATTGGCTTGATGGGCCCTTCTTGCGTACCATACGGTCAAGCTGCTCCCACAACAGCTCTATGGGGTTGAGATCTGGTGCCTGCGCTGGCCACTCCATTACAGATAGAATACCAGCTGCCTGCTTCTTCCCTAAATAGTTCTTGCATAATTTGGAGGTGTGCTTTGGGTCATTGTCCTTTTGTAGGATGAAATTGGCTCCAATCAAGCGCTGTCCACATGGTATGGCATGGCGTTGCAAAATGGAGTGATAGCCTTCTTTATTCAAAATCCCTTTTAGCTTGTACAAATCTCCCACTTTACCAGCACCAAAGCAACCCCAGACCATCACATTACCTCCACCATGCTTGACAGATGGCGTCAGGCACTCTTCCAGCATCTTTTCAGTTCTGCGTCTCACAAATGTTCTTCTGTGTGATCCAAACACCTCAAACTTCGATTCGTCTGTCCATAACACTTTTTTCCAATTTTCCTCTGTCCAATTTCTGTGCTTTTGCCCATATTAATCTTTCCCTTTTATTAGCCAGTCTCAGATATGGCTTTTTCATTGCCACTCTGCCCTGAAGGCCAGCATCCCGGAGTCGCCTCTTCACTGTAGATGTTGACACTGGCGTTTTGCGGGTACTATTTAATGAAGCTGCCAGTTGAGGACATGTGAGGCGTCTATTTCTCAAACTAGAGACTCTAATGTACTTGTCTTGTTGCTCAGTTGTGCAGCGGGGCCTCCCACTTCTCTTTCTACTCTGGTTAGAGCCTGTGTGTGCTGTCCTCTGAAGGGAGTAGTACACACCGTTGTAGGAAATCTTCAGTTTCTTGGCAATTTCTCGCATGGAATAGCCTTCATTTCTAAGAGACCCTAAACTTTTGAACGTTAGTGTACATCTACGCAACAATGGTTGCTACATCTTGTGGGTATAGATAGTTTAAAAAAAGAAAACAAAACATGAATTTACTGCAAGGAGAGTTTACCATCATTGGGATTGTACAACATAGATGTTTGGGAGTATTGGAAACTGAGCAATGGAACATGGGGGCAGAAAGTGAATGCGGCTGAGCTGTGCTACCATGCACAGCCCATGGACAAAAGAGTAAAGCTTTTTCAGGGAGGACAACCGCTTTAAAGGAACAAACCAGGCTAAACATATACCGCATATCCTGCAACAACTTTTTAAAAAAGAGGATTCATGTGAAGTTGCGCCCCCTCGGCCGTGGATCCGCCGCTTTGGGGTCCAGTCTGTGTTGTCCCAAAATGGGCGCAGCACTTCACAGAGTGAGTCTAAGATGCTCCGTTAGTTCTCGGATTGGTCAGAGCTGCTTATGTGTGATGTGTTAACATGGTGAATGACCGCGGGTGACCGTGGTCCCTGTGTATGTTCTTGCCTAAATGTCTTGATTCTAATATCTATATTCGTTTTGCATTGAAGATCATCTTCAAAACTTCAAATCACTATATTTCGAATATAAGGTATATAATAGGGTTGAGTTATTGCTGTTCCAAATATAACTGTACCAGGCGCTTAATACACACTCACATGTATGTACTAATCTGGGTACTATGCTTGACCCAATTATATTCCTTGCACTGAACATATTGTTAGTTTACCTTACACATTGCTAAACATATGGAAAGCTTCTCATCTTGTCTGCGATTTTCAACTCAAAACCTTTAAAGGGAATGTGTTGCCAGCAAAACATGTTTTTTTTTTTTTAGTTAAACAATTAGTGTGTAGGTGATTAAACATTGTTCTAATTTTTTTTATTTTTTTCACGAGTCAGGAAATATTATAAATTGGATTCAATTTATAATATTTCCCAGCACTGGTCACTAGATGGAGCAATTCCCAAAATTGCAGCATTGCATGTGGTAAAGCAACCACATTGCTTTATGCTGCAAAATTGGGAAAAAATCCCTCGCTCTAGTGAGCTCTCAGAATCCCCCCTCCTTTATCCTGGCTAGTGCCGGGAGAAACGAGGGGTTTGAACGGTCTAACCTCCTACACTGTGTGTCGCCATTTTTTGAGCTAACACACAGTGTAGAAGGTTTACATACACTAGTAAAACACACTGAAACACGAACATACATAGAAATCACTTACCTGCTCCAGTCGCCGCCGCTCCCTCCGGTCCGTCCGCTCCGTCTGCTGCCGCTGCTCCATGTGCACAAGTCCGGAAGCCGCGACCGGAAGTAGTAATCTTACTGCCCGGCCGCGACTTCCGGTCCACAGGAAAATGCCGCCGGACGGCGCACATTTCAAATCGGACTGTGTGGGAGCGGCGCATGCGCCGTTCCCACACACACAGCGTACACCATAGTGGATGGAACGGGCCCCGTTCGCAGTCCCTATGGGACTGGAGCTGCCGTATTCCATGTCTGTATGTGTCGTTAATCGACACATACAGAAATGGAAAAAAAAAATGGCAGCCCCCATAGGGAAGAAAAAGTGTAAAAATAGAAAAAAGTAACACACAAACACACAAATAAATATAAACGTTTTTAATAAAACCCTAACATAAAACTGATATAAAAAAAACAATTTTGGTGACACTGTTCCTTTAACACAATCACACATATTAAATTAAGACATAAGTGCTGATTGCTGACATCTAAGAAGATAATGTTCCCAAACCCCTCCCCCCAATTGTTGTTCAGCACTACCTAGTGAAATATTGCACAAGGCACATGCCATTCACACATGCCATCTGTAAAACTATCCAAGGGTTCAAACTAGGTGGGATTACACACTCAACAGCCGCATTTGCCGACGATCTGTTAGTATTGATTACTAATCTCAGACAAGCTCTCCCATGCGTATTGCACATATTTTAAAACTTTGGTTGGATATCTAACTTTAAAATCAATTCTGACAAGTCGGAAATACTCAACATTACTGTTACTGACTGAGAAGTTGCTGAACTTAAAACACTAGCCCCATTCCGTTGGCCTTCTACCCACATAAAATTCTTGGGCATACTACTATCTAAGGATACCTCTATGCTTTACACTCTGAATTACCCACCCTTGGCCACTAAATTCAAGACTCGCCTTAGCTCACTTACTATCCCATTTATGTCGTGGACAGGATGTAAAAATTATGTTAAGTCTTACATCCTTCCCCAACTATTGTACACTTCACAGGCACTACCCATCTGCATACCAAATTCCTTCTTTGATACCATTAGACAAATATTTTCCAACTATATATGGGCCTCTAGGCGTTTGAGTCTTCCCGATATGCAGCTATATTACCAAGCTTTCCATCTATCCGGATGGATAGCCTTAACTAGATTACAGGAATCTTCCCCTAGCCTTTGTGCGGAAAGGGCGCTCATAGACACTGCTCTGGAAATACGACTCTGGAACCCTTCAGCTACGTCACATCTGACCAGTGATACCTGTCCTACGGTTAAAGGTACCATCGAAGTGTTTCGTAGATTCGTGACCTTTAGAGACCCACCTATAAATATTTTGCCTCTAACTCACTTAAGAATGCTTCCTCACATTCTGGGGTACTCGAGTTCAATACATTCTCTCTGGAATAAACTGGAGAACATAACGATTACTGAGGCCTTTGGGCCTGGAATCACACCCACACTCAGCTCTTTGCTCCCAGACTACACTGACAACGTTGTAAATTCTTTGCATGAACTGCATTTTACTGACCTGGTGAGAGAATTCCTAAATAGATTTCCAAGGTTGTCAGAACCATCATGGATAGAGACCTTTTTGCTACTACCCTCTTTACCTAGAAGCCTCCTTTCCAAAATTTACTCTGGACTTCTTCATGACAGAACTCCAAAAACACCCAGCTATCTTTTTAGCATGGGAAAAAGAAATACACATTTATTAAAGAGCAGACTACTAGTATATTGAAGCATTCCCATGGCTTCTCTAGCTGTACTAGAATCCAAGGGAACTCATTCAAGACCTTTACCAGGTGGTACAGGACCGCCGCTTTTCTGCATGGGATTAATCTCGCTGGGTTAGATAAATGTTGGCGATGTGATAACCAAATGGGGACCATGACACATTGCTGGTGGGATTGCTCTCTTATCCAGCCTTTCTGGCAAGAAGTAGCTAAAACTATATATACAGTCTCTAGACATAATCTTTCTTTAAATGCTCTTCTGGTGCTTCTTTGGGAACCTTCTTTGGACTTCACCCATAAAAAACATGACCTTATCACTCACATGATTACTGCAGCAAAATTGATTATACCACTCCACTGGAGATCTATAAACCTACCTACTGCACAAGAAGGGTTTGCAAAATTGGACTCCATTTGTAGAAAGGAAGAGTTGCTTGGTTGGGAACTTAGACGCCATGATAGATACCTGAAGACATGGCAACCATTGTTAGATTTTAGGCACACAAATGAGACACATATATATCTTGATGTATTCTCCTAAAGGCAGATGTCATCCTTTTTGGCTTCTTTTCATAATTCATGACTATCCTTGTTTGTATATAGTTCATTCATGTACTTATTTTATCACACTTCAATATATAATTCTGTTATATATGCTTGTTTCAGATGTGGCCTGTGTGCCAAACTAATTATCTTGCAATGGATGAAAATTTCACATTTGTATGTTTCAACTTTTCTTTGAGTTTTTGTGAAAATTCAATAAAAAGAGACTTTAAAAAAAAAAGGGGCTGTGGTGCCAAGGGGTTAAAGTATTACCTTTCCTAGATCCAATTCTGACTTTGGCTTAAAAGTGCATGCAAAATCTGCCTCAAATCTGCGTGTGAACAAGGACTAATAGTGACTGTCCTGAGAGAGGAGTAAAATGCCCCTTGCAGAATAGCTGGGTTAAGCCGCTATTACACGGGCCAATGTTAGGGCAAACCAGCGTTCAACGCTCGTTCCTGATCATTGCCCTGTGTAAACAGAGCAACAATCAGCAGATAAAATAGCGAAAATGGTCGCTAGTCGGCAGCACATCTCCCTGTGTAAACAGGGAGATGTGCTGCCGACATGATGGAAATGTATAGGGGTGAAAAATCTTAGTAATGATCATTACTACCCATACCTTACCAATCATAGCACCGTGTGAAAGGAGCAAACAAGCGCCAATCCATGAGCTGTCTCGTTGATCGGCGCTCATTTTCACGGCCCATATCGGGCCTTGTAATTGGACCCTTTCTCTGTACTTTCTGTAAGGTATCATTTGCTTTTTACCATGAAATTATAGTTCTTGTGCTGCTCGACATTATCAATATTTTTATACAAGTTGGCAAAATCTGACTTACAGACCTAAGACTGAATAAAAAAAATAAACTCTGCATAGTTGTGCCGAAGATGAAAGCCCTAACCCATTACTATATAAATGACTTGAAATTGTACGTTATTGAATAACTAGTTACTCTAGTACTTAGAAAAGACTTTGAGTGCAGGTGTTTGATGACAGACTTCATGTGTAGAAGATAGAACATTGAGCTGTGTGGCAACAGGAAAATAGTGTGTAAATGTGATCCACTGAAGACAGGCTCAAAGCCAATAGAGAGTAATCAAAAGATCTTGTGGATGTCTTTAATGAATCCATTCTAAATCAATATGATACCAATAGGCCAACATATGTAGTATTACAATTAGGTTTTGTTAATTTCTTGTATCAATGTGTTCCATTTTTAATATCAACAATAAGTAATCATCTTTTGGTAAAAGCATGTGGAACATTGGGCCCTTGATAAAAGATACAAGACATAGTACTAGAAAATGTAGCAAGATCAACGGCACTACATAGAAACCCCCAACTCTAACTGCAATAGTTGCTCTAGGATTGGAAGCCCAAATGTGCAAATTATTGTTGTTGTTGTTTTTTAATGTTTATTTTGTGTTATTTTTATATTTAAAAAATTAACATGACAAAAGAAGAAATGAAGAAGAGAAGAAATGAAAAAGAACCGAATCCTTAACGCATAGGGACATGAGGATGAGATGTGCTTGGTAATAAATTGCTTTGGATATTTGTTTTGTCCTCATCATCAGTTGTCATCATCCAATTGCAGTAATAATGCATTATAAGATATCATAGCTGAACTTGCCTGGTGGGCATATCTTGGATGACATGGTTGAAGAAAAGGGAGGAACGTATGGTCTTTGTTTTTTTTTTTCCATCCAATCTCAATGAGCGTCATGTAAAAAATTCAGAAAACAGAATGGATGTGTCCTGTATTAGTCCTGGAAAACATGTAAGAAGTCAAAAGATTCCTGTTTTGAATGCCAAACTGCAGGGCACAAAAAAAGCAATGAATACGGTATAAATCATACAGAGATTAAGGGAGGGTCGAGACAAAGTATATTAAAATTACAATTTCCACCTTACGAAACAATACTGCAATACAGTATTGTACATATCCAAAACATTATTTAAGAACTCGTTTTTTGAAGGTGGGAATTGTAGGTTTTGTTGTATAAGATTAATATCCTGGGCTTTTAAAGTTATTATTGGGGAAGCTACAGTGGTGCTTGAAAGTTTGTGAATCCTTCAGAACTTTCTATATTTCTGCATAAATTTGACCTAAAACTACATCCGATTTTCACACAAGTCCTAAAAATAGATAAAGAGAACCAAATCAAACAAATGTCAAAAAAAATTAGACTTGCTCATTTATTTAGAGAGGGAAAATTATCCAATATCACATATCTGTGAGTGTCTGGTGTGACTCCCTTGTGCAGCAATGACTGCATCTAAACATTTCCGGTAATCATTGTTTAGTCCTGCACATCGGCTTGGAGGAATTTTCTGGAGAGCAGCAGCTTTCTTCTTGCAATCCTGCCATACACACCATTGTTGTTCAATGTCCTTCTTATGGTGGACTCGTGAGCATTGTATATATGGCATTGCACTAATAATGTTAGGAACAATTTCTTTTAGCAAAAATTTATTTTCTTCAGTAGAAAAAATAACAAACCTTTCTTGGTTATGTATATATAAAAGTAAAGTGTATCACCCAAGGTGCTATAGTCCATTAGAAGGTCCGGTTAGGTTTTGTTTTTTTCCCGGGCAGTTTCATTCGAAGCCTAACCGGACCTTCTAACGGACTCTAGCACCTTGGGTGATACACCAAAAAATTTGAGTTATTTTTTTCTACTGATGAAAATACATTTTTGCAAAAGGAAATAGTTCCTAACGTTATTTGTGCTTTGCCATATATACTACGTTTACTAGAGACATAGGAAGCATCTCTCATAGCACGTTACACCCATATACTAGTTTAAATAAGGTCTATTACCCAGCTCGGACTCATGAACATTACTATTAGCTAATGTGAGAAAGGCCTTTAGTTGCTTAGAGGTTACCTTGAGTTCCATTGTGACCTCGCAGACTATTATACACCTTGCTCATGGCATGATCTTTGTTGGTCGACCACTCCTGGGGAGGGTAATAATGGTCTTGAATTTCCTCCATTTGTACACAATCTGTCTGATTGTGGAATGGTGGAGTCCAAACTCTTTGAAAATGGTTAGTAGCCTTTTCTAGCATCAACAACTCTTCTAATAATAATAATAATATTTTTATTATATTGCGCCAACATATTCCGCAACACTTTACAATTCAGAGGGAACATGTACACACAATATCAGACATTACATATTGACAAAACTAATTTACAATTTAAAGAAAAGAAGTGAGGACCCTGCTCGCAAGAGCTTACAGTCTATGAGGAAATAAGGGAGACACAAAATTTAAAAAGTGTTAAGTACAATGATCCAGTCATCTTTTATACATACGGGGTAGTACACATAAAGCTCCATGAGCCGGTCACCAACCAGTGTCAGTGTATGACAAACATGAAGTGTATTCAGGTGCAAGGAGTTTGGGTAATACTGTTGAATGAGGGGGTCAAGTCCTCATGACTGATGTAAAAAGCAGGCCAGGGAAAGGAGTCAGATTAGGGAATGTTATAGGCCCTAAAACGATGTGTTTTTAGGGCACGTTTAAAACTGTGGATGTTGAGAATAATTTGTCTGGGGTATTGCACTCCAGAGGACTGGTGCAGCACGAGAAAAATCTTAGAGACGGGAGTGGGAGGTACAGATTATGGTGGATATTAATCTAAGGTCGTTGGCAGAATGTAGAGCGCGAGTAGGGTGGTAGACAGAGATGAGGGAGTAGATGTAAAGAGGAGCAGCACTGTGGAGAGCTTTGTGCGTGAGAGTAATACGTTTGAATTTAATTCTGAAGGGGATGGGCAAACAGTGCAGTGACTGGCAGAGGGTAGAGGTATTGGTGTAGCGGTTGGTCAGAAAGATGAGGCTGGCTGCTGCATTGAGGATAGATTGGAGAGGGGAGAGTTTAGTGAGGGGAAGAACGATTAGTAATGAGTTACAGTAGTCAAGACGAGAGTGAATTAGAGTGACAATGAGAGTTTTGGCTGTTTCCACAGTAAGAAAAAGGCGGATTCTGGAGATGTTTTTGAGGTGAAATTGACAGGAGCGTGAAAGTGATTGACTGCGTGAAGTAAAGGATATATCTGAGTCAAAAATAACCCCAACACAGCGGGCGTGCTGCCTAGGAGTTATGGTAGTGCCGCACACTGAGATGGAGGCGTTTAGGTAGGGGAACACAAGGAGCTCAGTGTTATAAAGATTCAGTTTCAGATAGAGAGAGAGAACATGATGTTAGAGACAGCGGATAGACAATCACTGGTGTTTTGTATTCGAGCAGGGATGATGTCATGGGAAGAGGGATATAGTTGGGTGTCATCAGCGTAGAGATGGTACTGGAAGCCAAATCTGCTGATGCTTTGCCCAATAGGGGCTGTTTAGAGAGAAAAGAGGAGCGAACCTAGGACTGATGCCTGAGGAACCCCGATAGCAAGTGGATAGGGAGAAGAAGTAGAACCAGCAAATGACATACTGAACAAGCGGTCAGAGAGATAGGAGGAAAACCAAGAGAGAGCAGCGTCCTTGAGGCCAATAGAGTGGAGCATGTTAAGTAGGAGTTGGTGGTCTACAGTGCCAAAGTTTGCAGGGAGATCCAGGAGAATCAGTAAAGCGTATTTGCCGTTAGATTTAGCTGCCAGGAGATCGTCTGAGACTTTAGTAAGGGCAGTTTCTGTGGAGTGTAGAGTGCGGAAACCAGATTGTAAGGGGGTCATGAAATTAGTTAGCAGAGAGATAGCGGATAAGGCGAAAGTAGATAAAGCGTTCCAGGAGTTTGGAGATGAAGGGGACATTAGAGACAGGTCGGTAGTTAGCATCACTGGATAGGTCAAGAGTTGGTTTTTCAGTAATGGATTTATATCAGCATGTTTAAAAGAGGAGGGAAAGATTCCAGAAGGAAGAGACAGATTAAATATTTTAGTCATGTAAAGGTTCTGCCAGGCACTTCTGTGTATACGCCCATGGGTAATCAGTCTGCACCTGGTTCTATGTCTCTGAGACTGACTCCATCTTCCACCACTCAGGATGGCAGGCTTAGGAGTGGGAGAGCCTATCGCAGCCTGGCCAGACGGAGCTAGTTCCGCCCTCTGTCTATTTATACCTGCCTTTCCTGTTCCTCCTTTGCTTGTGATTCTTCTCGTGTGGTTTTCTGGCCTTGCTGCAGCTCCTAGCTATTTGACCTTGCTTCATACTGACCCTGGCTTTCTGACTACTCTCCTGCTCTGCGTTTGGTACCTCGTACATTCCTGGTTTGACTCGGCTCGTTCACCTCTCTTGTTGCTCACGGTGTTGCCGTGGGCAACTGCCCCATTTCCCTTTGCTTGTGTCCCCTTGTCCGTTTGTCTGTCGTGCACCTACTGAGCGTAGGGACCGTCGCCCAGTTGTACCCCGTCGCCTAGGGCGGGTCGTTGCAAGTAGGCAGGGACTGAGTGGTGGGTAGATTAGGGCTCACTGTCTGTTTCCCTACCCCCCTGTCATTACAAGTCAGGTGACTAGTGACATCCGGGGAGAGGGACTGGACGAGGTGTGAGGGGATAGGTTCACTAGGATCTTCTTCTGAGGTCCTCAGAAGTCTCCTTTGTTCGTGCCATGATACACTCCCATAAACATGTGTTGTGACGATCAGACTTTGATAGGTCCCTGTTCTTTAAATAGAACAGGTCACCCACTCACATCTGATCGTCGTCCCATTGATTGAAAGCACCTGACTAATTTCACCTTCAAATTATCTGCTAATCCTAAAGGTATGTTCACACTCAGTGACCAAAACCAGTCTGAAAATACGGAGCTGTTTTCAGACGTTTTTTGTGCCACTCGCGATTTTCGCTGCATTTTTTACGGCCGTTTTTGGAGCTTTTTTCAATAGAGTCTATGGAAAACGGCTCCAAAAACGTCCCAAGAAGTGTCCTGCACTTCTTTTTCACGGCCGTTTTTGTACGCATAAAAAAACGCAGCGAAAAACGCTCCATCGGAATAGAACGCCGTTTTCCCATTGAAATCAATGGGCAGATGTTTTATAGGCGTTTTGCTTCCGATATTTCGGCCGTTTTTCGGGCATTTACGGCACAAAAAACGTCCGAAAATAGGCCATGTGAACATACTCTAAGGGCCTGTTCACACTGAGTATTTTGACTAGCTTTTTTGAGCGGAAACCGCTCCGCAAAACTCTTCAAAATCTGTCAGAAAATGCGTCCCATTAATTTCAATGGGAGGCGGGGGCGGTTTTCTCCCGCGAGCGGTAAAACCGCCTCGCGGGAGAAAGAAGGGACATGCCCTATCTTCGCGCGTTTACGCCTCTGACCTCCCATTGAATACAGTACAATATTTTTGACTCATTTGATTGACTTGGTTGTCTTTATCTACTTTTAGGACTTGTGCGAAAATGTAATGTTGTCAAATTTATGCAGAAATATAGAAAATTCTGAAGGATTCACAAACTTATTAGCATCACTGTATTTGTGTAGGTTTAAAGAACATAAAGTGTAATAATGGGACTAAGTTCACAGTATTAGGGCTTTCTTCCTTTATAACTAGGGGTCCTATGGCAGCACCAATTACAGAATAATCTTTTTTTTATTATTATTTTTACATTATCCCTCCAAATGTCTTTTTTTGCACAATATAATCTACAGAACCAACAACAAAGAAAAGTTTGTTTTACAAAGCTGTAAAATACACAATACACACATAACACTATTAGGGTATGTGCACACGATGAGAGGCTTTTATGGCTGAAATGACAGACTGTTTTCAGGAGAAAACAGCTGCCTCGTTTCAGCCATAATTCCTCCTCCTCGCATTTTGCGAGGCTTCTCTGACAGCCGTAAATTTTGAGCTGTGCTTCATTGAGTTCAATGAAGAACGGCTCAAATTACGTCTGAAAGAAGTGTCCTGCACTTCTTTTGACGAGGCTGTATTTTTACGCGTCGTCGTTTGACAGCTGTCAAACGACGACGCGTAAATGACAGGTTGTCCGCACAGTACGTCGGCAAACCCATTCAAATGAATGGGCAGATGTTTGCCGACGTATTGTAGCCCTATTTTCAGACGTAAAACGAGGCATAATACGCCTCGTTTACGTCTGAACATAGGTCGTGTGAACCCAGCCTAATAGTGTATGCAAAACAACAAATATCATCATAAACTCCTGGGTTTACAGTGATCTATGAAATATACAAATATATTTCAATTATGACTAAAAACGTAACATTCAGACTTTGCATTATTCATTTAACACAAGGCGTCATGTTTAATTTTGCTTTCGTGAATTTTCATCAAGTGAAAGCAGATTAAAATATGTGCATTTCAGGGTTTGGAGCCAATTAGCGCATCGATCTGTCACTTTGAGCAAAGTGTGGACTCATTTGTAATAAACTCCAAGCACCTTCATTAGCAAATCATAAATATAAACCAGCCGTTATGTTTAGAAGATTTTTTTTACACATATTAACTCATCTGAAGTTCTCATCTGAATTCTAAATGCAATGTTTTGTTAGTTGAGCATTTCATTTGTTTTATTTTTGTAGTCTTTAGAATAACATGTCCCTCACAGTTGTAAATCTTAGGGTTAATGTTACCGGACTCTTCAATTTTTTGGGCTTGCCCAGGTTTATCAGCTAGCTATAAATATCCTGCTCCTTAATCCCAAATGATTGGCACTGGATGTGTTGGGGAAATCAGTGGAACTAGTGACATCTCATCCTGGGAGATTCAGCTGTCATAACTCATACATAAAGAGAATACCCTTGGAGAAAAGTGCTAGCATCAGTATCTTGGTCTAATAATGTACTCTTTGGTCCAAATGAAAAAAAACTGTCACCTGAGGACCATACTACTCTTAGGGTATGTTCACACGGCAGCGTCCGTTACGGCTGAAATTACGGTGCTGTTTTCAGGAGTAAACAACACCGTAATTTCAACCGTAATGGCATGTGCAGGCGTCTTTCGCTGCGTCCATTACGGACGTAATTGGAGCTGTTTGTCCATGAAGTCCATGGAAAACGGCTCCATTTACGTCTGAAGAAGTGACAGGCACTTCTTTGACGCTGGCGTCTTTTTTACGCGCTGCCTTTTGACAGCGGCGCGTAAAAAAAATGACCGTCAGCACAGAACATCGTAAGACCCATTCAAATGAATGGTCAGATGTTTGCCGACGATTTTGAGCCGCATTTTCAGACGTAATTCAGGGCTAAAACGCCTGAATTACGTCTGTAAATAGTGTGTGTGAACCCAGCCTTATAGCAGAAAGTAATCTGTCCAAATTTTAAAAATGGCTGCCCATGGCGCTCGATATCTATTTATACTTCTGAGCAGTAAATGCCATGAAAACTGATGCATTATCCTTGTAACATGGCTTTGTTAAAGGGTCCTTAGTGCTGCGAAGACACGTTACATACATTTTTACATTATTTACGCTATTTTCAGGATCATTTAACTAGGTGATAAGTAATTCCCCGGGAAGCTAACAATGCCTGTCTTTATACTATTCAATATATGCTTTAAATGCTTCCATTCATTATATCTTATTGGGCTTTGTATAAAGTCATCATAGATAACTATATACATTTATATTTGTATTTCTATTTATGGTATCTTACACTGACCCACACTTTGGGCTTCTTTACAACACTGGAAACTGTAGTGATGAGATGGCACCTGGCCCTGAGCTATGCAGCTATAGGCATAGATTCTATCAAGTATTTCTCTGCACCAGGAGAATTCTAGGAGAAGAAGTGCTGTCTCACACTGATTTGTTACCAGGAACATCTGACAAGAGGGAGGGGAGAGGCCAAGACTGAGCACAGACATGCAGAGGCTTGAAGTGTCTTTGCCTGGCTGTCTGACTGAGATATTGGATCTGTGTAAGCTAATATGGCTGACAGGAAGTAGCTTATTTTTGTGAAGGTAGGAGAAGGCTAGAGCAATAAAGAGTTTTAAAGCGAAAGGGGTCACACAGTAACTATACATACATTAGAAGTAGAGGCGTAGCTAGGGGTTTAGCACAGGGGGGGCAAAACACATCTGAGTGGACCCTAACTCAGTGGGCCCCCCAAGGCATTTTTCCAACTGCAGAGGCGCATGGGTCAGGCTTATGTAAACAGCTTAGTTTGCTGTGCTACTCTGTTTCTGTAAACTTCCATAGAAGTGTATAGGTGTTATGAAAACACTGTAGGATAGTGAGCTACACTATAGTGCCTACCCACACAGTATAATGCCCCCACAGTGCCCCCACGCAGAATAATGCCCCATATAGTGCCTCCCCACACATTATAATGCTTCCATGGTGGACCCCACATAGTATAATGCCCCTATAGTGCCCTTTACACAGTCAAATGCTTCCATAGTGGCCCCCACACAGTATAAAGCTTCTATAGTGGCCGCTACACAATATAATGAACCCATAGTGGACCCCACAGAGTATAATGCCCCTATAGCTGCCCCACACACAGTATAATGACCCATAGTTTCCCCTGCACAAGATAATGCCCCCATACAGGATAATTTCCAGTATCTGCCCCACACAAAATAATGCCCCATAGCTGCCCCTCACACAGTGTAATACCCCCATAGCTGCACCATACAATATAATGCCCCATAGCTGCCCCCATACAGTATAATGCCCCATAGCTTCCCCCACACAGTACAATGCCCCCATATCTGCTCCCACACAATATAATTCCCCCATAACTGCCCTCATACAGTATAATGCCCCCATACAGGATAATGTCCCCATAGCTGCCCCCCATACCCAGTATAAAATCCCCATAATGCCTACTAAAATAATAATAAAATAAATACTCACATATCCCCGTTCCCATGGCAAGTGGAGGAGATTCCTCTGCTCCTCCGGTCTGTGCTATGTGTGGCTTGGCGCAGACAGGCGCGATGATGTCACTGCATCGCTACTGTCTGCGCTGAGCCGCTTACGGCCGTCCTTACATAGAGAATGCTGGAGCAGGGAGGTGATAACTCCTTGCTCAAGCATTGGATTGAAACCGGGACATCACACCGCAGCCCAGCCCACCCCTGGGCCCCAGCATCTCAGTGGGCCTGGGGGCCCTGCTAGCTATGCCTCTGATTAGAAGCTTTATCGGCACCGTATCTGACCTGTCAATGAGAAGTATATCAACTGCGCAGGAAATGTGTTATGTGACCGTACTCACTTTACTGAACTAGATTAATAGTTTAATTTAGGCAGCTTTATCTGAGTGATGTAATCCATCGACACAGATAAAATAAAACTCTTCACATCTCCTCACACTTTCCATTAAACAACATCACAATTGAAGCCTCAAAGTTTCTCTCTCTTTGTTCAAGAGATACATTCAAAACATCAAAGAGAAAAAAGTGACTTTGAATCCAACATGGACCTACTACTGTGGATTAGTGCACCAGGAGAGAGGGATGCGCTTTACTGTGTTTATGTGTGTCTAGCTAGAAAATATATTCAACATGCAATATATGTTCATATCAGTGACTGCAGGTAAATATATATAGGTCTTTTTATCCAGCTCTTCTTGATAAACTGCTATTCTTCATTTTCTTAATAATATATTGCAACATGAAATACCTAAAAAGAAAAAATAAAGAAGTAAATCTTAATCCAATCCATTTATGTAGGAAAAAGAAGTACACAAGAATACATAGTTGACCATAATCAGAGAACTGAAATGTTAGAGGAGCTGGAGGGATTACAGTTAGGTCCAGAATTAGTTTTTGCTTGTTTGTGGGTCTTTCTGCCTTAAATTTTGTCTTAAGCAAGTGAAATGCATGCTCGATCGGGTTGAGATCTGGTGATTAACTTGGCCATCAGGGCCGGCGTCAGCACCCGGCAAACCTGGGCAAGTGCCCGGGCCCACTAACCGGCCACTGGGTGCTGTCACTGCTGTTATCACGGCATCACTGTCCATATATGGACAGTGATGTCAGGAGGAGAGGAGTACCAGGCAGAGTGCTAGAGGCTCTGCTCCGAGACTCTGTCTCTGCGGAAGCCCCTGACATCACTGTCCATATATGGACAGTGATGTCAGAGGGAGAGGAGTCCCAGGCAGAACGCTAGTGGCTCTGCTATGGGACTCCATCTCTGGGAAAGCCCCTGACGTCACTGTCCATATATGGACAGTGATGTCAGAGGGAGAGAAGGAGTCCCAGGCAGAGCGCTAGTGGCTCTGCTCCGGGGCTCCATCACTGGGGAAGCCCCTGACATCACTGTCCATATATAGACAGTGATGTCAGAAGGAGAGAAGGAGGCCCAGGCAGAGTGCTAGTAGTGCTCTGCCGGGACTATGGCCTATGGCTCTGGGGTTGCCCCTGACAACACTGTCCATATCTAGAGGGATTCCACTCCTAGAGGGAACCGCAAATCGCTACCTACAGGGGGGAGGCTGTGTGTCACTACCAGGGAGGGGGGGCTGTGTGGCACTACCTGGGAGGGGTGCTGTGTGGCACTGCCTGGGAGGTGGGGCTGTGTGGCACTACCGGGGAGGTGGGGGCTGTGTGGCACTTCTTGGGAGGTGGGGGCTGTGTGGCACTTCCTGGAAGGGGGATTTTTGGCACTACCTGGGAGGGGGGTCTATGTGGCACTTCCTGGGGGCTGTGTGGCACTACCAGGGAGGGGGCTATTTGGCACTCTCCAGGAGGGGGTTATTTGGCACTATCTACAGAGGGCACTACATTTATGGGGGTACAAACTGCGGGCCTAACGTCTATAATGGGGGCACAAACAGTGCCTAACTTCTATATGGGGGCACAAAGTGAAGTTTTCTGCCATTTTACTGCTGCCGTTACTTCCTCAGCTAAGTCTGTGTCGCCCAAGGGCCCACATAAACCTGGAGCCGGCCCTGTTGGCCATTGCAGAATATTCCACTTGTTTGTCTTAAAAAATCCTGGGTTGCTTTCGCACTATGTTTTGGGTCATTGTCCATCTGTACTGTGTAGCGACGTCCAACCAACCTTGCTGCATTTGGTTGAAACTGAGCAGACAGTATAACCCTGAACACTTCAGAATTCATCTGGCTACTTCTGTCTTCAGTCACATCATCAATAAACACTAGTGACCCAGTGCCTTTGGCAGGCGTGCATGCCCATGCCATCACATTGCCTCCACCATGTTTTACAGAGGATGTGGTGTGCTTTGGATCATGAGCCGTTCCAAGCCTTCTCCATACTTTCTTCCTCCCATCATTCTGGTACAGGTTGATCTTCGTTTCATCTGTCCAATGAATGCTGTTCCAGAACTGGGCTGGCTTCTTTAAATGTTGTTTGGCAAAGTCTAATCTGGCCCTTCTATTTTTGGGGCTGATTAATGGTTTGCACCTTGTGGTGTACCCTCTGTATTTGCTCTCATGAAGTCTTCTCTTTATGGTAGACTTAGATACTTATACACCTAATTCCAGGAGAGTGTTCTTCCCTTGGGTAGATGTTATGAAAGGGTTTTACTTCACTACTGAAAGGATTCTGCGATCATCCATCTTCCGTGGACGTCCAGGCTTTTGGAGTTCACGAGATCACCAGTGGGCTCTTTTTTTTCAAGAATGTACCAAATTGTTGATTTGGCCACTTCTAACATTTGTGCTCACTCTCTGATGGGTTTCACTTGCATTGAGAGCTCCTTTGACCTTATGTTGTGGGCTCACAACAACAGATTCCAAATGCAAGTGCCACACCTGGAATCAACTCCAGACCTATTACCTGCTTAATTGATGATGGATTAACAAGGGAATAGCCCATGCAGCCCATTAAATAGCTTTTGAGATAATTGTCCAAATACCTTTGGTCCCTTGAAAAAGAGGCAGCTATATATTAAAAAGCTGTAATTCCTAAACCCTTCCTCAAATTAGGATGTGAATACCCTCAAATTAAAGCTGAGTCTGCACTTTAAGCCCATATTGATTATGTAACTGTATATGCAATATGTTTTGGTAAACAGCTAAAATGCCAAAAATTGTGTCACAGTCCAAATAATTCTGGACCTAACTCTGTATGGTTATGGACTTATTATGAAGAGGACACAAATATAGAAATATAGTTAATCTACAGGTTAGAGGCCACTTGTAGCCAGAGTTATGATCATAACTGGTGACAATGTCAGACAATTGGGTGTAATAACAACACAAATGGACAATATGATTTATCATACCTTTTACATGAAACATTTGCAAATAACGGACTACCTAGTCAGCAGATGATAATAACCAAGCCTGGTGTAGGGAAATGCATATACAGTGAAGGAAATAAGTATTTGATCCCTTGCTGATTTTGTAAGTTTGCCCACTGTCAAAGACATGAACAGTCTAGAATTTTTAGGCTAGGTTAATTTTACCAGTGAGAGACAGATTATATATATATATATATATATATATATATATATATATATATATATATAAAAAAAAAAAAGAAAATCACATTGTCAAAATTATATATATTTATTTGCATTGTGCACAGAGAAATAAGTATTTGATACCCTACCAACCATTAAGAGTTCAGCCTCCTCCAGACCAGTTACACGCTCCAAATCAACTTGGTGCCTGCATTAAAGACAGCTGTCTTAAATGGTCACCTGTATAAAAGACTCCTGTCCACAGACTCAATTAATCAGTCTGACTCTAACCTCTACAACATGGGCAAGACCAAAGAGCTTTCTAAGGGTGTCAGGGACAAGATCATAGACCTGCACAAGGCTGGAATGGGCTACAAAACCATAAGTAAGACGCTGGGTGAGAAGGAGACAACTGTTGGTGCAATAGTAAGAAAATGAACGACATACAAAATGACTGTCAATCGACATCGATCTGGGGCTCCATGCAAAATCTCACCTCGTGGGGTATCCTTGATCCTGAGGAAGGTGAGAGCTCAGCCGAAAACTACACGGGGGGAACTTGTTAATGATCTCAAGGCAGCTGGGACGACAGTCACCAAGAAAACCATTGGTAACACATTACGCCATAATGGATTAAAATCCTGCAGTGCCCGCAAGGTCCCCCTGCTCAAGAAGGCACATGTACAGGACCATCTGAAGTTTGCAAATGAACATCTGGATGATTCTGAGAGTGATTGGGAGAAGGTGCTGTGGTCACATGAGACTAAAATTTAGCTCTTTGGCATTAACTCAACTCGCCGTGTTTGGAGGAAAAGAAATGCTGCCTATGACCCAAAGAACACTGTCCCCACTGTCAAGCATGGAGGTGGAAACATTATGTTTTAGGGGTGTTTCTCTGCTAAGGGCACAGGACTACTTCACCGCATCAATGGGAGAATGGATGGAGCCATGTACCGTCAAATCCTGAGTGACAACCTCCTTCCCTCCACCAGGACATTAAAAATGGCTCGTGGCTGGGTCTTCCAGCACGACAATGACCTGAAACATACAGCCAAGGCAACAAAGGAGTGGCTCAAAAAGAAGCACATTAAGGTCATGGAGTGGCCTAGCCAGTCTCCAGACCTTAATCCCATCGAAAACTTAAGGAGGGAGCTGAAGATCCGAGTTGCCAAGCGACAGCCTCGAAATCTTAATGATTTACAGATGATCTGCAAAGAGGAGTGGGCCAAAATTCCATCTAACATGTCTGCAAACCTCATCATCAACTACCAATAACGTCTGACTGCTGTGCTTGCCAACAAGGGTTTTGCCACCAAGTATTAAGTCTTGTTTGCCAAAGGGATCAAATACTTATTTCTCTGTGCACAATGCAAATAAATATATATAATTTTGACAATGTGATTTTCATTTTTTTTTTATTTTATATCATCTATCTCTCACTGGTAAAATTAACCTAGCCTAAAAATTCTAGACTGTTCATGTCTTTGACAGTGGGCAAACTTACAAAATCAGCAAGGGATCAAATACTTATTTCCTTCACTGTATAAGTAAGAACATTTTATGTTAATTTTAGAATATTTCTTCAGAATAGAACTCTACAGTTAATGCTTAATGTTAATGTCCCCTCTTAAACACCATTTTGTGTGATTAATTTCTTAATATACATTAAGGGCCAGTTCACACAGTTTTTTTATGCGGAAACCGCGTCGGAAACCGCGCCAAAAGACGGCTGAAAATGTCTCCCATTGTTTTCAATGGGAGGCGGAGGCGTTTTAATTCCCGCGAGCGGAAAAACCGGCTCGTGGGAAAAAGCAGGAACATGCCCTATCTTCGGGCGTTTATGCCTCTGACCTCATATTGACATAATTGGAGGCAGAGAAAGCCTACTTCGCGGCGTTTTATGCCCGTGGCGCTCAATGGCCGCGGGCAAAAAACGCAGCGAAAATCGGCGTGCAGGCAGAGGAAAATCTGCCTCAACATTCCAAAAGGAATTTTGAGGCAGATTGTCCTCCTGCAAAAAAACTCTGTATGAACCCAGCCCAGGGGCGTAACTAGGAAAGACTGGGCCCCATAGCAAACTTTTGACTGGGGCCCCCCTCTCCTGGGTGTCACACAACCCCCCCTTGTAGATAGTGCCTTTTTTACAGCCCCCCTATAGATAATGCCATACAGCCCCCCTGTAGATAACGCCATACAGAGTCCCCCCTGTAGGTAATGCCATATAGAGTCCCCCCTGTAGGTAACGCCATGCAGAGTCCCCCCCCCTGTAGGTAACGGCATGCAGAGTCCCCCCCTGTAGGTAACAGCATGCAGAGTCCCCCCCTGTAGGTAACGCCATGCAGAGTCCCCCCCTGTAGGTAACGCCATGCAGAGTCCCCCCCTGTAGTTAACGCAATGCAGAGTCTCCCCCTGTAGGTAACGCCATGCAGAGTCCCCCCCGTGTAGGTAACGCCATGCAGAGTCCCCCCTCTGTAGGTAACGGCATGCAGAGTCCCCCCCTGTAGCTAACGGCATGTAGAGTCCCACCCCTGTAGGTAACGGCATGCAGAGTCCCCCCCCTGTAGGTAACGGCATGCAGAGTCCCCCCCCTGTAGGTGACGCCATGCAGAGTCCCCCCCCTGTAGGTAACGCCATGCAGAGTCCCCCCCCTGTAGGTAACGCCATGCAGAGTCCCCCCCCTGTAGGTAACGCCATGCAGAGTCCCCCCTGTAGGTAACACCATGCAGAATCCCCCCCTGTAGGTAAGGCCATGCAGAGTCCCCCCCCCCTGTAGGTAACACCATGCAGAGTCCCCCCTGTAGGTAACGCCATACAGAGTCCTCCCTGTAGGTAACGCCATACAGAGTCCCCCCCTGTAGGTAACGCCATACAGAGTCCCCCCTGTAGGTAACGCCATGCAGAGTCCCCCCCTGTAGGTAACGCCATGCAGAGTCCCCACCTGTAGGTAACGCCATGCAGAGTCCCCCCCTGTAGGTAACGCCATACAGAGTCCCCCCCTGTAGGTAACGCCATACAGAGTCCCCCCTGTAGGTAACGCCATGCAGAGTCCCCCCCTGTAGGTAACGCCATGCAGAGTCCCCCCCTGTAGATAGCGCCATGCAGAGTCCGCCCTGTAGGTAACGCCATGCAGAGTCCCCCCCCTGTAGGTAACGCCATGCAGAGTCCCCCCCTGTAGGTAACGCCAAGCAGAGTCCCCTCCCTTAGGTAACAACATGCAGAGTCCCCCCCCTGTAGGTAACGGCATGCAGAGTCCCCCCCTGTAGGTAACGGCATGCAGAGTCCCTCCCTGTAGGTAACGCCATGCAGAGTCACCACCTGTAGGTAACGCCATGCAGAGTCCCCCCCTGTAGGTAACGCCATGCAGAGGCCCCCCCTGTAGGTAACGGCATGCAGAGCCCCCCCTGTAGGTAACGGCATGCAGAGTCCCCCCCTGTAGGTAACGGCATGCAGAGTCCTCCCCTGTAGGTAACGCCATGCAGAGTCCCCCCCCTGTAGGTAACGGCATGCAGAGTCCCCCCCTGTAAGTAACGGCATGCAGAGTCCCCCCCCTGTAGGTAATGGCATGCAGAGTCCCCCCCTGTAGGTAACGCCATGCAGAGTCCTCCCCTGTAGGTAACGCCATGCAGAGTCCCCCCCCTGTAGGTAACGGCATGCAGAGTCCCCCCCTGTAAGTAACGGCATGCAGAGTACCCCCCTGTAGGTAATGGCATGCAGAGTCCCCCCCTGTAGGTAACGCCATGCAGAGTCCCCCCCTGTAGGTAACGGTATGCAGAGTCCCCCCCTGTAGGTAACGCCATGCAGAGTCCCCCCCTGTAGATAACGCCATGCAGAGTCCCCCCCTTGTAGGTAACGGCATGCAGAGTCCCCCCCTGTAGGTAACGGCATGCAGAGTCCCCCCCCTGTAGGTAACGGCATGCAGAGTCCCCCCCTGTAGGTAACGGCATGCAGAGTCCCCCCCCTGTAGGTAACGCCATGCAGAGTCCCCCCCCTGTAGGTAACACCATGCAGAGTCCCCCCCTGTAGGTAACGCCATACAGAGTCCCCCCTGTAGGTAACGCCATACAGAGTCCCCCCCTGTAGGTAACGCCATGCAGAGTCCCCACCTGTAGGTAACGCCATGCAGAGTCCCCCCCCTGTAGGTAACGCCATGCAGAGTCCCCCCCCTGTAGGTAACGACACTTAGAGTCCCCCCCTGTAGATAGCGCCATGCAGAGTCCGCCCTGTAGGTAACGCCATGCAGAGTCCCCCCCTGTAGGTAACGCCATGCAGAGTCCCCCCCCTGTAGGTAACGCCAAGCAGAGTCCCCTCCCTTAGGTAACAACATGCAGAGTCCCCCCCCTGTAGGTAACGGCATGCAGAGTCCCCCCTGTAGGTAACGGCATGCAGAGTCCCCCCCTGTAGGTAACGCCATGCAGAGTCACCACCTGTAGGTAACGCCATGCAGAGTCCCCCCCTGTAGGTAACGCCATGCAGAGGCCCCCCCCCCATGTAGGTAACGGCATGCAGAGCCCCCCCCTGTATGTAACGTCATGCAGAGTCCCCCCCCTGTAGGTAACGGCATGCAGAGTCCTCCCCTGTAGGTAACGCCATGCAGAGTCCCCCCCCTGTAGGTAATGGCATGCAGAGTCCCCCCCTGTAGGTAACGGCATGCAGAGTCCCCCCCTGTAGGTAATGGCATGCAGAGTGCCCCCCGTAGGTAACGCCATGCAGAGTCCCCCCCTGTAGGTAACGCTATGCAGAGTCCCCCCCCTGTAGGTAACGCCATGCAGAGTCCCCCCCTGTAGATAACGCCATGCAGAGTCCCCCCCTTGTAGGTAACGGCATGCAGAGTCCCCCCCTGTAGGTAACGGCATGCAGAGTCCCCCCCCCCCTGTAGGTAACGGCATGCAGAGTCCCCCTCTGTAGGTAACGGCATGCAGAGTCCCCCCCCTGTAGGTAACGCCATGCAGAGTCCCCCCCCTGTAGGTAACGCCATGCAGAGTCCCCCCCTGTAGGTAACGCCATGCAGAGTCCCCCCCCTGTAGGTAACACCATGCAGAATCCCCCACCTGTAGGTAAGGCCATGCAGAGTCCCCCCCCTGTAGGTAACACCATGCAGAGTCCCCCCCTGTAGGTAACGCCATACAGAGTCCTCCCTGTAGGTAACGCCATACAGAGTCCCCCCCTGTAGGTAACGACACTTAGAGTCCCCCCCTGTAGATAGCGCCATGCAGAGTCCGCCCTGTAGGTAACGCCATGCAGAGTCCCCCCCCTGTAGGTAACGCCATGCAGAGTCCCCCCCCTGTAGGTAACGCCAAGCAGAGTCCCCTCCCTTAGGTAACAACATGCAGAGTCCCCCCCTGTAGGTAACGGCATGCAGAGTCCCCCCTGTAGGTAACGGCATGCAGAGTCCCCCCCTGTAGGTAACGCCATGCAGAGTCACCACCTGTAGGTAACGCCATGCAGAGTCCCCCCCTGTAGGTAACGCCATGCAGAGGCCCCCCCCCCTGTAGGTAACGGCATGCAGAGCTCCCCCCTGTATGTAACGTCATGCAGAGTCCCCCCCCTGTAGGTAACGGCATGCAGAGTCCTCCCCTGTAGGTAACGCCATGCAGAGTCCCCCCCCTGTAGGTAACGGCATGCAGAGTCCCCCCCTGTAGGTAACGGCATGCAGAGTCCCCCCCTGTAGGTAATGGCATGCAGAGTGCCCCCCTGTAGGTAACGCCATGCAGAGTCCCCCCCTGTAGGTAATGCTATGGAGAGTCCCCCCCCTGTAGGTAACGCCATGCAGAGTCCCCCCCTGTAGATAACGCCATGCAGAGTCCCCCCCTTGTAGGTAACGGCATGCAGAGTCCCCCCCTGTAGGTAACGGCATGCAGAGTCCCCCCCCCCTGTAGGTAACGGCATGCAGAGTCCCCCTCTGTCGGTAACGGCATGCAGAGTCCCCCCCCTGTAGGTAACGCCATGCAGAGTCCCCCCCTGTAGGTAACGCCATGCAGAGTCCCCCCCCTGTAGGTAACGCCATGCAGAGTCCCCCCCCTGTAGGTAACACCATGCAGAATCCCCCACCTGTAGGTAAGGCCATGCAGAGTCCCCCCCCTGTAGGTAACACCATGCAGAGTCCCCCCCTGTAGGTAACGCCATACAGAGTCCTCCCTGTAGGTAACGCCATACAGAGTCCCCCCCTGTAGGTAACGCCATACAGAGTCCCCCCTGTAGGTAACGCCATACAGAGTCCCCCCCTGTAGGTAACGCCATGCAGAGTCCCCACCTGTAGGTAACGCCATGCAGAGTCCCCCCCCTGTAGGTAACGGCATGCAGAGTCCCCCCCTGTAGGTAACGCCATGCAGAGTCCCCCCCTGTAGGTAACGCCATGCAGAGTCCCCCCCTGTAGTTAACGCAATGCAGAGTCTCCACCTGTAGGTAACGCCATGCAGAGTCCCCCCCTGTAGGTAACGCCATACAGAGTCCTCCCTGTAGGTAACACCATGCAGAGTCCCCCCCTGTAGGTAACGCCATACAGAGTCCTCCCTGTAGGTAACGCCATACAGAGTCCCCCCCTGTAGGTAACGCCATACAGAGTCCCCCCTGTAGGTAACGCCATACAGAGTCCCCCCCTGTAGGTAACGCCTAGCAGAGTCCCCACCTGTAGGTAACGCCATGCAGAGTCCCCCCCCTGTAGGTAACGGCATGCAGAGTCCCCCCCTGTAGGTAACAGCATGCAGAGTCCCCCCCTGTAGGTAACGCCATGCAGAGTCCCCCCCTGTAGGTAACGCCATGCAGAGTCCCCCCCTGTAGTTAACGCAATGCAGAGTCTCCACCTGTAGGTAACGCCATGCAGAGTCCCCCCCTGTAGGTAACGCCATGCAGAGTCCCCCCCCCTGTAGGTAACGGCATGCAGAGTCCCCCCCTGTAGGTAACGGCATGTAGAGTCCCACCCCTGTAGGTAACACCATGCAGAGTCCCCCCCTGTAGGTAACGCCATACAGAGTCCCCCCCTGTAGGTAACGCCATACAGAGTCCCCCCTGTAGGTAACGCCATACAGAGTCCCCCCATGTAGGTAACGCCATGCAGAGTCCCCACCTGTAGGTAACGCCATGCAGAGTCCCCACCTGTAGGTAACGCCATTCAGAGTCCCCCCCCTGTAGGTAACGACACTTAGAGTCCCCCCCTGTAGATAGCGCCATGCAGAGTCCGCCCTGTAGGTAACGGCATGCAGAGTCCCCCCCCTGTAGGTAACGGCATGCAGAGTCCCCCCCTGTAGGTAACGGCATGCAGAGTCCCCCCCTGTAGGTAACGCCATGCAGAGTCCCCCCTGTAGGTAACGCCATGCAGAGGCCCCCCCTGTAGGTAACGGCATGCAGAGTCCCCCCCTGTAGGTAACGGCATGCAGAGTCCCCCCCCCTGTAGGTAACGGCATGCAGAGTCCCCCCCCCTGTAGGTAACGGCATGCAGAGTCCCCCCCTGTAGGTAACGGCATGCAGAGTCCCCCCCCTGTAGGTAATGGCATGCAGAGTCCCCCCCTGTAGGTAACGCCATGCAGAGTCCCCCCCTGTAGGTAACGCTATGCAGAGTCCCCCCTGTAGGTAACGCCATGCAGAGTCCCCCCCTGTAGATAACGCCATGCAGAGTCCCCCCCTTGTAGGTAACAGCATGCAGAGTCCCCCCCTGTAGGTAACGGCATGCAGAGTCCCCCCCCCCCTGTAGGTAACGGCATGCAGAGTCCCCCCTGTAGGTAACGGCATGCAGAGTCCCCCCCTGTAGGTAACGCCATGCAGAGTCCCCCCCCCTGTAGGTAACGCCATACAGAGTCCCACCTGTAGGTAACGCCATACAGAGTCCCCCCCTGTAGGTAACGCCATGCAGAGTCCCCACCTGTAGGTAACGCCATGCAGAGTCCCCCCCTGTAGGTAACGCCATGCAGAGTCCCCCCCCCTGTAGGTAACGACACTTAGAGTCCCCCCCTGTAGATAGCGCCATGCAGAGTCCGCCCTGTAGGTAACGCCATGCAGAGTCCCCCCCTGTAGGTAACGCCATGCAGAGTCCCCCCCCTGTAGGTAACGCCAAGCAGAGTCCCCTCCCTTAGGTAACAACATGCAGAGTCCCCCCCCTGTAGGTAACGGCATGCAGAGTCCCCCCTGTAGGTAACGGCATGCAGAGTCCCCCCCTGTAGGTAACGCCATGCAGAGTCACCACCTGTAGGTAACGCCATGCAGAGTCCCCCCCTGTAGGTAACGCCATGCAGAGGCCCCCCCCTGTAGGTAACGGCATGCAGAGCCCCCCCCCTGTAGGTAACGGCATGCAGAGTCCCCCCCCTGTAGGTAACGGCATGCAGAGTCCTCCCCTGTAGGTAACGCCATGCAGAGTCCCCCCCCTGTAGGTAACGGCATGCAGAGTCCCCCCCTGTAGGTAACGGCATGCAGAGTCCCCCCCCCTGTAGGTAATGGCATGCAGAGTGCCCCCCTGTAGGTAACGCCATGCAGAGTCCCCCCCTGTAGATAACGCTATGCAGAGTCCCCCCCTGTAGGTAACGCCATGCAGAGTCCCCCCCTGTAAATAACGCCATGCAGAGTCCCCCCCTTGTAGGTAACGGCATGCAGAGTCCCCCCCTGTAGGTAACGGCATGCAGAGTCCCCCCCCCCTGTAGGTAACGGCATGCAGAGTCCCCCTCTGTAGGTAACGGCATGCAGAGTCCCCCCCCTGTAGGTAACGCCATGCAGAGTCCCCCCCCTGTAGGTAACGCCATGCAGAGTTCCCCCCCTGTAGGTAACGCCATGCAGAGTCCCCCCCCTGTAGGTAACACCATGCAGAATCCCCCACCTGTAGGTAAGGCCATGCAGAGTCCCCCCCCTGTAGGTAACACCATGCAGAGTCCCCCCCTGTAGGTAACGCCATACAGAGTCCTCCCTGTAGGTAACGCCATACAGAGTCCCCCCCTGTAGGTAACGCCATACAGAGTCCCCCCTGTAGATAACGCCATACAGAGTCCCCCCCTGTAGGTAACGCCATGCAGAGTCCCCACCTGTAGGTAACGCCATGCAGAGTCCCCCCTGTAGGTAACGCCATGCAGAGTCCCCCCCCTGTAGGTAACGACACTTAGAGTCCCCCCTGTAGATAACGCCATGCAGAGTCCGCCCTGTAGGTAACGCCATGCAGAGTCCCCCCCTGTAGGTAACGCCATGCAGAGTCCCCCCCTGTAGGTAACGCCAAGCAGAGTCCCCCCCTTAGGTAACAACATGCAGAGTCCCCCCCCCTGTAGGTAACGGCATGCAGAGTCCCCCCCTGTAGGTAACGGCATGCAGAGTCCCCCCCTGTAGGTAACGCCATGCAGAGTCACCACCTGTAGGTAACGCCATGCAGAGGCCCCCCCCTGTAGGTAACGGCATGCAGAGTCCCCCCCTGTAGGTAACGGCATGCAGAGTCCCCCCCTGTAGGTAACGCCATGCAGAGGCCCCCCCCTGTAGGTAACGGCATGCAGAGTCCCCCCCCCCTGTAGGTAACGGCATGCAGAGTCCCCCCCTGTAGGTAACGGCATGCAGAGTCCTCCCCTGTAGGTAACGCCATGCAGAGTCCCCCCCTGTAGGTAACGGCATGCAGAGTCCCCCCTGTAGGTAACGGCATGCAGAGTCCCCCCCCTGTAGGTAATGGCATGCAGAGTCCCCCCCCTGTAGGTAACGCCATGCAGAGTCCCCCCCTGTAGGTAACGCCATGCAGAGTCCCCCCCTGTAGGTAACGCCATGCAGAGTCCCCCCCTGTAGGTAACGCCATGCAGAGTCCCCCCCTTGTAGGTAACGGCATGCAGAGTCCCCCCCTGTAGGTAACGGCATGCAGAGTCCCCCCCCTGTAGGTAACGGCATGCAGAGTCCCCCCCTGTAGGTAACGCCATGCAGAGTCCCCCCCCCTGTAGGTAACGCCATGCAGAGTCCCCCCCCCTGTAGGTAACACCATGCAGTATCCCCCCCTGTAGGTAAGGCCATGCAGAGTCCCCCCCATGTAGGTAACACCATGCAGAGTCCCCCCTGTAGGTAACGCCATACAGAGTCCCCCCTGTAGGTAACGCCATACAGAGTCCCCCCTGTAGGTAACGCCATACAGAGTCCCCCCTTGTAGGTAACTCCATGCAGTGTCCCCCCCTGTAGGTAACGCCATGCAGAGTCCCCCCCTGTAGGTAACGGCATGCAGAGTCCCCCCCTTGTAGGTAACGGCATGCAGAGTCCCCCCCTGTAGGTAACGGCATGCAGAGTCCCCCCCCTGTAGGTAACGGCATGCAGAGTCCCCCCCTGTAGGTAACGCCATGCAGAGTCCCCCCCTTGTAGGTAACGGCATGCAGAGTCCCCCCCTGTAGGTAACGGCATGCAGAGTCCCCCCCCCTGTAGGTAACGGCATGCAGAGTCCCCCCCTGTAGGTAACGCCATGCAGAGTCCCCCCCCTGTAGGTAACGCCATGCAGAGTCCCCCCCCCTGTAGGTAACACCATGCAGTATCCCCCCCCTGTAGGTAAGGCCATGCAGAGTCCCCCCCATGTAGGTAACACCATGCAGAGTCCCCCCTGTAGGTAACGCCATACATAGTCCCCCCTTGTAGGTAACTCCATGCAGTGTCCCCCCCTGTAGGTAACGCCATGCAGAGTCCCCCCCTGTAGGTAACGGCTTGCAGAGTCCCCCCCTGTAGATAACGCCATGCAGAGTCCCCCCTGTAGGTAACGCCATGCAGAGGTGTTGTATATATGTACTGGGCTTTGTTCTGGGGATGTATATGTGTACTAAGCTTGGTTCTGGTGCTGTATATATTTACTGAGTTTGGTTCTGGTGTAAAATATATATGTACTGAGCTTGGTTCTGGTGATGTATATATGTAGTGAGCCTGGTTCTGATGCTGTATATATGTATGAGCGTGGTTCTGGTGCTGTATAAATGTACTGAGCTTGGTTCTGGTGCAGTATATATGTACTGAGCTTGGTTCTTGAGTTGTATATATGTAATGAGTTTCTCTTTGGTGCTGTATACACTACCGTTCAAAAGTTTGGGGTCACCCAGACAATTTTGTGTTTTCCATGAAAACTCACACTTATATTTATCAAATGAGTTGCAAAATGACTAGAAAATATAGTCAAGACATTGACAAGGTTATAAATAATGATTTTTATTTGAAATAATAATTTTCTCCTTCAAACTTTGCTTTCGTCAAAGAATGCTCCATTTGCAGCAATTACAGCATTGCAGACCTTTGGCATTCTAGCTGTTAATTTGCTGAGGTAATCGGGAGAAATTTCACCCCATGCTTCCAGAAGCCCCTCCCACAAGTTGGATTGGCTTGATGGGCCCTTCTTGCGTAACCATACGGTCAAGCTGTTCCCACAACCGCTCTATGGGGTTGAGATCTGGTGACTGCGCTGGCCACTCCATTACAGATAGAATACCAGCTGCCTGCTTCTTCCCTAAATAGTTCTTGCATAATTTGGAGGTGTGCTTTGGGTCATTGTCCTGTTGTAGGATGAAATTGGCTCCAATCAAGCGCTGTCCACAGGGTATGGGATGGCGTTGCAAAATGGAGTGATAGCCTTCCTTATTCAAAATCCCTTTTACCTTACTATTTAATGAAGCTGCCAGTTGAGGACCTGTGAGGCGTCTATTTCTCAAACTAGAGATTCTAAGGTACGTGTCTTGTTGCTCAGTTGTGCAGCGGGGCCTCCCACTTCTCTTTCTACTCTGGTTAGAGCCTGTTTGTGTTGTCCTCTGAAGGGAGTAGTACACACCGTTGTAGGAAATCTTCAGTTTCTTGGCAATTTCTCGCATGGAATAGCCTTCGTTTCTAAGAACAAGAATAGACTCTTGAGTTTCACATGAAACCTCTCTTTTTCTAGCCATCTTGAGAGTGTAAAGGATGAGTGTCGCGAAATTTTTTTTTTTATATCAATTTGCTTTTAGTGTTTTATTAACATTTTTTTTATTTATTTGTGTGTTTGTGTTTTACTTTTTTTTAATTTTTTTACTTTTTCTTGTCTATGGGGGCTGACATTTTTTTTTCCATCTCTGTATGTGTCTATTAACAACACATACAGACATGGAATACGGCACATACAGCCCCATAGTTAATGCGAACGGGGCCCGTTCCATCTACTATGCTGTACGCTGTCTGTGTGGGAACGGCGCATGCGCCGCTCCCACACAGTCCAAATTGAAAGTCTTCGGCCGAGCGACATCCGGCGCCATTTTCTTGTGGACCGGAAGCCGCGGCCGGACAGTAAGATTACTACTTCCGGTCGCGGCTTCCGGACTTGTGCACTTGGAGCGGACAGTGTGTTTACTACTGTATGTAAACCTACTACACTGTGTGTTAGCTCAAAAAATGGCGACACACAGTGTAGGAGGTTTGACCGTTCAATCCCCTCCTTTCTCCTGGCACTAGCCAGGATAAAGGAGGGGGGATTCTGTGAGCTCAAAAGAGCGAGTGAGTTTTCTCAAATTTTGCACATGCCAATGCTGCAATTTTTGGAATTGCTCCATCTAGTGACCAGCACTGGGAAATGTTATAAATTAGAATCTAATTTATAATATTTCCTGACTTGTGAAAAAATTAAAAAAATGAGAACAATGTTTAATCACTTATACACTAACTGTTTAACTAGCGACACATTACCTTTAATCGAACCCACAAATGTAATGCTCCAGATTCTCAACTAGCTCAAAGGAAGGTCAGTTTTATAGCCCCTCTAAACAGCAAAACTGTTTACAGCGGTGCTAACATAATTGCACAAGGGGTTTCAAGTGTTTTCTAATCATCCATTAGCCTTCTAACACAGTTAGCAAACACAATGTACCATTAGAACACTGGAGTGATGGTTGCTGGAAATGGGCCTCTATACACCTATGTAGATATTGCATTAAAAACCAGAAGTTTGCAGCTAGAATAGTCATTTAGCACATTAACAATGTATACAGTGTATTTCTGATTAATTTAATGTTATCTTCATTGAATAAAACTGCTTTTCTTTCAAAAATAAGGACATTTCTAAGTGACCCTAAACTTTTGAACGGTAGTGTATATGTATTGAGCTTGGTTGTTATGATGTATATAACTCCAGAAGCAGGCTCAGTACATATATTTACAGCACCAGAACAAAGCTCAGTACATCTATACAGCACAAATACAGCTCAATACAGAGGTCATTTGCAAATTCAGTTTAATCCCTGCAATATAAGTTTTTACGGCATAAAACTACAGCTCATAGTATAGCCAGAACGATGGTGAGGATATGCTGGGAGTTGCTGTTTCACAAAAAAAAAAGAAAAGATACACCAGTTATCTCGCTGGAGATCATACAGTGACTATAGTACTGATCAGTCACAGTGAGAATAAGGCCTCATGCACATAGCCGTGCCCATAATCACGGCCCCCAATTGCGGGCACGGACGGCCGCGGGCAGGGGCTCGCATTTTCAGCCCGTGCTCCCATACAAAGTATCATGTCCTATCTTTTGTGGTATACTTCTATGGCCCAGACACCTTCCCGTAAATAAACGGGAAGGTTTCCGTGGACAATAAATGTGAATTGGTCCGTAATTTCGGTCTGCAATTACGGACGTTTTTTACAGTCATGTGCATGGGGCCTAAACATTTACATTTAGTGACTCACCGGTGACGACTTCTCAGATTGGAGTCGTTCTTTTTATCCTTTCTTTTCCATCTGGTCCAGACCTCCATGATGAAGCATCTTGGCCACGACCCATTTCTGTAGTTTGCCGCCCAATGTCTTCAGTTTCTCACTTTTTAACATTTCCGCACCTATAAATGAAGAGAAAATTCTCACGGTGCCACATTCTATGCTCCTAAATATAATAGTATCATACACTGTGCCCCCGAATATAATAGTGCGAGTATAAAAGTACTATACACTTTGCCCCTGAATATAATAGTACCATACACTGTGCCCATGAATAAAATTGTGCCAAGCACTGTAAAGTAATGCACCACAGACACACACAGTGCCCCCTGTAGATAGTGCCCCTCATAGAGCCTTCTGTAGATAGTGCTCCCCTTAGAGCCCTCTGTAGATAGTAGCATTCCCTGTAGATAGGGCCCCCTGTAGCATCCCCTGTAGATAGGGCCCCTGTAGTATTCCCTGTAGATAGGGCCCCCTGTGGTGTTCCCTGTAGATAGGGCCCCTTGTGGCATTCCCTGTATAGCGCCCCCTGCAGCAGGGGGCTGTTGCATTTCCTGTAGACAGGGCCCCCTGTAACGTTCCCTGTAGATAGGGCCCCCTGTGGTGTTCCCTGAAGAAAGGGCCCCTTGTGGCATACCCTGTAGATAGTGCCCCTGTAGCGTTCTCTGTAGATAGTGCCCCCTGTAGCGTCCCCTGTAGCGTTCCTTGTAGATAGTGCCCCCTGAGGCATTCCCAGCAGACAGTATCACACATGATAGGATTAGATACAGTAGCTCAGCAGACAGTATCACACATGATAGGATTAGATACAGTGGCTCAGTAGACAGTATCACATGTGATAGGATTAGATATAAGGCCCAGCAGACAGTATCACACATGATGGGATTAGATACAGTAGCTCAGCAGACAGTATCACACATGATAGGATTACATACAGTGGCTCAGCAGGAAGTATCACACATAATTGAATTAGATACATTGGCTCAGCAAACAGTATCACACATGATAGGATTAGATATAGGGCTGAGCTTGCTGACATTGCGGCTCCAGTGCCGGACCCAGGAAAAGTAAGAATAATAATTGTTTTGCATTATTATGTGTTAATAATTATTTTTGTGTGTTTGTATTTTTTTACACGTTCGGTTTTTGGACTACTTGGGATTCGAGTACTACTTCGATGACGGCTTATTTTTTATTCTCAATAAAATGGATAAAGAGGGTTGTGGGGGATTTTTATTTAAATACAATATTTTTCCTATGTCTTTGTATTTTTCAAAACTTTATTACTACCACCTTAGTAATGGCCGCTAGCTGATTGACAACGTCCATTACTAAGGCGAGGCTTAATGTTAGACATGAGGCTAACACTAACCCCCATTATTACCCCGATACCCACCGCCACCAGGGGTACCAGGAAAAGCTGGGTACGATCCAGTACCCGACCATCTGTAGTGATAATTGGGCGTGGCCGCAGGCTGGTATTATTAGGCTGGGAAAGCCCAAAAACTGTGGCCCTTCCAACAAAGGTAATGCTAGCCTGCTGCTGCTATGTTGTATGTGGCTGGTTATAAAAATGGGGGAACCCCACATTGTTCGTTCCATTTTTTTTTTTCTTTTTAAATGATGTGGGGTCCGCCCCATTTTTCATAACCAGCCAGATACAACATAGCAGCAGCAGCTTAGCATTACCAGTGTGAGAATAATAACAGCCTGCGACCGCCCCAGTTCCTGACCATCACTACAGATGGTCAGGTACTGGATCGTACCCGGCTCTTCCCAGCACCCCTGGTGGCGGTGGGTATCGGGGTAATAATGGGGGTTAGTGTTAGCCTCTGCACCGGCTAACACTAAGCCCCGCCTTAGAAATGGACGCTGTCAATCAGCCAGCAGCTATTAATAAGGCAGTAGTAATAAAGTTTAAAAAAAATACAGACATAGAAAAACCAGGTTTATTGAAATAAAAATAAAAAACACAACCCTAATTAACTATGTTATTGATAATAAAAAAAAGACATCATCAAAGTAGTCCCCGAATCCAACATAGTCCAACGACCGAACCTTTAAATAAACACAAACACAAAAAAAAACATTAGTAAGGGCCTGTTCACATCACCGCTGCCCTTCCGACGGAGGTCTCCGTCGTGTAACCCCTCAACGGAAAGGCAAACTAAAGCCTCAGCTTCCGTTTCCCTCACCATTGATCTCCATGGTGAAGGAAACGTTGCTAAAGGTTTCCATTTGTCACCGTTGTGACAGGGTTCCGTTGTTTTGACGGAATCAATAGCGCAGTCGACTTTCGCAGTCGTCTTAAGGACACGGATGCAATTGAGTGCAGGGGACCAGTTCTGGTTTTCCGTTTCACCCCGGTTCTGCATACCGGCTGTAATTATAACAACCGGTTTGAGAAAACCAGGGTGAACCGGCCGTATCCCACCCCTGAGTATGACCAATGGGAAAATTCAGCACTGTTCTGTGTCATTTTTATTTGGAGAGAACAGTACTCACTGTGGTTCAGTGTTTCAGAGTCTGAGGCCATGTTCACACCACTTATTTTACAGCGTATTATTTTCTCAACTTCTGGAATGTCCTTTAAATGTTACATCTTGTGGTGACCGCTTAGACCATGTTCCCACGCAGCAAAACATTTCTGTTGGAAATTTTTGAAGCAGATTTTGATGCAGATCTGTGACGAAACTTGGCTTCACTGATTTGTAATTTGCTCTTTTACAAATCACCACATAATGAATAAAAAGGTAGAGATTTTTTTTTTCTTTCAAATATTTGCTTCCTTCAAATATTTGCTCATTTCTACTACTGAAGATTACATGTCTTTTCATATGAAAGGCTTAATTTTAATATGTAATGCATCACTAACCTGGTCATAGAGCAATACTGGAAATGTCAACAATGGCTGCTCTTAGAAGAATATTATATGAGTAAGGCCTCATTCACATAGCAGGATTTCAGTCAGTATTTTGCATTAGTATTTGTAAGTCAAAAGGAGGCTATAAACAGAAAAACGATAATGGAAAGATTTGCTTATCTACCCGTGTTTTGGATCCACTCCTGGTCTTATCTTAGAAATACTGATGCAAAATCCTGACCAAAATACTGCAGTGTGAAAGAGGCCTAAGGGCCTGTTCAAATCAGCGATGGCCTTCCGTTTGGCTTTCTGTTCATCTGTTCCGTCAGAGGAACATATGAATGGAATGACAAATAGAAAGTATCGTTTCTGTTGCAAATCCATTGATTTCAATTGTATTTTTTTTTTCATGTTGGTTTCCGTTTGTCGCTGTTCCGCTAGGTTTATGTTTTTATTTTCATGGAAACAATAGCGTAGTATGCTGAGCTATTGTTTCTGTGAAAAAGAAATGGAAACCTAGCGGAATCAAAGCACAGCTTTCATTTTTCAACAGCAATATAACATATAAAAGTTGCTATGGGCCTTTAGTGGTTGACAAATAGTAAAGAAAATACACAAGTTTTCCCTATCTCATAAAGTGATGCCATAACACTAGAATATGCCATCACTTCCTGATCGGTGGGGCTCTAACAGCCGAGATGCCCCAAGTTCCTGAGAAATAAAGGGCGGCAACGCTGTTTTACCCTGCACAGCAACGCTCCCAACCACCCGCTGTGAAAGGAACTACGGCACAGCCCCATCCAAACGCTGCTATCTCTTCATTCTCAGGATTGGTGAGGGTGCCTGGCAGTGGGATCCCACTGACCAGAGTGATGGCATTTTGTAGCGATATGCCATCACTTTATGAGATGGAAAAACCCCTTTAAACTAATCAAACTAATTACATTTTTATAAGTAAATAGAAGAATCCTCATATATAATTTATATTTATGTCCACTATAGTCGAATGCTTCGTTTAACATGTAACATGGTCTAAGCAGGAGAATAGTATCGGTGCTAGGGTTTTGAATACTTTGGCAAGGATTATTTTCATAGTTTATTATTATTTTTTTATCTTTTTATTTTTTTTATTTTTTTATTACAAGTCGTCTGCCTAGCTGGTCAGAAAAGATATAGCGGCTCAAGTTACATCGAAAACATCCATATCCAGCCCATTCAGGGATGTGCTGGTCCTAATTAGACCATACTTGATAACTTTTGAGAAGGGCCGTCAGGGAGATTCTAAAATGTGGTGTACAAAGTGGCACGCTCTGCACACCTGACATTTTGTTCCGTACGCCCCACCCATTTATATAGGACACTCCTCAACCTATGACATTTGAATCGTAAATAATGCATTTGACCCCCGTCGCATCCTAAAATTAATACAGACCCCCTAAGAAATACTGACCCCAAACCAGACTCTGTAAATAGGTATAGACCCCAGACCGCATGAATAGAGACCAGACATCCTAAAGAAATACAGATCCTAGACGAGGCCCCTAAAGACCAGTTCCCTTAAGGCTGGGTTCACACGACCTATTTTCAGACGTAAACGAGGCGTTTTAAGCCTCGATTTATGTCTGAAAATACGGCTCCAATACGTCGGCAAACATCTGCCCATTCATTTGAATGGGTTTGCCGACGTACTGTGCCAACGACCTGTCATTTACGCGTCGCTGTCAAACGACGATGCGTAAAAAAGTCGGCTCGTCAAAAGAAGTGCAGGACACTTCTTGAGACGTAATTTGAGCCGTTTTTCATTGATTCCAATGAAGAACAGCTCCAAATCACGGCCGTAATTGACGCCTCGCAAAACGCGAGTACATGCAATTATGTCTGAAATTACGGAGCTGTTTTCTACTGAAAACAGCTCCGTAATTTCAGACGTAAATGCAGTTATCGTGTGCACATACCCTAATACAGACCAGAGACTTGTGCTCGCTTAACACAGACCCCAGACCAGAGACTTGAAATACAGACCCCAGATCAGAATCCCCCTTAATACAGACTACAGATCAGACCCCCTTAACACAGACCCCAGACCAGACGTGAATGTACTCCCCTCTACTCAGGGGCGTAGCTAAAGGCTCATGTGCCCCGATGCAAAAGTTCTTATTGGGCCCCCCCTGCAAACTTCTCATGGCCGACGGCCCGCAGCTTTCAGCTGCATCGCTGGGTCTCCTAAGTGACCCAACAATGTCGCACTAGCAGCCAGGGGCGTCACTAAGGACTTAAAATGTCAGGGGAAATAGCCCCAATACATATACCCCCCAAAAAAATGTGTGTATAGGAGGCAACATATCTATAGCATTACGACCCTATAAACTATGGATAGGATTAGATACAGTGGCTCAGCAGACAGTATCACACACTATTGGATTAGATACACAGCTCCGCAGACAGTATCTCACATGATAGGATTAGATATAGGGCCCAGCTCGCTGACATTGTGGCTCCAGCCCTGGACCCAGGAAAGGTAAGTATAAGAATTGTTTCGCTTTTTTATGTGTTACTAATTATTTTTAAGTGTTTTTTGTTTTTTTTACAGGTTCGGTTGTTGGACTACTTTAGATTTGAGGACTACTTCAATGAGAGGGTTTTTTTTATTCTCAATGAAATGGTTAATTAGGGTTGTGTGTGTTTTTTTATTTCAATAAAATATTTTTTCTATGTCCTTGTATTTTTTTAAACTTTATTACTACAGCCTTGTTAATAGCTGCTGGCTGATTGACAGCATCCATTACTGAGGCAGGGCTTAGTGTTAGCCGGTGCAGAGGCTAACACTAACCCCCATTATTACCCCGGTACCCAAAGCCACCAGGGGTGCCGGGAAGAGCCGGGTACGATTCAGTACCCGACCATCTGTAGTGATGGTCGGCACCGGGGCGGTCGCAGGCTGGTATTATAAGGCTGGGGAAGGCCAAAAACAGCAGCCCTCCCCACCCTGGTAATGCTAGGCGGCTGCTGCTGTGTTGTATCTGGCCGGTTATGAAAATTGGGGTGGACCCCACATCGTTCTTTCCAATTATTTTTTTTTTTTAAATGACGTGGGGTCCCCCCCATTTTTCATAACCAGCCAGATACAATAAAGCAGCAGCCGTCTAACATTACCAGGGTGGGAAGGGCCGCTGTTTCTTGCCTGTCCCGGCCTAATAATACCGGCCTGCGGCCGCCCCGGTGGCCGACCATCACTACAGATGGTCAGGTACTGGATCGTACTCGGCTCTTCCCAGCACTCCTGGTGGCGGTGGGTATCGAGGTAATATTGGGGGTTAGTATTAGCCTCTGCACTGGCCAGCCAATCAGCCAGCGGCCATTACTAAGACGGTAGTAATATAGTTTTAAAAAAACCCACAAAGACACAAAAACGATTAGTAACACATGTGGTAGGCTTAGATACAGGGCCCATGTGTGATACTGTGGTTATGGTAAAATGCTTAGATACAGGGCCCCAGCAGACAGTAATCTTATACAGTATAAGATTACGGTCTGCTGGGGCCCTGTATATAAGCATACCGTGTGGTAGGCTTATATACAGGGCCCAGCAGACCGCATCACACAATCTGTGATCCTGTTTCATGGGCCCTCTAAGCCTGCTACATCGTAGGCTTAAAGGGGTTGCTCAGTCCCTAAACATTGATGGCCTATCCTCAGGATAGGCCATCAATAGCTGATGGGTCGGGGTCCGTCTCCCGGGAAGCACCAATCAGCTGTTTTGAAGGGGCCGCAGCGCTCATACGACATCGCCGACACAGATTCACAGTGTGAGCAAGTGACCGGAATGAAGGGAAAGGGGCCCCTTCAAAACAGCTGATTTGCGGGTCCCGGGAGACGGATCCTGCCAATCAACTTCAGCAGGCAGGGATATGAATCTTACCCTCCTCTTCAGCCGCAGCGGATATCCTGACTTTATCCAGGATCAGGATGCTGTGCGCGGCGCATAGCGTTGTGACCTCATGCGCTGCGCACATCGCTGTGACGTCAGGACCTCCGCTGCGCTCTGGAAGGAGGAAGGTAAGTACTATAGTAACTTTTTATTGATGTGGTGCAATTGCGACTGCTGCGACCCCCTATAGCTACGCCACTGCCTCTACTATTCTATTCATTGCCGGGTGATGCTACCTCAGACAAAGTTCTGACACTGGTTGTGTGTGGCGGCGCCCAGGACAGAAGTGAGCTGCGGGTACTGGCAGAGGTGAGCATAATTTAAAGAAGACGCAGTCCCCGGGAGATCGACCATCTCTTTCAGGAAATCTCTTTTTCTGGGAGTCTCCAGGACATTCCAGGAGAGTTGGCAAGTATGAGTTAGACCAAGCTGCTCTTTCATACATTTTACATACACTGATATATTATACCAAATCATAAAATCAGGAGAGGTTTGTGAGGTTGATATGTTCAGCTCACGTAGGATTTTGGTTCAACTGTTATTACATTCAAATCTTAGATGTGATAAAATGTCGTTTTTTTTAATGCGTTTCAGCCTTTGAATGTAAACAATAATATTTCCGGTCACTGCTAGAAGATGTAGATCTGGTGAGGAATTGAAAAATCACTTCATATCTGATCGAACAAACCCGCACGCATTGCACGAGCGATTTTGACCCGCACGAGACTTGACGGTGGTCTGGGCTTGCCTGATATTCACCGCTATTATTAGGCGGCACATTTGACGTGTATTATAGACTGGTGTAGACATTCCGGGTCCAAACCATGGGTCAAGTTGGAACAATCCTTCATATCCCTTACTCTCTTGGCGGCACCGTGGCTATTGGATCAGATTCCAACTTCGGCAAAATCGTACTTTCTTATAGGCCCCACCCTGCGAGTTGCAGCGCAGGCGTTCAAACATTTACGGATCTCCTCGAGACCGTCTCCGCTATACCCGGTTTTAGACAATCCCTCTTTTCAGCCGGGTTGTGAAACCGGGCCATTCTCCCGCAAATGTTTAGTAGGGGCGACACATGCCCGCCATTATATCACTGATGGCAGTTGGCAGACAACATCCCAATTAGCGGACGGGGCGGATCACCTTCCGATTTGGCAGGCCTCCCAGCTCCGTCACTTTGTGTTATCCCTTGCTCCGGCGGCCGATTTCTCGCGTGTTCTTACACCATTCGAAATGAAATGCACGATGTTGGGTACAGTCCGTCGGTAAACTATATAGTCTTATAAAGTCCCCTCCGGCAGACTCACACCCCTCATATTTGGCTAAGTGGAAGACGGACCTTGGTATGAGTTTTACCTCGGATGAGCATACTCGGCTATATACCATGACCCATCAGTCCTCGATATCAAGTAGAATTCAGGAGGCGGGATACAAGTTTTTGACGAGGTGGTACAGGGTCCCTTCCAGGCTTAATAAATTTTACCCGGAGGTGTCTCCTATGTGTTGGAGATGCGGGGTGGGGGTCGGGGATTTACTACACACGTTCTGGGGGTGTCAGCATTTAAAAACTTTCTGGGAGACGGTTTGGACGGTGACATCTCGGTTTACGGAATATACGTTGCCCAGATCCCCGGGCTTCTTCCTGCTTCATCTGTGTGACATCCCGATCTCCACATACAAGAAGTCAATAGTGCGGCATCTGATCAACTCGGCACGTGCTTACATCCCGGCTATGTGGAAACTTGTAGAGGCCCCTCCGGTGCGCCTTTGGTTTCAGAAGATCCAGGAAGTGAAACGGATGGAGGAGCTTACGGCTTCCCTACGAGACACTCATGATAAGTTTATGTGTGTGTGGTCTACGTGGGTAGGCTTTGAGAATTCTTCCGTGTATCTGGATCTACTGTCCTAATTGTACGTTGTTGGATTTTCGTGTTCCTATTCTGGGACGTCTGACTATGGGGCGGACCCTGAGGATAAGTCCCCCCTTAATACCCTTCTTTCCCTCCCCTCTTTCCTTCACCTCTCCGGTTCCCTTTCTTTCTTTTGTGTTTTCTATGACTGTATAATTTACATTGGTGCTCTCATGTCATATCTATGTTTTCCAGAGTTGTGAAATGTGTTATTTCTCTGTCATTCACCTTTTGATAAATAAATAAAAACAGAATTAAAAAAAAAGAAAAATCACTTCATTCCAGCAACTATTTAATTACATTCATCCACTGTTTGGATGTCCAGTATATGTGCAGCAGCAGGTTCCCATCTGCAGTGTGTGGGGACAAGGTGGAGTTTTGCTTGTATAGCCCTTACAAGATTATACCATTATTTTGTTATTTCATATATAAGGGGCCTGAACATCCTGCTAAAAATATTTCCTGCATGGGTCATAATTATTCCAGGAGCATACACAATATTTCCCAGGAGATATTGTCTCAGGATACTTGCTGCCAGGTTACAAGGACAAGCAGAAAGCACCCAACCAGTGACAAAGAATGGGTAGAAACAAAAATGGAGCGATAGAGGATTATTATTATTAATATTACATTTTTTTATAACATTTCCATCTCACAAAAAGAATGCAGATAAAGTACATAACAAATGCATCCAATATTTAATTACATTAATAAATATTGTCTCAAATTTGGACTACAGTACAAAAAAATTAGCAAATCAACTGCAAAGGAAAGTACTCATAGCACATAGGTGGCCATATCAACCAATCAAGTTGCTACTTTCATTTTCTAAAAGGCCTTTGAAAAATAGAAAGCTCTAATCTAATTGGTTGCTCTGGGCAACTCCTCCACTTTTCCTATTTTAATAACTATCCCCATTATGTAATTTTTTTAACATGTGAAATAAATATATCAGCGAACAAGCTGTGGACCCAGAATGATTGTTAATGAAAAAAAGAAATGATAAAGAAATTATTTTTTAGATATTTCAATTATGATGATTTTAGCCTAGGTTCAAACCTACAAAAATGGCTGCAGTTTTCTTAAATTGTAAATGTTTTTCATGGCGTTTTTTATAGGATATCTGCTTGTCCATGCGGTTTGTTTTTTATGGCTTTTGGCTTTTTTATGCCATTTTTTAAGGCATATCATATGAACCTGTTGAAATCTATAGAGCTAAACGCCATGAAACAAATGCCACCGACTACAAAAACACAAGAGAATCAACAAACAAAAAGCAGTTTGTTATGACTAACAACCAAAAATGCTGTTGCCAGTTTGCTAAAATAAAAGGCTTAAAAAAAATAAAATAAAATGAATCAAAAAAGGCTGCCTTATTGTAGTAAATTATATTTGGTTTATAAAGCTTGACAGGCAATAGAATAAGGAACACACACATAAAAATATAGTGTTTAGCTAATACACATGCAGTTTGAGCTAAACACAGTAGTGAATCCAAAAGGAAGGAAAAGTACAAAAGGAAAGACTGATACGTCTTGGGAGTTGTTAACAAAATATGAAAATATCTACATATACATCGTTTTGGTTCATTTGGCTTTTTGGTTGGGCTTTTGGGTTCCTAGCGGTTATATAAAAAAAAAAAAACAACATGCTGAAAACATGGAATTTTTCAGCCATTTTTTCCATAGGTTTTTCAACAGAACTTAAAAACGCCTTGAAATATGCCTGCACATAGAATCACAATTTTAAGAAATGCATCTAAAAAATCTGTATAAAAAATGTCATGAAAACATTTAAAACTGCGGTATATGATAGAGGGGGAGATTCTGAGCTCTGGGACATATACAGTGGCGTGGTAGTGGTGGCGCTGCTAGCAACCGCTACGGGGCCCACGTCACTGAGCCCCTAACATTTATGGGCCGGGCGACACAGGCCCCCTCATCAGGGCCTCCATCAGGGGGTATTAGGGGTACTGATGTGAGGGGCCCGTTCAAACCTAATTGAAAGGGGGGCCCGGCAACTTCCGCGACTTGCCTTTGGTAGAAAAAAAACAGGCCCCTGCAATGGGGCCCGTTTTTTTCACCAAAACAATGTCATGAGCTGCGGGCCCCCCAACTCGTCATGGGGG